>NC_090940.1:72954452-73264578 GCF_040938575.1 Ambystoma mexicanum | reverse complement strand
CCTTCATAACAAGCCCTCTCTCTCTCTGTGCTTATGTCAGTTTCATTGGACCCTTGCCTTGGACAGACTCCTTTGTGGTAGAAATGACTAGGGCCATGGAAATGTTCAGAACACAGATGCGAGAGAAAACCGCATTTGAAAGTGACATTTAAGGAAAATTAACCACGTGTAAAATTGTGCCTTTTTACAAACAAGAAAAATGTCTGTTTAAAAGTAAATTGTTGAATTAAGGCCCTGTTCTTGCATAGAAATGTGAGGGGGGTTTGTTTTAAAAAATATGTAGGATATTTAATTCCAACAGTCTTGCTTTCTGGTTCAGAAAAAATAATAACAATAATACATACATTTGCTGTGAAGCCAGCAAGAAACCAGTTTTTTCCTGGCCTGGCTTCAAAGGACTTTGCTTCCTGGGACCAGGATCTACCTTCCTTCAAGTGGACAGCCCCCTGGGCATATGAATAGGCAAGGGTGGTGGATCTCGCACCCATGTCAGACTCTGTAGCAGTGCTCCAGTCTGCTACAATGGATTTCTGGGACACATAGGTGTGACTTTCTGGTAGCACCTCCACTCCACTCAAAATGGAGAGCTTCAAAGACAAATCCATGGCAACACAGGGCTAGTGCCTGGCAGTTGGCTGTGGGTTTGAAAAAAATGCCCTTATTTAGAAGACAAAGATAGCCCATCTGGGGCAAAAGACTGTTCTGAATTAATTAACTTTGAGACTTTTATTTCTGCAACCGGAACACGCAGTAATGCGACAGTGTAATTTTTGTGGCGTTAAAACAAGACATTGGGCCTCATTACGAGCCCGGCGGTAGCCATGCCGTAAAAAACCAGCATGCTGCCGCCGGACCTGGAAATTAATTTCCGCCTCCGGACTTGCCGGATTTACCCAGGCATTACAGCCCCGGTGGTTCGGTAATTCCGGAGGCAGAATAACGTTAGTCCCCATCCCCATGGAGTCCAACAGGACTCCATGGGGATGGGGACCATGAAAACACCTGCACCCTAATTAACTGTGCCATTTCCAATTCCGTCCGCAGGCGGGTGGTGTTACTCCCGCCAGGTCAGACCTGCCTGGAGTGACACCACTCACCTGCAGAACTCTTAATCTGCCGGTCCAGAGACAGCAGTGGCGGTGGGTTTACCTCCACTGTTGATAATGAGGCCTATTGTGTCTTCTTTCCCTAGCGTGCATGGGATGCAAAACAGCAATAAAATGTAAATCATGGGAAAAGTGTACATGGTATAAATTTGAAATTTAATGCAAACATGCTCTGTGATAATAGGTACACATATATAAAATTGTAACATTTTCTGTGAAATATTTCCCACCAAAACTTGTGAAAGATTATTAGAACGACTAAACAACATTGTACAGATGTGGGAATTGTAATGACAGGTTCAGTGTAAAATATGGAATCTACTTATGTGATTTTCAGACGTGTTACAACTGTAGAAATATGCAATTTATGTCATAACTGATTTTGGCTAAAATAACTGTGGGAGGGCAATGGGCATTATAAGCACACACCTTAAAACTGATGTCATGTCTCTGAAGTCCAACCGGCTGACAGGAAGGCGGTAACAGTGCCCTCTGGCCAATCCAGTTGTTAGAGGCATGTCAAGCCAAAGGTCTGCTCCCATAGTAAATCCTGTGATGTCATGATCCCTACATAAAGGGGAGGCATTTGGAGCTCTGGACTCTCTTCTGAATTTTCCAGCTCCTGCGTATCCAGATATTCCATATTCATCCTGCAAGATTCCAGATTCCACTGCCAGGCCGGAGGATAGCTGACCCTATCCAGGCAGGACCATTGATCCAGGAAAACCCCACTAAAAATCCCGATAACTCTGGGAGAAAGGGGAAAGGTGGCTGGATCCTCATTGGGATTATCCAGTGCTGCCTGTTTGCCCTGCTATCTCCTTTATTCAGCTGAGGTGTCGCTGTGCTGTGACCAGACCAGGCCCAGCCGTCCCATTCTAGGAGAGCCCACCGCTGTGAGAAGTGACTAGATATTGCCTTGCCGTCCAGAAACCTGGTCCGCTGTCAAAAATATCCTATTTCTGTGCTTGTCGTGAGTTTTTCCCTTCCCCAACAACCACAAACTGCATCCATTGCTCTGTTACCTTGTATTAG
This sequence comes from Ambystoma mexicanum, assembly GCF_040938575.1. Classification (NCBI taxonomy): domain Eukaryota; kingdom Metazoa; phylum Chordata; class Amphibia; order Caudata; family Ambystomatidae; genus Ambystoma; species Ambystoma mexicanum. The sequence continues at coordinate 73,262,437 of NC_090940.1, read as the reverse complement.
GTTCCATCCCATAGAAATCCCATAACTGCCTTAGCCAAAATCCTTAAAACTGTCAGAATCCTCTGTGCATCCTGTCCTTGATCTCCAATTGTTAGCGCCATTCTTTCAACTCATTTCTGTCCTTGTGTAAGTCCTTATTACTATTTTGATTAAATAAATTAATTCTCCCTAAAAGAGGCACACAGCGTGAAGCGGTTACAACTGCAGGTTAACCTTCTTATTCACGGGTGGCTTTTCACTTTTCTAGCCACTAAAATCTAGTTTAAGTGAAACCTGTCCTTTCCTTTCCAAACCGATTTTTCCCTGTCCACTGCTTTCACTTTTAAAACCAAATGTCCTTTCCTGTTAAGAATCTCATCCAGTCATTCATTTAGAGTTCCCTTTTCACTTTCATATTATCCCTGGGACGTGCATTTGTCCTTCAGCATAAAAAACGCATTCCGATTTTGTCTGTTTCACCTGTTTTTAAAGCTGTTTTTGACATTTAAACCCGTGAAAATTAGCAAATTTAATTTCTCCACGTGTGATTTGTTGCACTGTATGATGCTTCCAAAGTTGATTTTCTGAATCGTATGCCCGTTGTTAGTACCTTGCCTTGTTTTTGCTAGTGTTATTACATCGCTGATACTGCTATAACTCATATTTACTTCATTCATTCAACCGCACATGTAAAACAAATATTTACTAATTCCAAGTGCTATTTTGTGCAATAGCAAAGGTTTTGCAATCCGATTTTGCTTCCCATTTGGTGGGGGAAGGTCGGATTTGAATTCTGTTTGCTGCCTAGTATACCGACCCCTTGCTACTCCTTTCTATCCACCCAAAATTCTGTTATTCAGGGTTGAGGGAGTATTGCAGGGGGAAATCTTAACTGGGGTGCTATCTAACCGAAAAGTAATATTGCTCCCATTCATTTGTGCTTTCTGTATATTATGTTAGAAGGTCAAACTAAGTGTATTCTATCATTTTACAGTGTAATTATCACCCCACTAACGCCCCATTAGAATCCTTAACAACTTCTTCAAGGCCAAGGTAACCGCTAAGTGCTGGGGATTGCCCAGATATTTGAACATGTGTTTACCAGTTTGTAGGAGGAATCATTAAACGTGCACCACATCATAGTATAGTGGTTTGTCAATGGTTTATCTGCAGAGTCGAGCCGTGCCTGATCATGGTTAAACTAGTGCACATCTCTGGGCACTACTTGGACAATCATTTTGCATACCACAATTTGTCCGTCCTCGCTGAAGATAAGATTTCAAAATACAATTTTGCTGGGATTCATTTGTCTGGGTTACAACAAACTCCAGCTTTTATTGTCATTTACACTCTTCTGAATCTCAAATGATCAGCCTCCAAATGAAGCGTAATAGATAAAAGATATGCATGCCCTGTTCGTCTGAGATACAGCAGCTTTTCTTCACTTTTTGAATGTGGGAGCAGTGAGAAGATGCACTGATTACTTACTAGTAACCTTCCTTACGAGTTCTACATTTCCTCATATCATTCCTAACAGTACACGTACCAAGGACCTTCGTAAATCTTCTCAACTGTTTGTTGCCTTTGGACCTGCTACTACGGAAAACGGTTTTTCTAAGGCCTCCATCTCTTGATGGCTCTCAGCTTGCATAGCTTTCTGCCATCACCATATTAATAGTCTGCTTCCTGGTCTCCAATGCACATTCCATGAGAGCAGTCTCGTCTACCACCGCTCTTCTAGCAGGAATGCCACTGCCAAACATCTGAAAAGCGGCTACCTGTTGGTCTCCACATAACTTCACCAAGTTTTACTCTATTGACAAGAACTCTGTGGAGCAGTCAATGGTTGGACAGGCATTCCTTTGAAGCCTGTTCGTCTGAGGTGAGCCATCTTCCTCCTCCCTACATATGTGTATGTGCATATTAATGCATTTTTTATGGTTTGGAATCTATTCAGCATCTTGTGAATCTGTGAAAGATCTAATGCTGTAGAAGGAATATGTTACTTACCTGTAACTCCTGTTTTCAAAGCATTGGTATCTTTCATAGGTCCACATTTCACACTCCCACTACCCCACATAAGGCTCAGCTTTGCACTATGATGTGCCCAATATGAATCTGAAGTTGGTGGATGGAAGTGATGCCTCTAAATGCTTATATGACAGGTAGTTAGAGTTCTCAACTTCCTGAAGTTCATGCCCACTCAACTTTTGGTATTTACATTAACATGGGTATGCGCAGGCCTACTGATAGTAAAAAAAATCAGCCTGGGCCATTGTGGGCGATTGGCTGCATGTACATATGCACAGGCCTGTTGATAATGCATACATCTCCCTGTTGGATTGTGGGGAATTAGGCTGCTGGTTTCTTCTGCGTTATGTGGAAGGTCAGAAGAAGGACACAAACTAGATTTTTTTCATTCTCAAGTTGGTTTTATTTAAATAATATGAAACCCATCTCACTTTCCCTAAACTATGGGTTTCCCAACCTAACCAAACTAACTGGGGTGCTTGTCCGTTAGTTATGGAATCCAAAAGTAATAGTCTGCCCTCCGTCCAAATCTTAACCTACTCTGACCCTATCACTAATACAAAACAACTAAAGTCCAGGAGAATGACTACCTTCTCCTGGGGCAGTTTTTTCATCAGGTTTCCGTTAATATAGACTGTTTAGATAGTTCTTGGCTATCACTTGTATCAGTTTGTTTAATTCCCTTACTGGATTCTTCCAATTCTGTTGGCCTCTCTTCTCTTGTCTTTTGAAAATCCTCTTTGAAGGCATTTCGTTTTCTGGAGCTTCTTTAACTCTGACTTTATCACATAAACTAGAAAGTCTCTCTTTATCTGACATCCAAATTGTATTTGTACTATGAGCAATGTTCTTCTTCTCAGAGTTCTCAATCCTCTTAACTCTTGGCTTGTCACTGGAACGAGCATGATGAACCCATTGATGATTCTATGTTTGCGTTCCTCTGCTTCTCACTGGGAACCCAGTAATGACTCTCACTATTCTGGTTACTTTGTGTCTCACTGGTACGAGTATGATTGACCCAGTGATGTTTCTCACTCTTTTGGGTTCTTTGCTTCTCACTGGGAAGAGTATGATTGCTCCAGTGAAGATACTCACTCTTCTGGTTAGTTTGCGTCTCATTGGGATGAGTATGATGAATTCAGTAATGACTCTCACTCTTCTGGTTACTTTGTGTCTCAGTGGGACGATTATGATTGACTCAGTGATGATTCTCGCTCTTCTGGTTACTTTGTGTCTTACTGAGATGAGTATGATGGACCCAGTAATGACTATTACTCTTCTGGTTACTTGGCGTCTTACTGGTACGATTATGACAAACCCATTAAGGACTCTCACTCTTCGGGTTACTTTGCTTCTTACTGAGACGAGTATGAGTATAGTTGTTATACTCGCTCCCCTCCCCGGGCCTCCAGTTCTTCCTGTTACCTTCGTGGTGTAGGGACTGTGTCACTGGGTCGGCAGTTCGCTTCTTGGAGTCTTCTTCGTGGGTCAGGACAGAAACTTCACCTGTCTCTTCCTCCAACATCCTCGGCTGTGTCGCTTTGTGTGTGGCTTTGCTATCTGGGAGGCGTTTTCCAGTACTTTCTCCTTGGTCGTTAGGTCTGGATGTCTCTTCCTAGAGACCTCCACATGTTTGCTCCGCTCTCCAGAGATTTGCAGTTTCCTGGTGCAACTCAGGCACCACAGTGTCCAGGTTTCCTCAGTGTGTAGGAAACTGCACCTTCTCTTCCTTTCCTCTCACTTTGCTGCCACAGCAGCTTTGAACTTCCCAGGTTTCTCTCTCCTCTGAGTGTCCTCCTCCAGCCCTTTTGAGGCTGTGCTGGGGTTTCTCCTGTGTAACGTTGTAGTGCTTCTTTTGTGTTGGACTATTATTTGTTATTGTTCCATTGCTAATCTTCATCGCAGTACCAGGCAGGTATTTCTTTTCAGGTTGGAAACTGCAGTAATAAATGTATAGGGATTTGTTCTGTCTTTTTCCAGAAGGCTTCACTACCTTTGGTTGTTGAGTGAATTGTGCAGGGAGTTCCTCATCAAAAAGGAGAGTCCTTGTCCCCAAGAGGGGAGTGTCTCCCGGTGAGGTCTCGCTTCCCTATACCCCTTCGTAGGGTATCGCGTACGGGCTCACCTCCCTAGCCTCACAGGGAAAGGCTCCCTCTTGGGAGAAGTGACAAAATGCCACGATTTGTCACTGTTGCCAATAGGCTTAGAATGTGTCTTTCTGAACAATCTGTGGACCATACCAGTTTATATATATCTCACAGATTCTCCAACGAGAACACTTTATGAATGAGAGTTACAATTGAGCAGTAGCTCCCGAGGGGGTAGGTATTACTGCCTGGTAATGATCAATGCCCAAGCGAGAGAAGCGAGGTAACCTGACCCTTGCACCATCAGCAGGTGGCAATGCTGCCCCACCGATGGGGTTACAGCTATTAGCACGCTGGTATACTGTCCATGCTACCAATTGCATTAAGTTGTGAAAAGTTGCGGCAGCCATCTCACAAGTTAAAAAACAATCTCAAACACGTATCTGCAATTGAAAAGAGAGAAGGGGATTACTTCTAGTCCCTTCTCCCTTCCTATAGTGGCCATTTTAGGAGCAGGAAAGAGGTGGTCCAACGGGGCAAGTGCAGCACTGTGAACTGGAGAGGAAGAAGTATGTAACTGGAATGAGGGAGAAGTGTGGCATTGTGCTGGGAATGGTAGTGTGGCAGGTGTCATGCATACACTAAATTGGCAGGTGATTGTGCCCAGTAGAATAAAGAATGAAACCCAACACCAGTCCCAGAACCCACCAGGCCCTATTTTCAATGACTGGGTTGTGTGAGCTCTACAACTGGGGAGGGGCACATCGCCAACATAGTCCACAAGGAAGTAAAATCACTGGTCCAGGAGGACACTAGAGGCTATAATGACCCATCCAAATATTAATCATCTGTAATGCTTGTGGGAAATGCAAGCTAAAACAACATGGCGTCGGTGCGCAGCCATTTTGGACACTCATCTCTCATCACGATAATAAAAGCCTGCGTCTACGCGGGCCTCGCAGAATAAACGATAATTTCAGTAGGGAAAGCAGAGCAAGGTCACGTGACTACATAAATATTGTTGCTGAGTAGACTTGCTGTGGAGAATTGCTATGGTATTGTCCACTGAAGGACGAATATGGTAAGGGAGTCCAAGCGTCCTGCAGGAGCATGATAGGATTCTGGGATTGAATGCGAGGAGAGGGGTGTTGGGTTTTTCCACTCCTGAATGGTTTTTTCCACTCTCTGCCCCTTCAACTTGTGATCTGCTCTTCAGCCGAGGGCAGACACAACTGAGAAGCGTGGCGACATGTCCCCCCATAAAGAAGAGGGCATTATGTGGCAAAGTTAGTTAGAACTTGGACCCATGGGTGATGCAGTCCCGCTGAGAGGGAGGACGCTCCGGCCTCAAACCCCGATAGCACGAGTGATCTCTTCGCCTACCTGCTCATAGACTAAGCAGTGTCGTAGTGGCCAAGATGAAGGTGTCTTCTGCGTCTTTGCTAACAGTGAAGCAATTTATATCTATATTTCTATATTTCTAAGTGAATGTTTGTTTATGTATGCTAACTTCATATATACATATATTGTGTGAATAAAGAGCCTATAACGAGGCATCTTCATTTGGTTTTACTATAACAATTAGTCTATGTGTGATTTCTTGCCTATCTGAGTCCAATAACTTGTTTTGCCTGGAGCAGGGGAAACGTAAGTGTAAGTGTTCTCCTTACGTGGCCAAGCCAAAGCAAAATATTTTGCCGCTGTGAGCAAGGTCTTTGTGCTGATATTGATGCCAAAAGATCCTGCTAAAAAAACATTTTTTGAAGGTAAAGTGTTGGACTTGGAACAGTGAGAAAGGAGGAAACAAAATACATTTTTTTTTCTTCCCTTTTTGTCTTTCTTCTTTTCCGGTGGTAAAAAGGGAAAAAACGATGTATATGTGTATGTCTAGGTATGGAGTTTTTTTTAATTAACTTAAGGGGGGTGTAACATTTATTCGATATAATGAGTTCCCTGTTTAGGAAAAAAGGTAGCGCCGCTGGCAGAGACTGTCCTGAGGTAACTATCTTAGGCGCTTGGAGCAGGATTAAGTGAGTCCTGGGATACGGGCATAGGAGAAGCGAGCCCAGCCGAAGTGGCTAAATGCTGCATCAAGTATCTATGGAGAAGGGTAAAGAATGCTTGGCTCTTGGGAGGAGGGGTTGGATTCTATTACATGCCTTTCATAAAATGCATCTACAAAATGTGGAATTATAAGCAAATGTTGAAAAAGTTGAAAGAGAATTAGCTGCGGAAAAACAAATTGCATTAATGCAGCAGCTTCAAATGAAATTATATCATGATAAGGCAGATAAATATCAGGCGGTTGCTGAGCAAGCAGCGGTGAGGGTTTCTTGATATAAATACCGGAAGAGATGAAGAAGAGTTAATTCCCGGTGATTGCTTCTGCTGGTATGAATTTGGACGCCGATCGGTGGGATGGGGATGTGTTTGATAGTACTACTACAGATAGTGGTTCCGAACCGGAGGTTTGTATCCAAGCCGGAGCCGGCTCATAAAGAGGTGACGGTTAAACCTGTGCTATGCAGACGAATGGGTCATTATCCAATGAATCTGGAAGGGGGGGTGATGGATATGATGGCACTGGAGGATTTTTCGCAGCAGAAGGTCGGGAGATTATTAACCGCCTGAAACAGAGGGCGGGTAAATCTTGGGCGGCAGGTCTCTTAGTAGATGCAACGGATTCCGCAAGGTTTTTACCTTTACAGCAGGGAGCCCAGATTCAGGAGGCCCTACGGGAGGCCCTCCTCAGGATGCTAATGGTGATGAGGGACAAATGTTTCTTTTACAGTTGTCGTCCCAAGGATGTAACCTCAAGTACCCGATAACATTGATTGGCCGACGGATGATAAAAAATGGTTCACGTTGAAGGAAGCTGTTCAAAGAGTTAGGGAACATGCTATGAAGCAGGCCAGTTATATGGAAACCCCAGAGCTTATGGGACTGGTGAACCTATCCGTTTCTGCTAGAAATGGCCTTATTCGAACCGCCCCTCCAGCATATAAAAACATCATGATGATGTTATTGGTTGGAATGACGGTAAAAAAAAACTGATGAAGTGGTGGATGCCATTAGACAATTGGCAGGTCTAGGAGAATGGAAAAAGCCAGATGAACGATTTAGAGAAAGGGAGAGGGAGGGGCGTAATGAGAAACGCACTCCCGGGAAAAGGTTTGAAAGCTGTGATTCTCGCGTGTCGAGAAAGGATATGTTTCTGGCCCTGTTGAAAGATGGTGTGCCCCGGGAAGATATTGATGGGATTGAAACATAAGAAATGTATTTGTTGTATAAAAAACGAGGCCTAGATAAGAAGGAGTGGTACAAGCAAGTGAAGCGACAGGAAGTACATAAGCTCAAAAAGGAGGAGTATCCTTTTGGCCCGTCTCTTGAGGGAGGAGACGATGAGTTTTACTAAAATGCTGTGCCTTCCCAGCCGACTTATGCAGATTTACGAAAGATGGTGAGTGCGATGGTGGAAACGTAATCTAAATACACGCACTCTAAATACGAGTAGGATGAGGGTCGAGCTCTGGTAGCAACAGCTCATGTTAAGGTGGACAGACGGCCTCATGTGAAAGTGAAATTATTTTGGCATTCAGGAAATACACAGGAGGTTCGAGTCTTAATTGATACCGGGTGGAGGCCTCATTGATACATGGGAATCCTTCCAGATTTAAGGGAAGACATTTTATGATTACGGGATTGGGAGGTAAGGAAACCTCAGCAGTTCAAGCGGAAATTGACATGTAAATTGGTCAGTTGAAAAGAGACACATATCAGGTGTTAATTGTCCCACTTACTGAATATATCATTGGATTTGACATTTTAGAGGGGTTAACCCTTGGATTAGGGGGTAAAATATACCAGTTTGGGGTGAATGCTTTACCTGTACACCCGTAGTGGTTGGACAATTGAAAATGTCCCCGGTGCAGGTTCTGATAACCACAAAAAGAGTGTCTATGAAACAATATCAGATTCCCGGTGGGCGGAAAGAAATTTCGGAGACCATCAAAGGTTATGTGGAAGCTGGTGTGATGCGTTCAGTGACCACGGCTTGGAACAATCCTATCTGGCCTATTAAAAACCGAAAGGTACATACAGAATGACAGTTGATTATTGTGAATTGAATAAATATACTCCTCCATTGGTACCGGCAGTTCTAGATGCAGTAACCTTTATTGAAAATGTACCAATATTTGAGGGTACCTGGTATGCAGTGTTGGATCTGGCGAACGACTTCTTCACCGTACCGATTGCGGATGAATGCCAAGAGCAATTAGCATTTTCGTGGAGTGGGAGGCAGTATACGTTTCAGCGTTTGCCAATGGGCTACATGCATAGTCCAACAATCTGTCACCGGCGGGTGGCGGAACACTTAGACAAGATCCCATGCAAGCCGGATGTACAGATTGTGCATTACATTGATGACATATTGATTCAAGGTAAGAATGAGCACAGTGTGCAAGTGCACTTGGATCTCATTAGAGAAGGATTGCGCAAGGAAGGATGGGAAATGAATGATGCTAAGACCCAGGGTCCAGCGGAGACTGTGGTTTTTCTGGGTATACAATGGCATAAGGGGCAACACGAAATGGTGCCGAAGGCGAAACTAACATTCCTGGAGTTTGTAACCCCTAAAACTAAGAAACAAGCTCAACAGTTCATTGGACTGTTTGGGTTCTGGAGACAGCACATACCACATTTGGGGCAGATTTTAGCACCTCTTTACAAAGTGACACGTTATTTTTTTTATTTCCAAGGGGTGATAAACAGGAAACTGCGTTCCAATTGGCCAAGGAGACGATTCAGAAGGTGCTTGATTTATGGCCATTGAGGGATGGTAAGGTGGAATTTAATGTATCCGTATGAGATGCCTATGCCAACTGGAGTTTATGGCAGAAACAGGACAAGAAACAAGTGCCTTTAGGATTCTGGAGTAGAAAGTTACCCAATGCTGGTGACAGATATACTCCCTTTGAAAGCAGTTACTGGCATGTTACTGGGCACTCGGAGATACGGAACACATTACAGTGGGTCATGATTTATTGATTCGACCTGAAAAACCAATCATGCAATGGGTATTGAGCTCCCCTAAGACACACCAAATCGGTCATGCACAAGAGGCTAGTATCATAAAGTGGAAATGGTACATTCAAGATCGTGCCAAGCCTGGTAAAGGTGGTGTAGCAAAATTGCATGAGAAGGTAGCGGAAGTTCCACTCATAGACCTTGTGCCGTAGGGAGAGTTGCTTGTTGATGAGTCTTCAGTAACATGGGGGATCCCGTATGGAGAATTATCGGATGAACAAGTCGAACATAGTTCACATGGTGAGGTTAGGAGCGGCTGCAGCTCATCATCTTATTGTTGTGGCAGTGACTGCTCTTTCTCCTTGATATATGCTGTCAAAGCCATTGTATGGCGTTCGCACACGTCTTATTCCTGCGTTCACAGAGAATGCGGGAAGGCTGTTTTCTCGCGTCTGGTGTCCTTCTTCTTATTTAGCCAGGAAGAAGGACAGCAGACGCGAGAAAAAAGCCTTGCCGCGTTCTCTGCAGCCACTCCTGGCCTCACCATGTGAACTATAACACAGTGTAACAAGCTAATAAGGACCACACAGTCTTTCTAAAGAAGAACACTAGGAGTTGGGCCAAAGCACACGAGAGATTGCAGTAACCCTTGAACTAGACCATGTGAACCACCACACGGATATACAAAAAAGAAAAACAGGAACGATACTGATACGCAGCATGATTAGGTGATGCCTCAAAACTGAAATCTGTCCCTGCTTTGTCCACTGAATAAGATTGTGAATCAATTTGGGGTTAAGTCTAAAGACCATCAAAAATTATCCATCCCTGTCCTGACAAAGGCCCGGTGCAAACAACGAGAAGACCAATTCTGTATGTGGTCTATCTCCGAAACGTAGTGCGTCGACACAATATCTGGATATACATCCATACAAACTAAAAACCCAATAGAGGCGACAGGAAGTCAGCACCTCTCAGAGATAACAAAGGGGTAGTAGAAGAAAAGTTCTAAAAACACAAATAAAGGATAGGCTCCTTTAATAAATGTGCAATGACATCAGTCTAGATGTTTGTATAAGAATAAGCCAGGTCAGTTTATGATATTGTAAACAACTGCGCATGTGATCATTCTCTGTTCTCCGAACCCCCATATATGTTACTCTGCGTAAGAAGACTGATCAACAACATGAACTTCTAGAATTATGGACATTAGAGCACTTGGAACTCTATGGCACTTTATTGATCCTATTTGATATACTAACCCAGAATAAATGTGTGAAAATGATTTTCTGTACAATGTGAATTTGTCATTTGGATTATGTTATTTGTTTTTTAATATGAAAAGGGAAATGTTTTTGGGAAATACAGGAACCTTAATACACATGTGAATAAAATATGGTTCCCTGTCATAATCATAAAAGTGTGCATTTTGGTCTGTAAGAGAAAAGAGAATTGCTAACTCTTGGATACTGTCTTGGTTCTGACTATATGGAGTCATGACAATGCAGGAGTAGGAGGAAGTCTGTGATTCCCATAATTTACAGGAGATGTTCCCCTTATATCACAGATCCCTCGAAAATAAAAAAAAATCATGGGTACGACCTATTAAATACTTGTATACAAAGGAGGCATAATGTAAACGGATAATGATGTAAGTTCAAATGTACATACCTAAAAAAACTGATGGAATACTCTTTATTCATCAAAACATTTGTTGTAGCGTCATTTGCCACTTGGATTTATGAAATAGATCACTTCACTACAATGTTGCACATGCTGTGCTTGCTGTGCTAGTGTATTGATGTGCAGAACCCAGCAGAGCTAGCCATTGACCTTGCAACAAGCCTTAAATTTCTAGCTTCCCGCAGGCAGTAGTAATGAAATGTGAAGTGGTCTAATGACGGCGATGGCAGAAGGTCATCTGTGCGTTATGCTTGAGGGCCTGCTTCACTTGTGGCTGTGCACTGCTGGGATCGCCCATAAGTTGACTCTTAAAAACATGGCCTGTTTATTTTCCTAAAATAAACTACTGAATGTGTTTAAGATACACTACTCACGGGGCCTGTGTGGGAGCTAGCTTCGCTATGCCATTTGTGGTGGCCTTTTGGTGCTGGAAGAGGCACATTGTAGGGCATACACTGAGACACAGGGTCTGAAAGCTGCAAGAACAGCTCAGCAGAGGCACCGGTCATGCCAGGGCCTCATATCTAGGCCACCCCTTGAAGTCAACATAGCCATGCCCAAGTACTTCCTTCCATCCCAAATACTGCCTGAATCCCACGTGTACAGGCAAGAGCCCTGGCGCCTCTGTCAGGTCCACCCTCATCGTACCGATCATACGGTTTACATTGTGCATTACATGAAGGAGGCAGCAAGCAAACATGGTACACGCTTACTGTAGCAGCATCATTGTATGCTGGTCAGCCACATCTAGTAAATGTGAGCCACACTACAAAGCCATGCCTCCTACAGAAAATGCATTATCCAAAAAGATGCACTGCATTTAGTAAACCAGGATGCCGAAGGGGCACAAAGGTTCAATGACTCCACTGTAAGCATGGTCAGAATGGTAGAATCCGGCGGCATGCGTACACCAGTTGGTGGATGTTTTCTGCCAGGAGAGCTGGTAATCCTTTGTAATGATAGGCGAATTCATTTGGTTCAGAACTATCACTGCTCTCCTGTTGCTCATTGTATCATTGACTCAGACATGTTGTTTAGTTTGCTGTCCTTGGTACTGACGCCCAGCACTCACCATCCGTTGCCTCTGCTGTTCCCTGTCTGCCTCGACTCCTAATTATCCCTATGGCGCTTGTAAGGGATTGTTGCCTGCCCAGCTGTCCTGCGAGATGTGGCTGGGCATGGCCTGATGCTTGGCAGGTAGATGGCAAATTACCGAGCCATCTCCCTCTCTCGGAGCCCGGCAGGCGCAGAGTGGCAGCCGGCAGTCTCTGATTGCCGGGCGCCAGAGCTGCTGTTTACACGTGTTGGAGTTCCTAGGGCTGTGAGCGGGAGCTGTATTCATTACCCCGACTACAAGAAAACACAAAAATACACAGTGCATCTTTAAGAGGGTGCCGTTACAACTGTACGGGATCAGCCTGCCGAGGATTAGAAAAATAGAACGCCGTTAAGCTTCTCTGCTTCCAGATGTAAATTGCAAAATTGAATGGTATGTACGCGAGAAAAAATAAAACAATCTGTACCCGTGTGTTTAATTTAGTTTACGTATTTTTTGCTTTCAAATATGAGTCTGCTGCAAATACTTTTCTAATCCGTTTGCAAGATAAGTGGCGTTAAGTATGAGATAGTACAGCGTTTAAGAATTCAGCTGAACGCAATGCAGGGAAAACACATTTGCTTTAACTGAAATTGGAGCATATTACTGCGATAGCTGAGGACATTTATTTTGAAATGTATTCTGTGCAGATCATCACGTCATTGCGACGGGATGCTCTGGTGAAGAGATAATAGAACATGCGCCGCGCTTCAGGAGAGAGGGGCGGTTTGTGGTATTTTCATGGGAGTACAGTCTTTTTACAATGATGGTATAGGAGTAAGGAAATCACCATGAAATGCTGGCTGGGTGGCATGGAAATCTTGGCTCAAGAATATGTGGGTCATATTGCTCTAATGGGAGGAAGGCGTGCTTCACTGACCTCGCTAAAATCATAAGGCTGCTCCCTTTAGAGGTCTAACCTCTTTGCTCCTCTTTTAAGACCAATAAAAGCCTATTATGTTATCAAGGTTACTTGCATACCATTGAGAAATGTGTGTTTTCCATACCTTGTGTAGCTATTTTAAACACAGTCTTGGGGATGTTGGCGTTTGATGAACGCACTTTACAGGTAAACAGTCTTTCTCAGTGGCTTCTGTCTGCTGTCACCATTTGTAATGTTATGCCAGGACTCGAGGCTTCTTAATATGCATCACATTCTTGACTAGTAATACAGCAAGGGAAATCAACTTGTTCAAAATACAAACACGTTTTTTTTTCATTTCAGCTTGAAGTAATACATCGAAGAGGAACACCCCAACCCAACATTGAGACCACAATTCTGCCGCCAGAATATCCAATGACAAGGTACCTGCACATTAAGGGCCCTTTATCATCACGTCCTCCTCTTCTTGGCTGCTAACTAGCGCGATTTAAGTCATTTGTTTATACGTTAAGGGCGTTGTGATGGTTTGCTTGAGTGAATAAATGCGGGCTTGGACCAAAGTTGTTTTATACTGAGCGGCAGTGAGGTATACCAGGGTGGTGTCCCCTCTTCCACTTGAGCAGTGGACATGGGCAGCAGCACTTCGCGTCGGGGTGCACGCTTTGGCAGGGTTACTGTCTCCACCCACGCGCTTTTACTCTGGCGCGGCCGCTCCCGACCCCGTACCTGCTCGGTGCCGCAGTTCAAAGCCTGTTCTGATGCCTGCTTACTGCCCCTCTAATGACTGCTTGCTGATTCCATACCTTTCTTGCTCCCTTTCTCATGAGTGCGTTGGAGATTAGATTACGTCTCCCTTATTGTACAGCAATTCGTTTGTTCTCCTCTGTCCGTATTGGTTTCTCTAACTGAGTATAGTAAGCTGCAATGCTGAACCAAAAGCCTAGCTAGGGGCGACAAAACATACTCTGCCTCAGGGGATAATACTTTGCGGGGGAAGGGCGCCTCAGAAGTCAAGGGCAGTTACATTATTCTTTTTCTTCTTCTTTGGCCATGGTGGTTCAAGGAACTATATATTCAGCTTCATTGGACCTTCAAAATCTGATTTCCTCTGCCTTTTACAGGCTTATTAACAGAATTGCAGGAATTTTGATCCATCAGTTATCTCTGATTCCCTTCGAGCGTAAGCTGTCTGTAAAACCAAACATGTGAACAGTGACTCAGAAGAGTTTTCTAATTCCATTGTAGCACCAGTGCCAGTGAAAGGGACCCTTAAGAAAAAGAAAAAAGAAGGGTCGGAGCAGCTTGCTCCTTCAAATATGCCAAAGAAGGTGTGTATCGCTGATACTTCTTAGGTAGATGCTGAGGACTCAGATTCTCCACCCAAAAGAAAGAAGCTGTGTACTGCATCCTTGGGGCGAGTGCATCTGCAGATACGGCCATTTTAGAATATGTGAGTACCATTTTTTGATTCAGCATACATCCAGCATCTTAGGTCAGCAGAGTCGCATCCCTTGGAAGCAGTGGCTTGTTTTCTGCAACACTGGGTGAAGATACCTCTAGACAATCATGAGCAGAGTAAACTGCTTAGAATGTCCCTTTCTATGCTCTCTGGTAAAATGGCCCAAACGTGGAAGATAGACCAACGGATGGTTTCCTTCCTCTTGAAGAAAGGAAAAGACCTCAAGGACAGAGGTGAGGGTGGAGAACACACTGAACGTATGTCAGGACATGCTCTTTGATGTAATGGGTCTCCTGACTCAAAATTTTGAGGAATTCATAAGAAGCCCTGGGATGCATTAGTGTTTTGAAGCTATGTGGAAAGATCTGTTTGCCTGCTCGGCAATGCCAGTTTAGACTTGTCAAAGAAAGCAGAAGGTTGTGTTAATGAATATACACCCTAACCCTATTGAGGTGGCAGATACCTGTGCACCAGGTAAACATTTTTGGGACAAGTTCATTAAAGATTTTCCCTCTTAAATCCTCACTTTCACGGCCCTGGCAAAAAGCCCAGTCCAATATTTAAAAAGTGTTTACCCCACCGGCATTTAACAGGTCCAGAAGCAGCAGAGTAAGTTAATCAGGCTGTTTTTCCCATAGCTCTTCCCATCCCTCTCATTACGTTCCTGGAGTACAAACTCTGTTCTCTGCTTGAAGAGGATAATCTGGGTTCTTCCCTCAAAGAGGAGACCACCAAGGGAGAAATTTAAATAGAGGCTTGGGTCGTTCCCAAACCTCGTTAGGTAAGATTGTTCCATTTAAATGTTTCGTCCCAGGAAGGTTTGACCGTAGACTGGGCCACTTCCCAGATGAGTAGCAGAAACTTATATCCATCCTGTGGGCCCTACCAACTTTTTTGTGGTTTCAGATAGATTTTACACTCCCACATGCCAGTTGTTTCCTTCTCCCCCACTTTCATTTGACAACCACAAGGAGAAATTAATAGACCTAAAGGTCAGAGCTCTCATCGCAAAAGGGACAGTGGTTGCTTCAACCCTTTTGGCTTATCAGTTATGAAAGTACAATTTTCCTGGTTCCCAAAGTGGACAGAGGTTATCTACCTATCAACCTGAAGGCTTTAAATTAATTTGTAGCCTAGTACTACTTCAAAGAAGAGGGTACACATTTGGAGAGGGACACCCTTTTGCCTGGGGATTAGATGGCAAAGATTTACCTTGAAGATGCTTATGTGGTGATGACTTGAAATCGTCAGCACAAGGATTTTCTCTAGTTCCTGCAGAAGGGTCACGGATGGCAACACTCTTCTCTCCCTTTCGGCCTGTCTTCAGCCCCTTGATGTTTCTCCAAAAGCCTGAAACGCATAATGGCTCATCTCATGTCCAAGGGAGTGAGGCTCATTGTGTACCTGGTTGACATGCCCATGTTGGCAAAGGAAGCGTCAATCCTCCGTAAACATCTTTCACTGACATTATCTCTGCTTCAGGGGCTGAGGTTTGCCATAAATGCCCAGGAGTCCATTCTCGTGCCTACTCGATGTTTTCCATTTTTGTGCTTTAATATAAATTCATGGCATTGTATTCTGCTGTTTCCAAAGACAAGGATGAATAGAATTAATCAGGAGATCCAGTTCATCCATAAGAAGGATACCTTGTCCCTCAGGTACTTAGCAAGGGTAATGCGATAGTGATCTACATCCATTTAGGCAATTATTCCTGCTCCCCTCCATTACAGGGCTTTCCAATGACTCCAAGGCAGGCATCTTCGCAACAGCATGTCATATTCCCAGTGTGACAGGACCCGCGTTGTCGCCCTGACAAAGGAGGGGGGAGGAAGGCGCCCAACACCCTTCCTTGGTTCCAGAGTGAAGAATGCAGCAAGAAGGGGGCAGGGCTTACTCTCCCCTGTGAATCCTCCCCTAGTCACAGCCCCTAGAGACAGTTGGGTGATTCGCCAGGGTAAGTATCAAGGGGGTGGGGTATATAAATAAGTGTGGTTGTGTGTGAATGCTTAAGGGGGGGTTAACTGGGTGAGCACAGGAGCTGAAGGATGTCCGAGAGACCAGTGGCGGCAAGACCAAAAGGAGTGCAGAGGCTTTTATAAGGAGGGGGTCTGTGGAGTGTTTTAGTGTGAGAGTAGAGGTAGAGTAGGGTAGTGGTCGTAGTGGCAGAGGTAGTATTAGTAGTATTTGGGAGTAGAGACAGTAGGTAGCAGGAGTAGTGAGTGAGAGAAAAAGGCAGTATAGTGGCAGTTGGTACTAGAGGGAGGTAGCAAGCGCTAGTATGATAGTATGAGTAGAAGAGACTAATAGTAGGAGGAAGTAAAGATAGTAAAGGGATAGTGTTATTAACAGAGTAAGAACAGTAGTAGAGGAAGAGTAGTAAGAGCGACATTGTGAGAGAATAGGAGCAGCTAGTAGTAAGGATAGATAGGGGCAGAGAGAATACAAATAATAATAATAAGAATAGCGAGAAGCAAGAAAGTGAGTGGGAGGAAGGAGGGAAGAGAAGATAACTGAGGTAGAGGGGTAGTTGGAGGTAAGAGTGATAGTAAGAACAGCAGTAAGAAAAGAAGTAAGATCAAAGGGTGGAGGTGGAAAGGCAGTGTGAGAGATCGGAGGGACAGTGACGTTGTGGGAGGATAAAATCTGAAGAGACCAGTATTTTTAAGTGTGAGGTACGAGCAGGTGTGAGACAAGTGAGTGTGACACCAGGCGGAGGAAGGCACCATCCGTAACTCCCTAAAACTGCTAAGCGGGCTATGTTAGGGAAAGCCTAGCAACTCCCCAGGAAGTTAATCAGCGTATGTCTTAAGGGAACCACCACTAGAGTAATGCAGAAGACCAGACAGATGGCACTGTTCAATAGAACTAAAATTCCTGTTACGGACGCCTGGGTCAGGGAGTTGGGGAAGACTGGGGAAGTTGAGAGAGCGAGAAGGATGTCCCTAGCACCAAATTCCCCAGGAAACCCTTTGCCCTGAGACCTACCTGAGAATCCTGGCCCAGAGTGATGGTAAAGTCCCAATAAAAACCCTTGAACTTAATACCTGAGTCAGCATGGTTTCTTGTGGCGGGCCACCCTGTCACACCAGTCAATGCGTCTCTCTTCAGATGCCAGAGAAGATCTTCTCTGGTGGCTACAACATATGGAGTCCTGAAATGGGAAAACAATTTTTGGTCCTTCTCTCGCCTCATTACATGTATGGCAGAGTGGGGAAAAATTGGTGGTAACTGAATTACCGCCCCTTTTCCCGCTCTGCCATTTTACAGGTATGGTCCTGGAGTTGAGGATTTACCTCCAGCAAAATGCTAGAGGTAAATCCTCAAACTCTCTGCCGAAAAATCAGCTAAATCAGCGGAATTCCCACAGCGGAATTACTGCCACAGTAATTCTGCCTAAAATCCCCATAGAGTCTTAAGGGCTCGGAAAAAGTGGGGATTTATTCCACCACCACCACTTGTAATCCGGTGGTAATTCCGCCAGACCAAGTGGGGTTAACAGTGATTTAGTGTGGTGTTATCTGGGTAGATTTACTGCCCAGATACCACTAAACTCGTAATGAGGCCCATAGTGTTAGATCAGATGCCAGCAATTAGGGCAAGGGGGGCAAGGAAAGGGCCAAATCAAAATGGCCTGGTACCTTGATGTTTAAATATAGAGTTTATGGTAAGCTATGCATCCATAACTCGTGGCTCCACCGTGTACTGCTCATACCATACACAATATCACAGAGGATATCACATAGGGTACCATCCATAACACCACAAGTGTATTTCTGTGTTTTTGAATTTTTGCACTGCAACTATAGCATCCCTTTGACAACAGCTTTTTTTTTTTACTGTGTTCCACTGGTTTTTATAAGAGCAACCTTGTTATAGTATCCATTTTGCAATGTTTTTTTCATTTCATTTTGACCATTTTTATAAGTAAAGCTATTGCATCATGTTACAGCACTGTGTAGGTAAACTAGTGAACATTAATTTAGGAACATACATGCATTACCTGGTATCCATTTCAGCAGTGCATGATCGGGATGCAAATTATGGCTGAACTGAAGCATGAGGTTGACCATGCTCCGCCAACCAATCCACAATATCCCGTGGCCACTATACCCCCATAATGGGACCACGGGCCTCTGACACTGGCCATGGCCAGTTTACACATTTCATGGGGCTTTGCCTTCATGCATGCTGCAGGCCCTGCCAAGCAATCCATAGTCAACACTAGGTATAGTCTGCAACCAGACCCAGTGGCCACTATGATCCCATAGTCGGTCCGTGCAAGCTGTGGCCATTGACCAGATAGCCCAGGGCATGGCCACTGGTCAGGGCTAAATGGTATGACTTGGGAACCAAAGTTATATCACTAATGTGTTTTATAGACTTATATACGTTTGGGCAACTCTTAAAGAAACCAGTGGAAGTATTAAAACTAAATTTGCAAACACATGCTTTCATTACCAGGGCACTGGTCCTTGCACAGATTTAGTACATCAGTCCAATGGTTCAGGCTACACATGCAACATAATTATTTTCCTTTGACCTTCAACATTTTATATGTTTGTGAACATCAAAGTGCCAAAACATTAGAAATGTTTGCGAACATTCTAAAAAATGACAGGCTCTTTTGCCCTTTTCTACGCATATTCCACCCCATCCTCACCACCCCTCACCTTCCCAGGGGTTGTTTCCTATGTAAGACTACTAGTGCAATGCGTTTTGGAATATTTGTTTCCACCACTGTTCAGGAAGTAGGAACAAAGTTTGCGAAGCCAACGTGGTGGGGTTTAAAAATTGATGAGATACCTAATTTTCCTTATCTGTCTGATCAATGCCTTTCTACAGTGTTCACAGACATTACAGTGCCTGGTGATTGGCTGAGAGGTGTCTGTGGGCCTCCAAACCAGGAAGTGATTCCAAGGACTGAACCAAGATATCAAACTTTGTTCAATCTGTTTTTTTAGCCATTTAAAAAAAAAACTTTAGATGGATTTATGGCAAAATTAGCAAAAACCCGTTTTCGGGAATAGGCCGCCGCTCCTCACGCTAGAATGGTGGAAATCCATCAAGGGGTTAAGGCTGTAGGTGTAAGAGGAATTATTTTCAACGTAAATCAGTTGGGATTTCAAAAATTCTGGGGCAAACCCCTTTGACTTTGCTTCCCTCTCCCCTTGCCAAGACCGCACAAACATTTCCAAAATAATTCAGGGTTGGGTCAGTATTGCTATTGGAAAGTTTCATGAGGATTCATCAAATAGCACCATTTACAAGCCTACCAAAAAGTGTTCTTCCTATTAGTAGGACAACTTAACCATAACTACAGGGTGGCAATTTCCAACATTATAATATAAATAAATAAATATATATACTATCTTTCTGTTTAACCTCGAATTTTGACTATGCCCAATGCAGGGTGGACCTGCACCTGTTTGTCATAAAAATTAGATTGGCAAAATTGTTTGCCAATATAAATAACTCCGAGACATCCAGTAGTGCAAGACTTGAAGTACCCTCTGAATTAACTATTAGAGACATACCAACATTATGTACTTTGACATCATTACAAGAGGATAATGAAGTCGCAGCGGAACCCAATTTACTTGAATCAGAATGGTATTCCAACATAACGGGGAATCTATCCACATGCATGTCAGCACCTAGTCATCTAAGAAAAAAATTGAAATGTATTCCTCCATCTAACAACATGGCACACATCGATTTCTTTGAGGACTTAATCATAGATGATTTAAAGAAATTGGCCTCCACGAATTACAAGATGAACCACAATGTAACCACAGATGAACGTGCAGCAATAAACAATCTGAAACAAGACAAGTCAATTGTCATCCGCTCTTCTGATAAAGGAGGAAATATTGTAATTCTAAATACATATGATTACTAACGGGAAGCCATGCGCCAACTCAAACAAATCAACAACTATGAAAAGTTACCTGCAGATCCATACAAAATGTATAAAACAGAATATGACCTAAAACTGTCAAGCTGGCATGAAAAGGGATTACTAACTACACAAGAAATGACATTCCTAGTAAAGGATTTTCCAATTATACCAATCATACACTTTATACCCAAGATCCACAAGTGTATGAGGAGACCATCGGGCAGACCCATAGTCGCATTTATTGATTCAATGTTTGAAAACACATCTAAATATTTGGATCAATTTCTCTTTCCGTTTGTCCAAACATTGCCATCCTATATCAAAGATACGTCAGACTTTCTTCAGCAAATTGACCAGATACCATGGAAACCAGGATATTTGCTCATCACACTGGACGTTGTTTCCTTATACACATGCATTGACCATCAGGAAGGCATCGAAGCTGTTAAAAGATACTAAGCTTCAGAGATCATTCCCAGATGCTACTAGACATGCTCCTTTTTTGTCTCACACATAATGCTTTTATGTTTGATGGACAACATTACAAACAACTATATGGGACTGCCATGGGCACAACAGTGGAACCTACGTATGCAAATCTTTTTATGGGAAGCTGGGAAGCAAAATTGTTTGCAGAAGAAACCATGCATATATATATACCAACAAAGTGGCACTATGGCGTCGCTACATTGACAATCTATTTATAATATGGGAAGGCAGTGACACAGAATGGATATGTTTCTTCAATGTTCTAAATGCACAGAACAGCAATCTGAAATTCACTGAACAACATGACCCAACAGAAGTGAAATTTCTAGACATCAAGATCAAAGTAAAAAATGAAGTAATTACAACAGAGACTTATCGCGAACCGACCAGCACTAATTCATTACTTCATGCAGAAAGTGCACATCCAAGATGCCTAAAAAATAGTATACCATACAGTGAATTTTTGAGAATGAAAAGAAATTGTAGTGAGAACAAAACTCTGGATATCAAAACATGCATTCAAACGAATGCCAGTGTGACATTCAGAAAATCAAAATCTTTACAATCAGAACTATCGCCAAGTCTCTTTGTAACCCCTATACCATCTACAACCCAATGGTTAGCGAATAATCAAATCGGGTTTTAAAAATGCACAAAATGTACGGCTTGCAAATACGGGGTATCTCTAAAACATTACATATATCCACGAACTCAGAAGAAAGTAACAATTACCAAATATATCACTTGTTCAACAACTTATTTTATATATGCAATTACATGTGATTGCAATCTTTGGCATATTGAAAGCACAAAGTTAGAAGTGTAACTTTGTGTGTTGCAACATCTTCGAGCTATCAAAAATAGAGATCCAACTTACCCCCTCACAAAACATTTTGAAGAAAAACATAATGGGGACATATCATCTTTTAAATACTTTGGAATAGATAACATTTCCCCAACCCAAGAGGTGGTAATCGAGAACGAAGACTGAGACAAACTGAATGTAAATACATCATTGATTATCATACCAAAAACCCAGGAGGTCACAACAAAGATGAGGAACTTTATACCTTTGTGGGAGACTAGAGAACTTTGGGATAATTTTGCTGCAATATAATGATTGTGTTTTGCTTGGAAATATAAGATACTATAACATCATTTCTTGAAATTGATAACTTTTCATTATATTTTTTTTATCCCTTTTAACATATTTCCGAACATGTAAGGAGCTTGTTCAACACATTGCATGATATGAAATGATCACAGTTTTCTCTTAATATTGAATAGACTATTTTTAATTCCCTTTTTCTCCTTGTGTCTTTGGAGCTTAAATAGCCATTGAATTGCAAAAATTAAGCACTTTTAGGCATGTTTGTGCCCCAAATCTCCCAAAAAATTGAATGGTTGCCAAATGAGATTGTGTGAATATTTTACGATTTTCCTTGACATCATTATATGTAATCTTATTATTTTTTGCGGAATACACAAATCATATATCATTGAATGTGTAGGCACTATGCACTTTATTGACATTGTCATAAACCAAACTGCTCTTTTGCACAAACGATCTCTGCTAAACATTATGCACCTTATCAACACCAATTGATGGTGAGAATTAATACATAACAACTTATACCATTTTGTGCAATCCACAAAAGGTATTAATATGAGCACTGTGCACTTTAGTAACATCTCCACACGGGGGAAAATAAATATGTGAATCAAAACGCTTTGGCGCCAACTGCAAAAAAGATACGAACATTGATGTGACATTGCTTTTATATCATAAGCACTGTGCACTTTATTAAAGCATTATGCACTTTAGCAACAAAAATGTTACATAACTATACTCTTGGCGCAATCAAAGTTTTTGGGAAAACATATGACATAAGGCACGCAATTGCAAAAAAATGGCAAAAAAGCAGAATTAGCAAAGATGTTTTTATAATATACTTGTTTGAACTCCAAATGTTTGTGCAATGCATAGATAAAGGAATAATACCAATCACAAAAACACTTCCAACATGGCACCCAAGAAAATAGCGAATGGTCTTAAATACACAATTCAATGGAAAGTAAAGAAGGACAACCTCACTTGTGAAATGTTGAAAAAGAGAAACCTGTTTTCTGTGTTTACAATCTGACAAGCCCATAAGGGTGAAACGCGTAATTGTTTGTTCTCTCCTGAACTGCTTGTCCACTGTAGTTTGAAAAATAAAGGACGTATAACGGAGATCCTTTCTTTTCATCCGGCTGACTTTTATTTACGAGGAGAGTGCCGCCCAAAAAGCTTTAATTAGCTTTTCTTTTTCCTTTTATTTCGATCTATATATATATATATATATCGTGAATTGGGAATTTAGGAATTTTAACCAGAGGGAAGCCTTGTGATTGCTTGTGATTGTTAGCAGCATTGAATGTGACTATGCCCAGTAATGCCATCTTAAAGTTAGTGATGTTTCAAACCACTTTGCCTTCAACTTTGTGGTTTATTATCCCATTTCCTGAATTAATTGGTTGTATTAGATTGCCACAATTCATGGTTGCCCTTTACAATATTATGAACTTAAATATTATGAACTAAATGGATGTTAAGTTCTTTAATAACATGTTTCACACGATTGTGTGGATTCATTCTACTGACAGTTTTATTGTGTAAAGAACATCTTTACACACCTTTTTACATGCATTTTGTACATGTTCACAAGTACGTATTGTTGTTTTCCATCATGTTACAGTGGGAGGTGAAAAGTGAATCTCATATGCTTGCATATATTATGCAAACTGACTTTAATGATTTACATTTGATACAATAGCTATAATAATGAAAAATGACTTTTTCCGTCATTCATATCACATAATAAACTGCATTTTATATCTCCAACAAAACTCCTGAAGAGGTGGTAGTATGGGTACATCAGGTTGTGGGACAAAAGAATTATCATCTACCAGTGCACCCATAAAAGGTAATGTACAATATACCCTGTTTTATTAGCTTGTGTTAGTTCCATCCTACAACATAAAGTGATTTTGTTTACCACCATGGCAACAAAAAAGCTTTTTGAAAACTCTTTGTGAGAATGGAATGCCAAGTCAAGTGATCAAATGCAGAGGGCCAACTAAAAAAAAACAAGTATTTAAAAGTTAGATGTTTAATGCGTATCTCGTGGTTTCAACGACAGTAATTACTTCGAGGTAATTTACTTCGAAGTAATTACTTCGAAATGACTTCGATTAATATAGGTATTTGTGAGGTATGGGATAAAAAGGGGCTGGGGAGGGGTTTGGGGTAGGGGTAGTAATGAATGGGAAGAGGGCATGGGGAGAGAGACCCCCCAATATAAAAAAATTAAAACGAAGTACAATTTCGAAGTAATTACTTGGAGGTAAATTACCTTTCGGCGAAATGACATGTTACCATTTAATGATGTGTGTTACTGGTACATCCGGGCCCCCTTCCTCCTGACTCGTGGGACGTCCACTCTATTGTTTGAAGACCTGGGCATCTTTCTTTGGCAACCAGAAAAATAAATCTAAAAGCAAAGGGATGCCCGGTGTGCTTGCATGTGCTAGCTGTGCCTGTGCCCGAGCCCTGTCCTCTCCTTTTCCTTCCCCCACCCGTGTTCTTTAGACTGGAAACTGGACGTGTTTGTTGCCCCTTGCGTATTCTCAAAAATATGCCTTCTTGGTGCGACGCTCCAAATGGAGCTACCTCTTGTCACCCACCATCGGTCACCCATATTGCTTCTAGTTTGTCTGATGCCTCTCGATTTCACCGCTTCGACATATCCTGCAGACAATGTATTGAGGCCCACAATAGAACAGTTCTATCAGTTTATTTTGAAGCATTAATAATCCATCAAACACACCCATTACATATACATCCTTGAAAAAATAATCCTCGCCTGCTAAACCTTAAAAAGAAGCTAAATTGATAGGAGTCGATCCCCTTACTACAATATTTGTATCAAAACAAACGCTCCTCATGTCGCCTGTTATTAAACAACATGGACGAAATATGATTAATTCCCCAATTTATATATGAGATCGTTCAGGATGTGTCATCCTTTTTCTGATTCACAAAGATAAATATATTTAGGTGGCTTGTTACAAAGTTGTGACAGAGAAGTAAAAGTCAATAAAGGTTTTTCAGCGGCTCTGTGCCCCCTACAGAAAGTGATGATCCACTATCTTATCCTAATGACATACAATTCACAAAAAGAAAATGAGGTCTGTCTTTTATCATAGCCAACCCGAGTGCTTAAATGGCAGGAGAATCCTGAATAGACCATTTTGCTCTGACTGTATTTTAATAAGGGAGAGTGTTGAAACACAAAGTCGTGATGAGTGTCCTATGTCTTCAGTTAATAAGAACCAGGCCCACAAGAAGCAACGGCACAAGGATGTTTCTGTGGCTACGGACTCCGAAGATGATGCTGCATGGCAAAAATGTGAAGGTGGTGCTGGAAGCTTGCAGGAGGACACAGAGTTGCGACCTACAACTAGGGAAGAACAGCACAATCACTGGCCCATTCATGAGTTTTGCAAGCAATGCAAGAAGAACAATTTAGCTCCTTTAACCTAGGTAAGCCGGCAGCCTGTGCAGCAGACCTCACTCCCTCCTTCCTATCCCCACCCACACATACACGGTCAAACACTGGCCCACACCCTGCTCTCACGTATCTGCAACCCATAAAACCTCACCACCCGCCATGTACCACCTACAAAACACACACTCAGCCTAATTTACATCAGAACTCCACTATCTTTACATTACCCCCCACAACCTATCTTCATTATCACTGTTAGGCAGAATCCTGTGCAGTTCCCTTAGGGAGCACTACAGAAGATTAAGACTACAGGTGAGAGCAATGAATCTCCTTTGGTATCCGTCTGTACCACAAAGATTTAGTTGGTAGCTGTGGCTGAGCAGTCAGACTTATCTCAAGGGGGAGATGAGCAGTATTCAGGGTTTACACAATAGGCCTACAGTACTATGGCACAAGGAAACACTGACCAACGCTTTGTATTAAAAAGTAGATATATATTTATTTTATACACGTCTAGTTAAACACATCTATCACAGTTCTTAAAGCAAGTCAAATAAGTCAGAGGAAAAATATACACACTCCCTAGTTAAATTGTAGACCAAGTGAACCAGAGTGAAAACTGAGCAAAACGGCACAGTGAAAACCACACACAAGGGATACTCTATCAATTTCTCACAAGGGAGGGAAAGCACAAGTTATATAGCAATAGCGTTTTACACACCCTAGCAACACTTCCCATAAGTTTGTGAACCAGATTAAGCAAGACAGTGCATCAGTATAGGCAATCCTTAAATGAAAACGGAGCAAAATGGCATTTCACAAGCTTTAGAAAGAGGAAGAAAAGGGTAGTTATAAGAGGTAGGTGCACCAACACAGTTCTAGTTGAGAATCAATCTAAAGAAGACAGTTCTAACAAATGTAGCCAGAGTCAGTAGGCCTGTGCCAGAGTCAGTGGTACAGGGCAAGGGCCCAGGAGCAAAATGTTCTTGTAGCTGCAGTCAGGTCTTTGGTTAACGCTTTTGAAAAGGTGGATGCAGACGTTGAAAGACAATGTCAAGAGAGAGGGGCGGCCAACCGAACAGGTAGGTAAAGGATTTAAAACACCTTTCGTGCTACCGCGAAGAAAGGGCGGCCTGGCGGAACAATTTACCTCTAAAATGAAGAAGTGGCTCCTGTGGTGGCGGTTGTTCCTGGTAGTTCCTGCAGTTCGGGTGATCCAGCAGAGGAAGAGACGCTCACGTCATGGAGGAAGGTTCGAGTTACTGCACTACCCAGGGATGAAACCAGCCGCGGTGCTGCCCGACGAATAAAAGGTATGCTCCTTTACATCGCAGTCGGGGTGGACTGGTGCCTGGCTATCCGGCCTCCGAGTACAGGGTACGGGAGATTCGACCAAGGCAGGTCCGGGAAGGCGATTGGCAAACTGGTTGGCCCCACCAGCTCAAGGGAAGAAGGCTCTTGCAGGTGAAGATCTTCTCTCATTGTGTGGAGAAAAGTGGTGAGACGCTGCAGCAGGGCTTCACCGGTGGTTCAGTCGTTGCAGATGTCTTTGGCTTCTCTCCTCTTCGGCTTCTTAGTTCTAGTGGCGATGTCTTGCTCTTCCAGTCCTCAGGACCCTGCTTTTATGCAAAAAGATCCCCATTCATACTGCCTAGCTGCCACTCACACAGTGGAGTGGTAATCGTGGCGGGAGACCCTCCAGCCTATCGGGACAGAGTGCGACATGGGTTGCTGAGGCAACCCTGTCCAGGGGTCCTACTCCCCCTCCCACACAATGGACCCACCCCAGACTCAGTGGCGCCGAAAGGAGGGCTTTTTGGCAGAAGCCGGCCAAAAGGACGAACAAAGGATCCCCGAACTGGGTTAGGAGTTTAGAGAAAGGCACGAGAAAGAAGTTATAATAAAGTTCTGGCAAATAAAACCTACCGGAGTAAAGTTAATATTAAAATACACCGGCGGTATGTTAGAGGTTGTCCGAAAATGTGGTAGCCTCGAACAATGGGAAAATCCCATCGGAAAATATTTGCGGTCGAATATTTACGATAGTAACCACTGCCACCAGCCAGAAACATTTGAGAGAGGCACTGTACGGTACTCTCAAAAATGAACATAAGGGAAAAACTATTAACCCTTTTCAGTACCTCCATAGTAAGATGGTTTGTACTGGTTTAGTTCATAAAAATTGACTAGTAAAGTCAGTTGGGACTTTACATGCTCCGGGAGACAGTAGTCAGTCCCAGGGTATGGAGTCTATGTTTGGGGGTCGCTATGACACCCCTGTG
The DNA here is from genome assembly GCF_040938575.1 of Ambystoma mexicanum. NCBI lineage: Eukaryota > Metazoa > Chordata > Amphibia > Caudata > Ambystomatidae > Ambystoma > Ambystoma mexicanum. The sequence goes on along the minus strand of NC_090940.1, from coordinate 73,234,971 downwards.
TCACTGCACGGAGCGTGCTGTGTAACACATGTGAATAAAGATGGTTCCTGTGGGGTTGAGAAAATCCCATAGACATTAAACACAAAAATAGCCTAGAACACACATAGCAAAAAATGCCTAAGAGTGTGAAAAAGAGTCTCACTCTTAGCAGGAGAAAAAAATAAACTTCAAATCCAGCAAAGCTGCTGGGGGACTCTATAGGTAAGGGAAATTAGCCATAAGATGAGAATTCTCCTTAACAATCACAAACACATTTATTTATTTTTACATTTATAGAGCTCACAAAACCCACAGGCATCAAGGCATACATTAATTAGGGGGAGGGAGAGGGGATGGAAGGGAAGGAGGGGGTAGCAGGGATTGGAGTGAGGCAACTGAGAGTATGTTACAGTAAATACCAACGTTTTTGAAATTCAAAAGCGGTGGGGCAGAGGTGTCATGCCCTGAGAATCAAAGTAGGTGAAACAAGCATGGCAATCACCTCCACACACATACTGGATATCCTCATCTCCACAGGCTACAGCATCCAACACAAGGAACACAAACTCGTAGAGGGCCTAGTATTCTCCACAAACCCTCATGGATATATATCCTTCAGGATCACATGACACTCACATCAATGGTACGTCTCATCTCCCACTTTCCTCTCACCCATGTTTAGACAGCTACCTTCCACCGGATCTACCGACCACCCCAAACCAACAAGGCCTTTCTCGATTAACATAGAACCAACCGGCAACAAAGTCAACACAGGCAACACCCTCGACCAAGTAAGTATTCACAATCTACCCAGCCATTGTGTGTCTTCCCCTTAATTTTGGACTCAACCTACCATGCAGTCATACCCAACCTACTTCACCACAGACCTTTCCCCCAGTGGGGCCAACACAAATCAATCAAGACACCTCAATGCCCCTTCAAGAACTTCCCCATGGAGGCACTAGAAGGAGAACTCATAACCTTGGCCTCCAAGTCCGACCCTTTGAAGCATGTTATTGCTCAGCACAGCACAGTCAACCATACCCTAACTGAAACCACTCACACCCATGCACAACTTAAGCTTCAACTCAACAAACATAAGCCTGCCACACCTTGGTAAATGCAGGAGCTCATCCACAGCAAGCACACCATCTTCAGACAGGCAAGGTCCTAGACAAAATCCCACAAACAAAAGAGCTCATCCCCATGAGAACCCTGCATTGAGCATCCAGGACATTCGTCACCAGAGCCAAAGATGAATATTACGCAACAACCATCATAGAAGAATCCATCAATAGCAGAGCGATCTTTCCAGTCATTAAGCACTGCATCAACCCACTGCCAGACCCTACAATACCGCAATCCACTGACAAATTCAACAACATCAACAATATTTCCACAGACAATATAAAACACATTGATAGCTCCAAACACATCAAACACATTCCACCCATACCAGCCTGCAACATATCAAGATGGACCAAATTCAGTAAAATTATTCTATAGGACCTGACCAAAATCCAAGCCCTCAACTACACCACCTATAAAGACAAGATTGTCCCCTCAAGCACTGTGAAAGTCACCACAATTGAAAAAACAATTCTCAACATTATCAACACAACCCTCCCAATCAATACCGTTGACTATGAGGCTCTCCTTAACAACTTTGCCATGTCCATGGGCTTCAAAGGAACAGTTCTGCAGTGGTTTGCCTCCTGTCTCTCCAACAGAAAACAAAGATCACCTGTATTAACGACATCCATCAACTCAAACACTATCTGTCCTTCATCCAAACATGGATGTCAAGCGCCTTCCAGGGGCTCAACCTAACCAGGACCAAATACCTTTTTCTACGAGACCCCACCAACCATGAACAAGACCACAGTTAGCTGACTGACATGAAGCTTGACTGATTCATGACTCAACTCCCATTCTGTTCAAACTTTCTTGGCTTCAACTTTGACTGGGACCTCGCATTCAAAATGCACCTCGCCAAGAAGACCCAAGTAGCATAGTACCAACTTGCGCTCATCTGCAAAGTCAAGCCTTTATTCATTGACTTTAGTTTCAGAAAAAATGTCCAAGTCCAGCAACACACATCATCACAGGACTAAGAACATTCAAGCACATCACTTCTATTCACATGGAACTGTATTGGCTACCCTTTCACACACACATTATAATCAAGACAGCCTGCATTACCTACAAAACAGCTACAATCAAAACAACACTCTACTACTGAGGCACTCACTACCTTTAGAGGCCAGAGAACCACCAGAACCCATGACATTTCCAGATGATTGCAAACAAACAGCTGCAGGACTGAAAACTTCGCAAACAGGCCTTGTTTGCCTCTCGAACGGGCCAGTGCAGATGAGAATGGCCCTCTCCATCCGACAATTCAGGATGAACCTGAAAACTCCACTGTTCAAAAAACATTTTGCTAATTGCTGATTGCTCCACTCAACACTACATTTCTCTCATAGCTCCCACCTCCCATGCGGCTCCTACCCATCTCAGCTCCCGTGCTATGCACACAACATACTTGTAACCCCTGGGTGCATCTCCCCTGTGCACTGCTTGGCTGCTTCCCAGATATTTTGACTCTATAAATCCCATCCATACATACTGCGACAAAGTTCCCTGCCCAACTGCAGGGACAGTAAGTGGGTCTACAATATGTGATAATGGACCTGGGGGAGGGGAGATCTTCTGATCACCTCCAAATTGTGCTCACCGTTTGGCAGTTGCGAGCCACATGGGACACACTCCAGAAACCAGCTTTTTAAGAAGACCTTCCGGCTGCATGAGAGCCATGGCTAAACAGCAGTGCACTTTACTGTGTCACAGAGCCACTGGGCATATAGGAAGCGTTGACAAACAGTTACACAGTGTAGAGGATGGAGATGGGAGTAAACACCCTGCCATTGATGCGCACACAAGAGAGGACACAGCTCAGCCAGCAGAGCCTGGCACTCAAATGTATGAACAGTAGAATGAATTGTATCAATCAAAGATACCATACAAGGCTTTCAGAGCCTTGGTTCATGTAATATGACAATGCATTTGACATGCAGAGCCCAATGTGGAAATGCCAGTACCCAAGTAAGGGGGGGGGGCGAGACGAGGAAAGGAGAAGCAGAGAGAACCCAGTGCAGGACTGAACTACCAATCCAAAGATTCTCATACCAAGTCCTACACACCTGAACCGAATAGGCAGAAAGGCCTCTCAGGAGGCAGAGCAAGTGATATATAAATGAATGCTGAGAAAACAGAATTGTGGGAGTTAGATGTTCATTTGGAGACAAATCATGGGTGCAGCCGGAACTGAAGCTGGAAATGATCCTGAATCAGGAGTTTAGACACTGGAGGAGAGCCCCGGGGGCTGCATAGGAACTGAAGAGAAAAAGCTGGAGGAGGGGCCCAGGAGACTGGAGAAAGACACAGGCAAAGTTGGGGCAGGAAGCAAGGAGTAAGTGGTGGGAAAATAAATCACTTATGGTAAGCCATTTCCGATTGAAATTGACACCACTGTTCTTCAATAAATAGCAATAAATAGAAATGAAAGTAAGTGAACAAAGCCAGGAGGAAAAAGGGAGACAGTAGATTACAGGTGATACTGTGTGTGTTGAAGGTGGCGAGGAGGTTAGAATATGGGAAATAGATGAGAAGTAACAGATAAGGAGGGTCCAGGAGGTTCGGAGAAGGGGTCAAGAAGCAATCTCAGGTGTAAGAAGTGTCAGAAGGTGTGTAGACGAGGGAAGGAACATTGCCATTTGGGATGATCGAGGTACTCAAATGGGTGAAGAAGAGGAGAAGAACATGATGGTTTTTAGGAGAGATGGAGACCCAAAGGGGTGAACAAGAAAGGAGACACGTATGACAGGAGGAGAAAGGGAACAATATATCAATTGATAGTTTGGAAAGGAAAAGACATTCAAGGAAAGATACAAGTAGTTTGTGGAGGAGGCAATGAAAAGGGGGCCAAGAGTAGTGAACCAGATTACGATGAAGAGAACTGGTAGCATAGGTGCTGAACAAGTAAGTAGTCAAGCTGTGTGAAGAGGTATTTTATAGGCAGCTGAAGAACCTGTGGGTGCTAAGGGCAATAGGGACGAGTTAGCAGGACTGAGGCAGTGAAGAGCAGATGGAATTTGTGAAATATTTTAAGGAGGAGATCTCAAGTTTAAGCTGGTTGGAGGTGAAGAAGGAGGCTCAGAGCGGTCTTGAAATTTACCAGGAGGAAGAAATAAGCGAAGACGTTGAGGGAAATGACAAGGAGAGTTTTGATGAAAACTGTAAGGAGAGTGAAGATATTGACTTAGATGCAGGCGCTGTTGGGGCTTTGGTTGAATGCGTGAGACCAAAAGGATAGACTGTGTGAGGTACCGAAGGGAATCCCAAATCAACCGAAACAGAAGCTGAAGGCCATTGCTCAAGGAAAGAAAAGAGAGTGTTTCTGGACATAGGATTTGGGACTCCATAACTGAAAGGTATATCCAGAAGAATTGCCTATGCTTTTAACCTACCTACCTCTATTGGCCTGCATCAGGGACTCTGCGAGTTCTGGCAGCCTCTTCCCATGTCCCACATTGCTTTCCCTGGGCCGTTGATAGCAGAGGAGAACATTGATTGGGAGGTGAATTGTTGCACTTTACGAACTAGACAAAGCAAAGATGGGGGGGCGTCCCATTGAGCAAGCTATTCAATTGTCTCCAAAGAGCTCCGAAGTCAAAGAGAACCAGGTATTATGAAAACCCTGGGACTTTGCATAGAGACATTGTTGCAAGACCTCTCCTGAGAAGGGAACCCCGTGAGAAAGCCAATGCTGAAGACGGCCCATTTTGAACTTTTATTTATTCTGAACTTTTAGTTAGTTGTTACCATCTGATCAACCCTGACAATTTAGTTGAGCTTTACTCCATCTTCGTGTGTTATTTTGCCCCACATTGTTCGGAACCCTTATTAATTACCATAAGACTTGAATATATAGTCTTATGTAGTCCTTTGATCAATATCCACAATGTGAAAATACTTACATATAGAGGAGTGTCTAGTTTAAAAAAAAAATCTTTTTATTGGCATTTTAACAATAAACAAGCACACAATTGGTATCTAGTGCCAGCAATCCCCCACACCCCTCCCGCCTCCGGTACATCCCTTCTTGGTGTTCCTTTTCTCTTGACGTGACCTTATGAGAGAGTGTGTATCACATATAAGAGTGACCAAGTTCACAGTTCTTATCAATGAGAGTTCAGAGCATGTTGAGACGTTATCACTGAGATCCCCCTAGTCCATGCACTTTGCTGATCCTTCATCGCTCAGCGCCGTTCACTGATGACCCTGCACCCTCAACACTAGGTTGTTGAAGCAGATAGTGTGTGTACGCATCCCACATAATTGTATCAGTGCATCGTTGTCGGTTCATTGACCCCAACCATTTTCCATATCAATGCAATACAATTTCATCTTTCCATTGCAAGATTTTGGGGCTCCATCTCCCCCCCACCCCACCACTGCATCGCCACCCACCGTTTAGCTAATATGAGGAGCAACCCAGTCAGTTTCCTGGTGTACTTGGGGACCTCCGTAGTGTAGCCCAATAATCTGGGCTTGGGCTGATCGTCTTGCCTTCGATCCGCCCGATCGTATCAAACACCTTTTCCCAGAACTGTCCTATACCGGGGCAGCTCCACGCTAAGTGGAGGAATTCAGCCTGTTCCAAGTGACATCTTTTTCAGCTCCCTGAAGTATACCGGAAGTATTCCTTGAGCTTAGCCGGTGTATAATAAAATTGGTGCATGTATTTAAAATGGATCAATTTGAACCTGGCGTTAATTGCTCCTTTTCTGATGCCCTCACAGCAGTACTTCCAAATTTCTTCTGGGATCTCTCTCGCTAGAATTCTTTCCCATTACTCCCATGGTTGCGACCTGGTAAAACACCCAGATTGTATGAGCATTGAGTATAAAGCCGTGGTCTGTTTACGACAGACCAGACCCCTGAGCAATTTATCTAGGATGGGGGAGATCTGTGGTTGCTCTTGGAACGTGGCAAGCACTAGGGGCAGGCTCCCCTTAAATCTGAAATACAGAAATATGCCCAGGGCGGACAATGTCCCCCTCACTCTCAACTCGTCGAGTGTTATGAACTTCCCATCCGGCAAGAACTCTCCAAAGTGTGAAATTCCCAACTTTTCCACCATATTCGCAAACCCCATTTCGCTCGTAATTGGGATCCCCGATATGTGTATTACTGGAAGCCGGGGTGAATAAAGCACCTCCTCTCTCTTCCCATGTTCTATTCTAGCCCAGGCCTTACAGGTCAATTTCACTAAGTTCCGTGCACTTTGTGTTCTGCCCGGAGTGGTCAGAATAACTGACCTAAGCAGGTTAGGTGCGGCTACCGCTCTCTCCACTTCTACATGACTCCTATCCCCCTGTGGCTCATACCAATATGCAAGAAACCTGGCCTGTGCCACATTGTAATATGCCTCAGATTCGGGCATGGCTAGTCCTCCCTCGTGTATGGGTGCTTTCAGTTTGTCCCAGGACACTCTAGCCAACTTACCGGCCCATAGAAATTGTAACACAGCAGCTTTCGGACCTCGGAAGTAGTCTACTGACACCGCTATCAGGGCATTTAGGAACACATAAAGAAACCTAGGGAGCAATGTCATTTTAACAATAGATATCGGCCATAAAGATTAAGTGGGAGGTTGCTCCATCTTAGCATAGCCTCCCGAGCCTGATCCAAAACCCTCAGGTAATCTGTGGTACACCACGGCCGGATCCCTGGCAATAAAGATTCCTAGGTAGCGAGTTTGGGTCATGTGCCATTGAAACCCCCAGCCGTCATGATATTGGGCGTCCTTTTCCGTCAATGGAAAGAGCACAGATTTGGAAGTGTTTACCTTCAGCCCGATACCTCCCCAAACCCCTGGACCACCCTCATGACCAGATCTAGGTTCTCCCTGGGGTCTTTAATGAACAAAACCATATGGGCATCTTATAACGATATTACTACCCCATTGTTGTATAATTGTATTCCACAGTGTAAATTTGAGTCCCTGACCTTTTCAGTAAACGGATCAATCGCCGGGGCGAAGAGCAGGGGCGACAGAGGGCACCCTGTTGTGTCCCTCTCTCTAATAGGATATTCGGTGTAAATTGGCCATTCACTCTCCCCTTGGCTGTCGGCTGCGTATATAATAGTCAGACCATGGCAATGTAGTGGTCCCCCAATCCCATACGACGCATTATTGTTAATAAGAACAGCCATACGACTGAGTCAAAACGCTTTAGTAGCGTCCAATAGTGCTGCTACTAGTGACTCTCTCCGAGGGGCACTGCCGCTATGAGCCCAAACATCCTGCGTGCTGCGTGGACCATATGAGGTGGATTGTCCCTGAATGAAGCCTGCTTGGTCCGCAGCCACCATAGCCGGCATTATGGGCGACAGCCGAGATGCAATGATCTTCGCTAAAATTTTATTGTCAATATTTATTAATGAGATTAGGCGGTACGAGGAGCAATCGTTTCCAGGCTTATCTGGTTTCAATAACACAACCACCATCGCCTCTCTCAGTGAGTCTGGTAGGGGTCCTGTCTCCAAACTATGTTGGAACATGCCAAGCAGATGGGGTGCCAATTTGTCTGCATAGTGTTTATAGAACTCCACCGTGAACCCATCGGGTCCCGGCGATATCCCATTCAGCAGGGATTTAATAGCATCCCGAATCTCTCCCAGTGTGAGGGGACAGCTTAGGTTTTCTCTTTAGTCATCAGTGCACCAATGCAGGACCTCCTGGTTCAGATATTCCTCAATGTCCGCCTGAGTTTCATTTATTTGTGAGGAGTAGAGATGGCTATAAAATTTGAAAAATTGTTAGACTATCTCTGTATCCTCGAACCTATCCCCTGTTCATCCGCTATAGCTTGGATTCTACCCTTCAAATCGTCCATCTTGGTTGCCTTGGCTAGCGTGTGCCCGGGTCTGTTCCCCTCCCGATATTGACAAATGGTGCTCATATTGCCCATGTATTTGACATCTCTGAGTGCCAGTGTTTGGAATTCCTGCATCTGCTTCAGGATCTCAGCCTGTATCTGGTCTGCGGGGGTCGGATTTATTGCCTGTAGGTTCCGTATGATGCTCTCTTTACTCGCCAACTCCGCCCTGATTTGCTTGAGAATCCCTGCTTCTCTGGATATGTACTCACCCCTTATCACACAAAGTATCCCAGCGGACTCCACGGTCCCCACATTTATATCGAGGAAAGTATCAATAGCCTCTGTTAGGCCATCCCTGAAGAACGCATCTGATAAGCCGTCACTCTTGAACCACCACGGGAGTGCCACTCTCGCATCCCCCTCCAGACTCACCTCCAGTATGACTGGGGCATGATCCGAGAGTGTGTTGGCTAGGATCTTCCCCTCTCTGACCCGACCCAATAGTGATTGCGAAACCAAAAAATAATCCAGTCTCGATGCCGAGTTGTGAGAGGCAGAGTGACCAGTGAACTTCCGCACCAATGGATTCCTCACCCTCCACATATATCCCATAACAGGGTCATGTCCCGCAACCGGCTCGTCCCTTTATCACCTGCTCCTTGACTTCCCCCCGTCCTGTCTAGTTCGGGTTGTATAACTGCGTTGAAGTCACCTGCCCACACTACCTCCCAGTCGTTAGCTCCACTAACTGCTGATCTACCCAATCTAGTGTGCCCACTGTATCTTGATTGGGTCCATAGTAGTTGATCAGTGTGTACATTTTCCCTTGGATGGTGCCTTGTACAATAAGGCCCTTGCCTTCGTTGTCTCTCACTACTTTGGTTTGATGAAACCTGATCTTATTATGTATTAAAGTGCTCACTCCCCTAGCGTACAAGCAGTATGATGAAAAATACCTGTGGCATCCACAGGGTCTCCTGAAGGAGGACTCCGTGTCGGTCATCAGGTTGGTTTTCTGTAGGAACGCTATCCCGACCTGATGCCTCTGCATATACAAATATATTTTCTGGCGTTTAGTGGGGCATTTCAAACCTCTAACATTCCATGTGCAAAAGTTAAGTGTAGCCATCTTCTACAGCATTGTCAATCTTCACCTTGTATTGTCCTCCATTACCTAAATGGTCAGGAATTGCCATCTCCAAAATCAAAAGAACAGGTTTACCGGGTCCACCCCCCACCCCCACCGACAACCCCAACTCGCCAGTGATTTCAACCCCCTCCCCCCACCCCCGCTGATCACCCCAACTTATCAGCTAGTGTCTACTGCTGACCCACACTTCAACCCACAGCTTTCGCATGAGGGGCTTCTAGATGCCCATCCACCCTCCACACCACTGGAGTGTCCTGCTCCATCCTGCCCATCCACCCCTCAAGCAATTGGGCATAGATGCTGTGCAGTGTTAAAGGACATACATCATGGAGAAAATCATCACGCGTTGTTCCCCCATTGTCGGGGCTGTCTCGACTGCATTTCCAGGAAGGCAGTGGCTTCCTCTGGGGTGTGAAAGAAGACAGCGCGACCCTCATGTTCTAACCGAAGATTCCCAGGGAACATCATGGCATAGCGGATTCCTCTGTCTCTCAGTTGCTTTTTCACTTCCATAAATGTTCTCCTGGATTACCTGAGAAGTCAGGGAAAAGCTTGATGGTGTCTCCCTTGTAAGTTACCGTCCCCTTTTCTCAGGCCTTGCGAAGGGCGGTGTCTCTGTCTCAGTAATTCAACATCTGAGCTATGATTGGTCGGGGCAATCCCGGGTTTTGTCTCTTTCCGCTGGGCACCTGATGCGCTCTTCGAACAATATATACTGCTGAGAAATCCTCAGGGCCTAATGCCTCCCGCAGCATGTTCTCCACCAGAGGTTTCATGTTCTTCTGTTCCATCGTCTCCAGTACACCGATATTCTGCAGGTTATTCCTTCTGGAGTGTGATTCCAGGTCATCCTGTTTATCAGATAATTGTTTCAGCGCCCTTTTCACGAGTGTCATGTCTCTGACCAGTGATGTGGATTCATCTTCCACAGTTGATACTCTTCCCTCCACTTCGTCCAGTCTCTCACCGTGTTTGTCCAAGCAGACCTGCATGTGATCCATTTTGCAGGTAAGTGTGTCCATCTTCCCATCTAAGGATTGAATACTGGAATGCAACTGGCTGAACATCGCTTTTATGTCCTGGAAGGCCCCAGACGGATCCAGCACAGTAGCCGGTGGCTGCACTTCTGGGGATTTCTCCATTGGCTTATGGTGCTTCGCCTGAGATGGGGTGTCGAAATGCAGCTTGGATTGTTGCTGCCTGCCTCCCTTGCCGGATTTGGACATTCCCTTCATGCCTGGGGATGACCTCCTTTGTGTGCGCTGACTTGATCCGGGCGTATTCCCACAAGGGGGATGCACCGTGGTTAGTAATGTCCTGGTGTTTTCCTTGTGCCTCCCCCTGTCAGCCACCAGGGTGTGATGGTGATTACACTGCGTTGGGGCCCGGGGTGCTGGACGTCTGTGGGGTATTTGTCCCCCTCTCACTACCGCTGTCTGCTAAGGGCGGACCGTTGGGTGCGCCTGTGCAGTAGGTGTATTCATTTCAGACTGTGATCGTCACCGGGTATGTCCCCTGCAGACACTTGAGTGGCAACCGAGTTTCTGCTGTCACTGTTTCCTGTGATTAGTGTCTTCCCGGGGCCAGAACCCAGTGACTCTCTCTTCAGTTTTGCGGTGTGGTTCACGTGCCTCAGATGACTGGGACCGCGGGATCAGGTCGTCCGCCCAAGAACAGTGGCTGCCGCCAACCCCCCCACCTCCAGCGCAACCAACCTTCTCTTGTCCAGTGTTATGAAGAGCCAGGGAGCCCGGGGGTGCCGCGTTGACCACGCCTCAGGCAACGTCGGCATCCCCCGACCCAGCATGTGTTTGATTACAACCTGCCGGTGGGGCGTTGGCTGGTCTACTCAGCTAGCTCTTGGAGCAGTCCCCCCTCGGGGTAAATGGTCTTGTTATGCACTCATGGCTAGTTCCATCTCAAGGTGGAATAGGGTTCATTCAGCTTGTTATGGCCCCCAGCAGTGGCAGTGCGCCCCTTCCTCATTTACCAAGTGTTCCAGCAAGTCTCACCTGGGGCTACACTGTAGCAGCGGCAACAACTTCCTCCCTTTCTCCGCCTACCAGAGGCCTTTCGATGTGGGTCACTGCACTAATGTTTATCCACGTGGTAATTCCCTATAGGGACGGCTATGATTCTCCTGATAGCCGTAGACGGGTCACTCTTCTCAGTGTTTCGGCCCCGGGGCTAGCACTGCCCGAGTTGTAACGCTCCCCGCCGCTTAAGATGCCCGTTAATGATATCGGCCAGGACCGCGCGGGGCCCCGACCACCTCCAGTTGTCCCAGTTGAGGGGAAGAAGCAGCGCAGCAACCAGCGGCGGGTCACGCCCCACCTTCGCTCCTTCTGTCTGCTCGAAGATCAAGCCTGTTGTACTGCAGCTCACCCGGCTTGCTATTCGAGGTGTGCGCGCCGTCCTTCCACGTCCCCTCAAAGGGGATCCAAGCTCCAGCTGAGTGGTTTGTGCTCCCTGTGGCCTACCCCTCCGGCCAGACACTTTTGCAGGCGCACTGGGAACAGCCTGTCCCCCCGGTGCTTTGGTGATGCCTTTCTGCCCCTGGGTGCCGCCGAGTAAATCTCTCCGCTGCTCTGGTGTCTGAGCAGCACCCCTCCTTCCTGCCAGCTGCGGATTCTTCACGTATGGTGTTCGGTGGCGACTCACCAAGCCGCCAGCCCCAGATTTGTGTGGGCTTGCAGGGACACCCCCGGTTTCGCTGGCCAGCTCCTCCGCTACCAGTCTGTGTGTGTTCACAGGGTGCCAGTGTGCCCCAGCGGACACTCTGGGGGCGTTGCCCCTCCAGATCCTCCAGCAGCTCCTTGTGTTCGGCTGTTAAGAGTGAGCTGAGTCTATTAGCTCCAGAACGCCATCCACCTCAGTGTCCTGTGGTTTAGCCTTTCCTCATTCGCACCTATTCTACGGCCAAAAGTTGTTGCTGCGTGAGGGAGATTTTAGTGTCGCTCGTAGCTGAGTATCCCGGCTCCGATTCCCTTCAGGATTTCACCCGCTTATGGGCCACACCTTCCTGCAATTCCACACTGTGTATAAAGTCTGGATATGGCAGAGGAGTCTCCAAATTTTTACCGGCTCTATGAAGGTGTCGGAGAGCTCACAGGCCCACGCCCATCTTGGCTGGGCTCTCTAGCACCCTCCCGAGGATTGTCTAGTTCCTAACTGAGTTGGGCGTGGACATGATGGCCATGAGCTCGGCTGTGGGTATGTTGCCTGAGAAAATTTGCTAACTTCACTTCCTGTCCTCAGTGTCTCCACTTGCAAAGTTGAAGGAGTCATCCAAGGACTGCTACATCATTCCGCAAATGTGAACAAGGAGAAGTTGGTGTTGGGGAAATGACTCCTAGATGTGCAGACATCTGCATTGTCCAAGACTGAGTGGGACCTATTGCAAGCCTGCATGATTGAGGGTGAGGGATTTGAGCAGAATATAAACCTAGAAAGCCCCCTCTTTACTCTGAAATGGGTTTTCCCACAGGAGGCACAGTTTTTCCCTTTCCCACACGCAAGGGAATTTCATGTACTGTTCTAGTTGGAGTTTATTTGATCGGAGGAGAGTCACTCTCTGCGACAGGTACAGGGCTTCCTGCTTCCTGTGTCACATGGCAGGAGTAGTTTAGGGGGAAAGACCTGTCTACCTGTCCAGCCATCCCTAGAGGATGAGGAGAGACTCTTCGGGATCATTCAGAAGTTCATAACCTTTTATTATGTTCAGTATTTCTTTCAGGTCATGCTTCAAGATATGGTTTGCAGGTTTGCGCACAACCAGTGGCACAAACTATGCCTTCTGCTGCTTAGACATGAGTGGTCCAGGTACAGCTCCTGGATGCAGCTATAAACCAACTAGTACCAAGCCCCAATGCTCCCATTGAGCCGTTCAGCCCTTCCATTAGGTATCATAATGTCTTTCGCTTCCTAGAATGAAGGACCCTAATCAACCTTTGGAATCCGGGGAAATCTCTAAGGCTGAAATCTGACATGATTTATTCTGGCAAGTGAGAATTGAATGGGGTTGAAAGATTCAGAGATGTTCTGGCGTATATGTCTTGTTTACCCAAATCCTTCCTGCCTGACAGGAGAGATTGGGCATCCTTTTCTCCCCAGAAGTGGTCATGGTCGTGTAGGAACTCTGGAAAAAGCATCACCCCACATCTGTGGTAAGCAAACACCTCAAGACCAAGTACGGAGCTGTATCCAGCAAGCCTCTGCATGTGTTTTTCATGCCTTTGCACAGTCATTTATTGCATAATCAACTCACTAAGAATAATGTTCTTTGGCCACTCCTTCTACTTGCAGAAAAGAAGTGTAAGAATCTTTATTTTGTGGTATAAAAAGGTTTACTCCAGCTCCTATTTTCATCTATGTCTGGCTAATGAGGACTCATTTCTGGCATGGTGTAAAAATAGTCTGTGGAAATAGATGGCGTAGTAACCTCAGGACAACCCGTCTCTGACAAACGTGAACAGTTCACATCGAACTATGAGAGGCCAAGCGGGTGAGACTTGCAATGCTCAGCTTGGTGGTCCGTCACATGAACATAGTGATGGGTGACATAAACCTGATTATGAATACATCCAGATCTCTGATTGTTGAATTATATTCATGAAAGAATATTTCATATTCCCTTTGATAGGACAAAGATGTTTGTTGTTTTGAACTATGAACAGCTGTAAAAAGGCAAGGAGGATACTCAGACTGCTTATTGTTTCATCTCATCGCTATCACTAAGTAGCGCTATCCCTCCCAAGCAGCCTGTTGACGTGCTACGAATCCCATGCTCTGGCTTCCTTTTGGCAATTCTGAGATTGGCAAGCCTCTTACTTGTCTGCGTTCAACAGGCAGGGATACAAACAGAAGATGTGTTTCAAGCCCCCAGGTTTAGTGACTTGCACGGGCAATGAGAATAAAAAGTATTGGACCAGTCATTGTGCACCCTACCCCAGTTGGAGGCTGGGTATCCAGTATTCACCAGGCTTGGGGAGTGATCAAAAGGACCCTTTGAACCCATCTATAGTGGCCTCTGCCTACTGCTTTCATCTTCCTTCTCTAACCCCCTTTGTCTCCTCAGCAGCTTGCTTTCTCTCACTTGATTGCATAGATTCAAATCTTCGTTGTGATGGGAAAGTGGACATGGGCTTCTACTCACCGGTTTCACAGTGCCCATGAAAAGAGGACAAGAAGACTGATATTGAACTTGTCTAGGTAGAACAGATGCCTGCCAAGGTGTCCTGTTCATGATGGTGTCAGTGACTCCGATTTTAACCTGCCTCCGTAGAGGAAACTGGACTGCTGCATTTTACGCTCAAGGGTGCTTTCACACAAGATGTTTCTACAGTTCATGGTCAACTGCTTTCACTTTCGATACAGGGTGCTCCTGTTCATTCCGGGCAAAACCCCAAGGTTGATAACCAAACCGTGCCTACGTTTGCAGAATTTGCATGTCTACCCATACTTGGATAAATAGATAATGAGTGCTTTGTCCCTCAGGTGACAGACGCAACCCTTCTGTGGGTAACATCTTTCCTGTTCACCCTTGGCTGTCAACAATGCTCCCAAGTGCACCCTGATTCTGTCACAGAAGACCCTCTTCATTGGCATGAACTGGGATAAGGCCCCAGCTCAGGTATTGCCGTGGAGAAAGGGACTCTGGCCTTTCACTGACTGCCTACATTGTCATGATCAGGTCTATGACTCCAGCTTGATGTTTTCCACCAGAGGGCAAGGTTCTGGCCCTCTGGTGGGGGTGGTGGGAGACATGGGTGGGGGCCTGGTGGAGGCTGTCCCTGCACTGCTGGGGGGGTGGGGGTGGTGGGAGACATGAGTGGGGGCCTGGTGGGGGATGCCCATGGTGGCTGGTGGGTGGGGGTTGTGGGAGACATGAGTGGGGGCTTGGTGGAGGCTGCCCATGGTGGTTGGGGGGTGGGGGTGGTGGGAGACATAGTTGGGGGCCTGGTGGAGGCTGCCCCTGCACTGCTGGGGGGGTGGGGGTGGTGGGAGACATGAGTGGGGGCCTGGTGGAGGCTGCCCCTGCACTGCTGGAGGGGTGGGGGTGGTGGGAGACATGAGTGGGGGCCTGGTGGGGGATGCCCATGGTGGCTGGGGGGTGGGGGTGGTGGGAGACATAGTTGGGGGCCTGGTGGAGGCTGCCCCTGCACTGCTCGAGGGGTGGGGGTGGTGGGAGACATGAGTGGGGGCCTGGTGGGGGATGCCCATGGTGGTTGGGGGGTGGGGGTGGTGGGAGACATAGTTGGGGGCCTGGTGGAGGCTGCCCCTGCACTGCTGGAGGGGTGGGGGTGGTGGGAGACATGAGTGGGGGCCGGGTGGGGGATGCCCATGGTGGCTGGGGGGTGGGGGTGGTGGTAGACATGGGTGGGGGCCTGGTGGAGGCTGCCCCTGCACTGCTGGGGGGTGGGGTGGTGGGAAACATGAGTGGGGGCCTGGTGGGGGCTGCCCATGGTGGCTGGGGGGTGGGGGTGGTGGGAGACGAGTGGGGGCCTGGTGGGGGCTGCCCATGGTGGCTGGGGGGGTGGGGGTGGTGGGAGACATGGGTGGGGGCCTGGTGGGGGCTGCCCATGGTGGCTGGGGGGTGGGAGTGGTGGGAGACATGGGTGGGGGCCTGGTGGAGGCTGCCCCTGCACTGCTGGGGGGATGGGGGTGGTGGGAGACATGAGTGGGGGCCTGGTGGAGGCTGCCCATGGTGGCTGGGGGGTGGGGGTGGTGGGAGACATGAGTGGGGGCCTGATGGGGGATGCCCATGGTGGCTGGGGGGTGGGGGTGGTGGAAGACATGAGTGGGGGCCTGGTGGAGGCTGCCCATGGTGGCTGGGGGGTGGGGGTGGTGGGAGACATGGGTGGGGGCCTGGTGGGGGCTGCCCATGGTGGCTGGGGGGTGGGGGTGGTGGGAGACATGAGTGGGGACCTGGTGGGGGCTGCCCATGGTGGCTGGGGGGCGGGGGTGGGTGGGAGACATGAGTGGGGGCCTGGTGGGGGATGCCCATGGTAGCTGGGGGGGTGGGGGTGGTGGGAGATATGAGTTGGACATGAGTGGGGGCCTGGTGGTGCTGCCCCTGCACTGCTGGGGGGTGGGGGTGGTGGGGGCCTGGTGGGGGCTGCCCATGGTGGCTGGGGGGTGGGGGTGGGTTGGAGACATGAGTGGGGGCCTGGTGGGGGATGCCCATGGTGGCTGGGGGGGTGGGGGTGGTGGGAGACATGAGTTGGACATGAGTGGGGGCCTGGTGGTGCTGCCCCTGCACTGCTGGGGGGTGGGGGTGGTGGGAGACATGAGTGGGGGCCTGGTGGAGGCTGCCCATGGTGGCTGGGGGGTGGGGGTGGTGGGAGACATGGGTGGGGGCCTGGTGGAGGCTGCCCCTGCACTGCTGGGGGGGTGGGGGTGGTGGGAGACATGAGTGGGGGCCTGGTGGGGTATGCCCATGGTGGCTGGGGGTTGGGGGTGGTGGGAGACATGAGTGGGGGCCTGGTGGAGGCTGCTCATGGTGGCTGGGGGGTGGGGGTGGTGGGAGACATGGGTAGGGGCCTGGTAGGGGCTGCCCCTGCACTGCTGGGGGGGTGTGGGTGGTGGGAGACATGAGTGGGGGCCTGGTGGAGGCTGCCCATGGTGGCTGGGGGGTGGGGGTGGTGGGAGACATGGGCGGGGGCCTGGTGGAGGCTGCCCCTGCACTGCTGGGGGGTGGGGGTGGTGGGAGACATGAGTGGGGGCCTGGTGGAGGCTGCCCATGGTGGCTGGGGGGTGGGGGTGATGGGAGACATGAGTGGGGGCCTGGTGGAGGCTGCCCATGGTGGCTGGGGGGTGGGGGTGGTGGGAGACATGGGTGGGGGCCTGGTGGAGGGTGCCCCACACTGCTGGGGGGGTGGGGGTGGTGGGAGACATGAGCAGGTGTGCAGGGTAGTCCCCTGTTTTGTGGGCTGCCTGCAGGGGCCGTGGAGGGTGTACAGGGTACACCTGTGAGGACCCACCCAGCCTAATCACGTGTGATTATTCACGCGCACCCCTGTAATACACATACCCAGCCAAATCGCGTGTGATAATTCCCGCACACCCCTGTAGTACACGTACCCAGCCAAATCGCGTGTGATTATTCCCGCGCACCTCTGTAATACACATACCCTGGCTAATCGCGTGTAAAACTTCACGCGTACCCCTGTCATACACGTACCCAGCCAAATCGCGTGTGAAAATTCCCGCGTACCCCTGTAATACACGTACCCTGGCTAATCGCGTGTTTAACTTCACACGTGCCCCTGTCATACACGTACCCTGGCTAATCGCATGTAAAACTTCCCGCGTACCCCTGATATGCACGTTACCCGCTTTGCGTTCCTTGTTTGGCAGCCCTATCAACTGGTCCAGGGTTAGCGCAGCCCTTTGCGATGATTTAGCGATTTTGATGGCTTTTCCTTGCGCGAGGGCGTTCTTGGGGGCGTTACTGGCGCTGCTGCAGGGTCGCTGCGATACTCTGCGCCACGGCTGGTTTGGGAGCCTAAAATCCATGAATACGCTGTGCGCGGAAATCGGTTTTGGCGCACGCGCCTGGCGCAGACAATCGCACGCGGACACTCTGCGCCAGCCGCTTGCGACACTTTTCTGTGAAATTCTATGAATTACCCTGTATGTTTCCTGAGAAAAACTGGTGGCGCTCTTTAAGGCAGGCTGTGACACTACATTACAGTGCACCCAGCCATGACTGCACTTGCACTTTGTGCCACATGGGTTTGGGGGGCAGAAAAGAGTGTCCCACCTAGTGACAATCTGCTGCCTGCCACCTTTCAACCACAATGTTGTTCCTTTTGGGTCAGAGACTGAAGCAGGCTAAATCCAGGGATACAAATTTTGCAGGATCCGGCAAAATTCAGCCCAATGACCAGCGCTGATTTCAGCACATTTGTTTTGTAAAATGTCTTGGGGTGAGGAAACTGCCTCGAACCTCCTTTAAATCATGGGGCTCCCTCCCTATGCTCATTGTGCGAAAAGGTCCAAGAAAGATATCCTGCAAGGCCATTAGAAGATGTGTCAATATATGAAGGTGTTATTAGTTTCCTTTGATCTTTCAGTTTGCTTTTGCTGAATCTAAGTAGAATCTTTTTTTGTATATACTCTGAATATTTATCTCGACTGACTGAGGGTTTGTCAAACCGATCGCTTTCCCCAATATGTAATAGATGATTTTTACCTGATGCTAACCTTGGGATTTGAAGAACGTAATGACAATTCAAAATATTCTTAATTATGGAGATACTTGAAGCTGCCTTGAGGTTAGCCCATATAGATAACCACAATAAAACTGGTGCCAAGGAAAACTTATCTTCAAGAAAGTGTAAACCTTATTCATTATGTGCTGCAAAATAGAGGGCTGACTTTGGAAGCATCAGTAGTTGAATACAACATTGGTTTTCCAGTAACTAATCGCACTGGTGACTCCAACCCCCTAGATTTCTGAACCACATGGCTTAGCCAATGGTTTAGCTTTATGCCATTCTCAATGCAATCTCAATTGTTTGCCTTCGCAAATGCACCATAGGTCTTGTGATACCCCCCAATGATTGTGAAATATCTGAAACCTGTTTTTAACATGGTAGACACCTCTTAAATTGGGTGTAAAATATGTGCCTAGATAATTAAATGAAATAACACTAGTGAAAAGAATATATCCAATTATACATGTTCATGTATGTTTTCTTGCATAGATTTCTCATTGTCATGTAACATTACTATTAAAGGCTTAGAAACTGTCCCCTTTGAGTTTAAGAACCCCACTTTTAGGACTGCAGCTGACATCTCCCCGTGTTACCAATGAATACCAGTTCTAGTTGCAAATTAGATCTTTTAGTAGCAAAGATGGCAGCACTTCCAGTGTTAGAGGTTTGTCCCAAGAACACATCAGAACAAAAACCAGACCGCATCTTCGGGACTTTCACAGAAATAAATGTTTTTCATGAAGGAAGCACAGATCTCTCTTAATGTTAGAAATTTGAATGAGAACTGCAGTTCTTTTTCTAGGACTACTAAACCGGTTAACATTCCAGCATAACTAGGGAAATTGCCTGGAGGTGGTTCATCTCTCTACCACCTGACTTTACGATCTTTGAAGAAAATAAAAACCTGCACCTTCACTGAAACAAACATATATTTTTTAAACAATTTTTATTATTTTACATAACATGGCATCTTGCAAACTTGTTTATTCATATACACAACATTTCCCAACAAATTCTGTCAGTCTTCTCCCGCCGACCCTCCCATGATGATCTGTCGGGGGTGAAGCATTGGAGTTCATTTTGGGGGCTGCTCTACTGCCGGGAACCCTTGTTGATTGTTTAAGGGTTGAGGCTGGGTGGAGACATGAGTGCTCTGTGTGTACTCCACCAATGTTGGTCAGGGGGGTGGCCCAGTGGGACATCCGAACTAGTTGGGGCAAGTTGTTTGGCATGGAGGGGCTCTGTGGGCTCTGTGGGCAGGGGTGGGGTGTTGGGTTTTGTGTGATTGTTTATGTTATGCATAGTGTCATTTATTATGCAACCTCCAGTGCGATCCTTCGTGGGCAGTCCAGTCCATTTCTTGCCGGGTAAGCCTCCATGCAGGGGCCGGGATATGTATGTATAGCACCCTATGTGTCCACTGGTAGTGGTAGTGTGACTGGGATGAAAGGTTTTAAGATGATCACCTGGAATGTAGGGGGGTAACCACCCAGACAAGGTAAGGATGTTTCTTCTGTACATGAGGCGACACAATATAAAATTGTTGTTTCTCCAGGAGACACATACAACTGGTCAGTATGAGAGTAAATGGGCGGCACAGTGGGAGTGCCATATATATTACTCCTCGTAGTCCTCGTATCCAAGGGGTGGCCATTTTGATTCATAGCTCCTTTAGGTTCCGCCTCCTAGAGATTAAAAAGGATCAAGAGGGTAGGGCACTGTTACTGACTGGATATTTAGAACCAACGAAGGTTTTGCTATTTTAACTCATATGGCCTGAAAACTGACCAGACTTTTTGACTGGGTCACTTCCCATCTGTCTCTGGAGTCAGATTCCCCCATTCTCTGGATGGGGGGTGACTTCAATACCACCTTGAATGAAGAACTGGACAGGTCCACTATTGGGGTAAAGCAGCAATCAAAGACCAGCCGGAAAATTCTGGACATCTGCGCTATATATAACTTGACAGACGTGTGGCTCACACAACACGTTATATTATGAGACTACAGGTTTCACTCTTGAGTACACCACACAGCTTCCTTTACAGACCTCATTCTGGCCTCCAGGCAATCAAGGATACACCTGGGGTCCTGTGAGATCTTACAGAGGACATTGTCAGGTCATTCTCCAGTGACGCTGGAAAGCCTTTTTCCAAGGGTGGTAGTGAAGGGGGCGAATTGGCGATTTAAGTCCAAAGCGCTTAGGTAAACTATCTTTCATGATGAGTTGCTCACTGAGATGCAGGCCTTTTTCGCCTTTAACAGTGGCACTGTAGACTCTCCTGGGGTATTATGGGAGACTTTTAAACGTTATATACGAGGAATCTGCTTGGGGAAGGAGGCAGGGATATTGAGACTGATTAGGGCTGAGTTGGAGGCTAATTAAATCAAACTGAAATACCTAGAATGTTTGTTTCAAGAGACGGGCGGGGATGCTGTGTTAGCTGAAATCAGGAAGGAGCTGGATGCATTTCAGGCGAATGTATTGTGGGAGGTCCTCTACCTGCATCGATCCACACTGATTAGACAGTATGGGGAGGGGAGGGGCGCAGAAGATGGGTGCATTTCTGGCGCAGCTCTTGGCGGCTGAGCAGTGACCTATTCAGGTCGATCATATTAAGAATTCCAGAAGAGAATATGTTTTTGCGACATCTGACATCAGGGAGGCGTTCCGTGAATATTAAAGTGTTCAGTAATCTTCAAAGGGGACAAACTCATAAGGTAGTATTCAGCAATATCTGGGGCAGGTGGACCTGTATTGGATGTCGCTAGATCAGAGGTAGTATTTGGACAGGGAATTGAAGCTGGAAGAAATTAAAGGGGTGATTAAAGATCTACCCAGGGCCAAATCTCCAGGCCTGGACAGCCTCACCAGCAAATTTTATAAGGCCTACAGCCATATCTTAGCTCTGTACCTGCTCCAGGTATATCAGGAGGTAGTGCAGCAAGGTACCCTTCCGCTGACGCTTTTGGGAAGCCACGATAATGATCTTGCTCAAGGCCAGTAAACATGCAGGGAATTGCTCCTCATATAGTCCCACATCCCTCATTAATTTGGATTAAAAAATCCTGGCCAAATTTCTAGCAAAAAGGCTCCTTCCTTTTATGCGCACCCTAATTCTGTCGGATCAATCAGGTTTTATCCCCGGGAGGAACAGCACTTACAGACTACGACGGTTCTTTGACCTTCTTGAGGGGGTGGATCATAAGGTACCGGCGATTGAGGTCCATTTGGATGAGGAAAAGTTGTTTGATTCGGTTGAATGGCATTTTCTGTTTTGCACTCTACTGAAGATGGGTTTGGGTTACAGGTTCCTGGATTACACAGCTTTAGTCTATGCCTCCCCCTCCGCATGGATAGCTATTAATGGAGAGCGTTTGCCATCCCTGCAGATGGCAAGAGGAACTCGTCAGGGCTTCCCTCTCTCGCTGCTTGTATTTGCACTTGCCATTGAGCCACTGGCTGCAGTGCTGAGTATACAACACTTGCAGAGAGGCATTCAATTGATCTTGCATACAGTCATTCTTTCACTTTATGCAGATGGCGTAGCTTTATTCCTAAAACACCCAAGAGAAACCCTTAACCAAGTGATGTGGCAAATAGTTCACTTTAGGGGAAAGTCAGGGTTAAAAATTAACTATGATAATTCGATGATTTCCCCTCTTACTACCGGCCTGGTGCCCTTTGGGGATGATTTTGGGTTTAGATGGGAGCTCGTCAACGCTAGATACCTGGGCATAGATATATCACGACACCCAGATGTATTATTCAGGGAAAATTATGGTAGGGCAGTAGATAGGTTACAGGAGCAGCTTGGTGGATGGATAGGAGTACCCCTTTCTCTAATGGGCCACTTTGCGGTCATAAAAACGGTTGTTTTAATTTAGCCAAATGTCTTTATTTGCTTCGAAATCGCCTCATTATTCTTCCCAAATGCTTTTAAGAAGACTGCAAGGACTGTTGATGGGGTTTTTATGGGTGGGGAAAGTCACGAGATGGAGATGAGAAGTGCTTACGCAATCTTGGCGGGGGGGCTGACGCTCCCAGACTTTGAACATTGTTATTGTGCGGCACAAGCCCACTTTCTATCCTTTTGGTATGAGACAAGACCCAGTAGGCCTCATGTTCAAATTGATAGATCGATTGGGGCACTGCATCTCTTGCAGACTGAGATTTTGGGGAGGACTAGCCGAGGACCGTAGGCATTGGGGTAGTCACTGGCACGTGGGTGACTTGGCGTAGACTGGTGTATAAACTAGGAGTGACGATGTTGTATTCTCCAGCACTACCGTTTAAGTGCATTCAGGGTCAGGGTATCACCAATGAACGGGTCTATACGGCCTAAGGCTTTAAATTCGGAATCGCAGTGTTGGGGTTTAGAAGACTTTAAAGGAAGCGGGGAGACCTTCCTAGGTGTATTCCTCTACTTTTGGATTAGGAATGAATTCAAAGCCATTTTCCCTTCGTTCCCTTCCCTCTACTACATAAGTGGTGAGGGAAGGTTGATCTCCCAGATTTATGACAAAATGAGGAATGCACTTCTGCAAACAGGAGACAAAGCGAAACAGAGGTGGGAGAGAGCGCTACAACTGGAAATTGAGGACGAGGCATGGGATTACACCAGTGCCCAAACTCCTGTGTGTCACTTAACAATCGGCATAAACAAATGCACTTTAATTACATACACCAGACATACTACACGCTATTCAAGTTGCACAAGTATTACACTGCGGGGTCTGTGGAGTGCTTACGGTGGAAAGCTGCTGAGGTGGATTTCCTACATCTCTCATGGCGGTGTGCTCTTATGCAATTCTGTGGGGAGGTGTATGAAACTCTGTCAGCTATAGTTAAGGAACAAGTGGTAATGGACCCCCTGATACCACTTCTGGGTCTGACCATGGGTCTGCCTAGGGCGATTAGACTACTGGCCAGCTTATTGCTGATCTTGGCCTGACGAAGAATAGCTATGACATGGTGGAAGGCACCAGTGCCAAAGAAAAGCGCAATGGTTGGAGGATATTGCTTATTGCCATGATTTTGATGTGGCTTATGTCAGCACCTTACCACTACATGCCCATCCCCCTGACATCTGGGGACTGTACGCCCCGTTTTTGTTAACCGAGTTTACAACGGTATTCTCACCAGACTGATAGTGTTAGAAATAGAGAAGTACATTTTGATGTGCTGGGGGAAATGTGTGGATATATTCCTATTTTATTTGCTGAAATGACCCTCTAACTTGTTATGTTGTGTTGATACATGTTGTCAAAAACCAAGAAACACAGTTTTAAAAAAGAAAATCTTCCTTAAGGGTGCAAAGGGTTTACCAAACATGCTATGCTTATTATTGAGGATGTGGCACTAGAAGGTATTCAGTAGCTAAGTGTACCCTTTTAGATAACTTTCTCTTGTGCCAAATAAAATAGTTTTCTTTGACTGAGCAACATAAGAAATTGATCAAGCATTTTCTTTGATTTTGTCTTTGTGGACTTTTCAAGTTGGGTCACAATGTGCCCACATTTCGCCAGCTCAAGGTCCATGGACACCTCACTGTTGAATATTGTACACTTAAATAAATCTATAATGTAAACTTTAGCTGATGATGGAAGATAGTTTAACCCCTCACAAAGGCATTCGTTTTTGTTTGCCATCATCCCTTTCAATTGTAACACGTTTCTTCTCATACCTTGTTTAATACTCATAGATTTGTTTATAATTTAATCGGTTTCTCATAATATGTTTAATTTTAAAGGCAGATACATATATTTCTTCAAACCTAATGAAGCAGGATGGGGAAGCCTTCCACCGCCTTCTACCAAATTCATGACACGGAAGAAGGCCAGGAAACACTGCAATCACCCATTCTATTTTGGACGAATTCCCAACTCGCCTTTGATTGACAAGTATGTCGAGAGGTAACCACTCAGCCAGCCATACCCACCAGGGGCGGTGCAAACCTACCCCTGTGTGGATGAAAAGCCACAGGCCATGATCAGGGACACCTCTATTGACAGTCTGGAGTAAGCAGCAAGGAGCCATGTTGTTGACGTCATTAGAAACACCACAACATAGCAGCGTTAGACAGGAAGCGCACGCGCCATCCACACTTCGGGACACAACACACACACTCAAATGCATGAAGAACATGAGCGTACAGTTCTATAGTTAGTGGACAGATACATATACATACTTACTGTCATTGCTTTTAATATTTTTGTTATTAGCCAAAGGCAGCAGCGCAGAAACCGCAAGAGACAGAAGATTCTGAGCAAAGCTTGCAGATGCTTACACGCAAATAACCCAATGGAACTGCAGGAGCACCTATGGGACCTGACCGAGCCAAGTGTGACTAACCTATGGAAACATAGTATAGTATGGACACTGTAGAAACCGCATTACATGGTTTAGGAAAATTATAGCGGGCCTTGGGCCTCAGAGGAAGAGAAGAGCTGAGCTGATTCAGGCTGGACAGAGAGCAAGAGTTGTGGAGAGTACCCCCAGCCAAGGTCAAGAGATACAGATGGCATTCCAATCCCCAGAGGACAAAGGACCAGCTGAAGAAAATGCTAATAAAGCCTGATAATTCAGTGCTGCACAGCTCAAATTTGTGGCCTCTGAACATGTGACGTGGCCGAAGCAGGCAATGGACAGCTCAAATTCGTAGTCTCTGAACATGTGACGTGGCCGAAGCAGGCAATGGACAGCGAGCAACGGTGGGAAAGGAGCACTGGTCCCAGGCCGCCAGACACAGACAGCGACAAGTATGCAACAATATGCAGCAAGTGTTGCGCTGATCAAGAGAGCACTCTCATAAGCTAAGGTGGTACACACAAGTTACAATGCAGACACATAGTCATTCTTGTTACCTTAAAGAGGTACACAGCGAGCTCAGAACCTTTGCGGATCCCAGGCCTGGGGACGTCAGCTCTAGCCAATCACAGTTTAGTACCCTAGGGGTGGGTAGCAACAGGCAAGAACCAATGGTAAGTTCACCACACTGCAACAATGTTATAGATAGTGACTTGGGGATGGACCGGCCAGCCACCTGACATGCAAGGGCCAGTAGAGTAACTTCGAGTGGATTGTGTCCTCCAACATATTCCTCATCTTTGATGTATTCCATCCAGCTTCAGCAAAAAATTTCGGCAGAGGGCGCCATGCGTCGATGTCATCGAGTCGATGGCCCCTCGAAGGCCTCCGTCGAGGGTGACGTCATCAGGTGTATAAGTAGCACGCTCTGCGCCCGTTAGCCTCAGTTCGGTTTTTCCGCAGTGTAAGTTGCTTCGGAGATTCGGCGCGCCTCGAGTTCTGTGAAGAAAGAATAAATAACGAAATATGTCTTCGTCATCGACCACGACCACGAAATCGGGTTTCAAAAAATACAAATCGTGCGGCTCCAAAATGTCGATTACCGATCCGCACAGAGAGTGCTTATGGTGCCTTGGAGAAGGCCATGACATGGAGGCCTGTATGAAGTGTCAAGCGATGACGGGGAAAGCCTTGCGAGAGAGGAGGGGAAAACTGCAGGTAGGTCGTAAATCCGACCGAAAACTTCTAGCGTCGGGTCGAAGTCCCATGAGGAGAAATCTCCTCGACGCGAAAGACATCAGTCCAGGTCCCGAAGCGATTCCCATCGCTTGTCGTCTTCGATGAAAAAATCGAAGAAACGACGCCACAGATCCCCCTCCACTTCGTCTTCGGACGAATCCCCAAAAAGGATGAAATGTCCCACAAAACATTCATCATCCGAGGAATGGGAAGCATTTAGAGTAAAAATGATGGAGGTGTTTGAGAAAGCGAAGCCTCGGTCCGCGCCTTCCTCGGAAGCCGGCCAGGAGCGTTATCGCTCCGATACTCGCGCGCCCTCGAGCCCGGGTGATCGAAGGAGGAAATATAGAGAACCTTCTAGGACGTCGAGCGAAAAAGATCGCTCGAGTTGAGTCGACCGCTTGAGGTCACCGACGCCGTCCGAGACCGAACATACCTCGAAGGGCAAGTCTTCGAAGAGTGCCTCGATGCCCTCGAAGCCGATGCCGTCGAAGTCGGGTACTACATCAACGCTATCGACGCCTTTGTCGACGTCGATGCCGAAGCCCTCGATGCTGAAACTTCCAGCTTGACAAGATCAGCTAGGAAGAGAGAAAGAAAAGGCTAAAACACATGGGTTGCATTCAGGACCCATTAGCACTCCTCCTCTACCTCCTCCAGAGAAGGTTTTCAAGCCTCTGCCTAGGAAGGAGTTTTTCAAATCTTTGACCTCAATTTTTGAGGAACAGGAAAGATCTGATGAGGAAAATGTACCTTTTGGGCTTGAATTTGGTACTCCAAATGTTCCTGAATGCCTGATTTCAGAGGAAAGCAGGATGAAGGATTTGGTTGAATCATTACACAATGCAAGTGGTATTGATACGTCCCCAGAAAATGAATTTGGTAGACCAGAGCCAGGTGAACATGACAATCCATCATACCGTCAGTTAATGACTAAGGTAGTAGATTATTTGGGCTGGGCCAGGCCTACAGCCCAGTTTGTCCAAGATGATCTTACAGACATACTGAACCATGGTCCTACTGAAGACCCAATTCTACCTTTCCATGTGGCCTTACAAAATAGGGTGGCCAAAAATTGGGAGACGCCGGATTCTATTCCTCCAGTGAATAAATCCCTTACTTCAAAATACTGCCCTGCCAGTAGCGACCGCGGCTATCTGTCTAAACATCCCACTCCTGAAAGTTTGGTCATACAGGCAGCCACAGCTTCTAACAAACTTGCGTACCTGTCTATCCCTCCAGACAGGGACGATAAGCGTGTGGATGGCTGGGCACGGAAGATATTTTCAGCTGGGAGCATGGCATTAAAATCAGCCAACTCCACTTGTGCCTTGGCAAAGTTTTCGTACACTCTTTGGGAGTGCATTGCAATGGCGGCGGAGCACATACCAGAAGGGGAAGAAAGGGAAGGATTCCTAGCCATTGTTAGAGATGGAAAGGAAGCTATGCAGGAATCCCTTGAATCTGGTTTGGACACTGTTGATAGTGTGAGCAGGTCCATGGCCACTAGCACGGTAATGCGTAGTTCGAGGGGATGGGTCCTCCAACGTATTCCATATCTATGATAGGGAATCACCACAGCTCTGCTGCTTCGGTAACTTTTTTCGGCATCTGCGTCCTGCGTCGATGACGTCGATGCGCCGTCGTCGAGGACCTCCTCCGACGTCCGACGTCATCCGATGTGATAAGTAGGACGCACGACGCCCGTAGCCTCAGTTCCGTTTTTTCCACGAACGTGTTGCTTCGTGAATCTCGGTTAACGCCTCGACTCTTTGGAGTTCTGTTCTTCTCGATTCTTCGAACCTGTTCGTTTTTCTGAGAATCTCCTTCGTGTGAAGATGTCTTCTACTTCGTCTTCGACCCTGCGTCCGGGCTTCAAGAAATGCGGGGAGTGTGGGTCCAAGATGTTGGTGACGGACTCGCACGACGCCTGCCTCAGATGCCTCGGGGAGGCCCACGACACGGATGACTGTATCGACTGCCAGTCGCTCACGTCCAAAGCCTTATGTGAACGTAAGAAGAAGTTGTCGGTAGGTTGGGTGTCCAAGCCCCGGAAGTCGAAGTCTGTGGGGCTTTCGACGGATGATTCGAGAGGAGACTCTCCGCGTCATCGTCAGAAGTCTCATGGGTCTCCTTCTAGGAGTCGGTCTCGCCACTCCTCGGCCTCTTCGAGGCATTCTCGGAAGCGCCGACAGCGGTCGTCTTCCAGGTCCTCTTCTGAGGACTCTGCCCGGCACGTCGCTTACCTCAACAGCCGTGCGACGCCAGAGGAATGGGCTTCCTTCGGGAAGAAAATGCTGGCGATTCTCGAGTCGCAGGGTACTAAGCCGTCCGCGCCCCCAAGTGGGGTCGGTCGTGAGAGGTCGAGAGACACCGCTCGAAGAGTGGTCGGCACGAGTCACGGGACAGGTCCCGTTCGGACAAAGGGAACTCGTTCTCGACGTACCCGTTCCAGGTCCCGGTCCTCGACGCGTTCGAGACCGTGTGCACCTGTGATGTCTTCGAGGAAGACATCGACGTCTGAGGCGTCAAGGGCGTCGACAGGCTTTCTCAAGGCTCCGAGGAAGTCGTCGAAGCCGTCGACGCTCAGGTCGTCGAAGGACACGCTCGGAGCTCCGGCTTCGAGGACTGTTTCGACGCCGTCGATGCTGGCGGCGCTGCATCTGACGTCGACGCCGATTTACTCGATGTCGACGCCGATCCTCTCGGCGCTGATGCCTGTTCTCTCGACGCCGGTGCTGATTCACTCAACGCCTTTCGAGGCCGGGGTGTCGGAGGTACACCGTGGCACGGGGGAACCCCCTAGGAAGGCTCTGGTTAAGATCAAGCACTCTCGGGTGCCTTCTTTTCGCCACCTGGAATATATTTCGGAGGTGGATGAGGATTCTGATGGCCTGGTTCCTAGTCAGGTTCCAGATGAAATTGTCTCGGGCCATAGTCAGTTTGACGATTTGAGGCAGTCACTGCATGATGCCAGTGGACTGGACACCTCACCGGAGGTGGAGTTTTGTAGGCCTGAGCCTGGCTCTCATGCCGATTCCTTGTACCGGCGCCTTATGGCTAGGGTTTCCAAGTACTTGGGATGGTCTGCTCCTCCAGGGGAGTTTGTGCAGGATGATCTCACGGACATCCTTGATGTTGGTCCCCCAACTGACCCGGTACGGCCGTTTCATATGGCTCTACAGAGAAGGGTGGCGGCGGCTTGGACTGCTCCGGAGAGTCTCCCGGCGGTGGGCAGGTCCTTGTCGTGAAAATACCGTCCAGCCTGTAGCGACCCCTGCTACTTGACCAGGCACCCCACTCCGGAGAGTTTGGTGGTACAGGCGGCCACGGCCCGGCAAAGCAGGCGTCGTACCCTACCATCACTCCTGAAACGGACGACAAACGTTTTGATGGCTGGGTGAAGAAGGTGTTTTCTTCTGGTGGTATGGCGCTTCAGGCGGCCAACTCCATTTGTGCCTTGTCTCGTTTCACACACACTCTGTGGAACTGTGTTGCGTTAGCGGTTGAACATATTCCCGAAGGGGACGAACGGGATGGTTTCCTTGCTATGGTCCAGGATGGTAAGGATGCCATGTGTGAGTCCGTTCAGTCGGGTTTGGACATGGCTGAATGCGTCAGCAGGTCCATGGCGGCGAGCACTGTGATACGCAGGTTTGCGTGGTTGCGGAAGTCGGGGTTTGCTCCTGATGTGCAGTCCCGGCTCCTCAACATGCCCTTTGACGGTGAACATCTTTTTGGCAGCAAGGCTGACGAGAGCCTTGAGAGGTTGCAGACCTCAAAAGCTGCAGCGAAGTCGTTGGGCGCTGCAGTTCGCCAACCTCCGCCTTTTCGTCCTAGGGGACAGCAATGGAGGGGTGGTTCCTTTCGCTATTACTCGTCCTTCAGTAAAGCGAGAGGAGCTGGCAGTCAAAGAGGCCAATGCAGGGGTACCAGAGGTGGATGATAGGGTACCCGTGGTGCCAAGGCCGCTCGGGCAGTTGCCTCTTTGCCCTCAGGTAATGCCGCAGCCGCTACCACTCAGTCATGAGGCCATGTCCCATGGTTCACCGGTTGGGGGAAGGCTGGCGCAGCATCTTGTAGAGTGGCGTGCCATTACTTCAGATGTGTGGGTTCTGGAGATCATAACCCATGGCTACTGTCTTCCCTTTTGGCAGAGGCCTCGCGACAATCCACCGGGGAACCTCTCATTGCAGAGTCTGGATCCGCTCCTTGCGCAGGAAATTCAAGCCCTGCTGGAGAAAGGCGCCATAGAACTGGTGCCTGTAGCGGAGAGGAACAAGGGATGGTACCAGGACTGGTTGGTGTCTCTCGACCTCAAGGATGCTTACTTCCATGTGCCGATCCATCCCAAGCACAAGAAGTACCTGAGGTTTGCGGTTGGCGACTCGCACTTTCAGTTTCGGGTCCTGCCGTTCGGATTGACCTCCGCCCGAGGGTTTTCACCACGCTCATGGTGGTGGTGGCAGCGCATCTCAGGCAAGGGGGGATTCACGTCTACCCCTACCTGGACGATTAGTTGATCAGGGGGAGCTCTCCCGAGCAAGTCCTGGATCATCTGTCCGTCACCTGCCACTCCCTTCACAGGCTGGGCTTCTCCCTCAATTTAAAGAAGCCCCATTTGACGCCAACACAGCGGCTCCAGTACATCGGAGCAGTGCTCGACACTTCCCTGGGGCAGTGTTTTCCTCCCCAGGTGAGGGCTCTTCACATTCAGCAGATGGTGCACAAGTTTCAGCATGCCCAGACGCTCCCAGCGTTCGAGTTCTTGAGGTTGCTCGGCCTCATGGCATCCTGCATTCTTCTGGTGCCAGAGGCTCGCCTGCGGATGAGATCTTTGCAGTGGGCACTCAAGATGCAATGGTCGCAGTCCTCCGGCAGGATGTCGGACCCGGTTCAGGTGCCGCCCTCGGTCGCCCGGGACCTTCTGTGGTGGGCCGTCGAACGCAACTTGATGAAAGGGGCTCCATTTTGGCTTCCCTGGCCGGAGGTGACGATCGTGACGGATGCATCCCTCACGGGATGGGGAGCTCGTGCCAACGGACTGACAGTCAGCGGTCGTTGGTCTCCGTCGGAGTCCAGACTCCATATCAATCTGTTGGAGCTGAGGGCCGTCAGGCTAGCCCTGAAGGCTTTTCTGCCAACTGTGCGAGGAAAGAATGTCCTGATCCTGATAGTGGCCATGCACTACCTCAACAAAAAGGGGGGGGGCAGGGTCACTTCCTCTGTGCAGGGAGGCGATGTAGCTCGAGTTCTGGGCCATCCAGCAGGAAGTTTCGATCTCGGCAGTTCATCTGGCCGGAGAAGAAAACGTGACGGCGGACCCTCTGAGCAGGCAGAGCACGATCTCTCACGAGTGGGAGTTGGCTCAGGAGATTCTCCTGGAGATCTTCGCCCTTTGGGGGACCCCTCAAGTGGATCTCTTCG
Source organism: Ambystoma mexicanum (assembly GCF_040938575.1). Taxonomy (NCBI): domain Eukaryota; kingdom Metazoa; phylum Chordata; class Amphibia; order Caudata; family Ambystomatidae; genus Ambystoma; species Ambystoma mexicanum. The sequence goes on along the minus strand of NC_090940.1, from coordinate 73,203,696 downwards.
CCTCCAGTGTCAACCGGAAGTGCGAGAGGTTCTGCTCGTGGGAACTTCCTCGAAAAGGAGCCTTAGGAGACGCGTTCGTGGTGGAGTGGTCATTCCCGCTGCTGTACGCGTTTCCTCCAGTCCCCGTCATCCCGCAAGTGCTGCGGAGGTTACGGAAGTTCGGTTCCCGGATGATCCTCATTGCTCCGGCGTGGGCTCGGAGGACGTGGTACCTGGACCTTCTCGACTTGTCCATCTGCCCTCAATGTCGTCTTCCCTACCGAGACGATCTGCTCTCACGGGAGGGGGGTCAGGTTCTCCATCCAGAGGTCAGATCCCTCAACCTTCACGCTTGGCTTCTGAAAGGTTGAGGTATAAGGATTGGGACCTCCCTGAAGACGTGATGGAGGTGTTGCTCTCGGCCCGAAGGCCAGCAACAAAGTCTCTGTACCGTTGCCATTGGCGTAAGTTCTGCGACTGGTGCAGAGTTCAGAATGTGGATCCTTTTGCATGTGACATCCCCATGGTTCTGTCCTTTTTACTTTCTTTGGCCCACAGGGGCTTGCAAGTGGGTACCATTAAAGGTTACCTGGCGGCGCTGTCCATCTTTAAGCGCTCGTCTGAAGAGTGTTCCTACTTTAAAATCCCTTTAATTTCACAGTTTCTGAAAGGGCTCACTAATGTGTTCCCTCCGTCACCTTTCCTGGTGCCCGGTTGGGATTTGAACCTTGTTCTTAAGTTTCTTATGGGTGCTTGTTTTGAGCCTTTGCATTCTTGCCCTTTGAGGCTGTTAACTCTGAAAACTGTGTTTCTGGTTGCGGTTACTTCCGCTCGCAGAGTGAGTGAGTTACAGGCACTTTCAGTTAAGCCACCCTTCACTGTATTTCATAAGGACAGGGTTGTCCTTAGAGTTCGTCCTTCTTTTCTTCCGAAGGTGGTTTCGGAATTTCATTTGGCCCAGAAGGTTGTTCTTCCGGCATTCTATCCTCCTCCGCATCCTGGTAAGGAAGAGGAGAGGCTCCATAGGCTTGATCCTAGGAGAGCTTTAAGCTTTTATGTTTCACGCATTTCCCGGGTCAGAGTGGACGATCAACTCTTTATTGGTTACGCTGGAAAGCGTTTGGGACAGGCTGTGACGAAACAGACTTTGTCTCGCTGGATTATTTTGGCCATCTCGGAGTGTTACCACTTGGCGGGTAAGGACCCGCCGGCTGGCTTGCGGGCCCATTCTACCAGGGGTATGGCTGCATCTACTGCCCTGCAGAGGGGTGTTCCTATTCGCAACATCTGTGATGCAGCCACCTGGGCTTCTGTACATACATTTGTACGTCACTATTCCCTCGATTCCATCCGGGGACAGGATCTGGCCTTTGGCAAGGCGGTCCTTTGCTCTGCTATTTGATTGGCCATTCTAAATTTTGATTCTAAATTCTTTCCCTCCTCCTTGCTCTGGTACTGCTTTGGGAGTCTGTCATAGATATGGAATACGTCGGAGGACCCAATCCCCTCGAAGAACAAGTTACTTTCTTACCTGGTAACGTTCTTTCGATGGGATGGTCCGACGACGTATTCCATATCGCTCCCTCCCTGCCTTCCCCGCTGCAGAATTTCTTTTGCGATTGCAGCTTACGTTCCGCAAGGCTTTGTGCCTGACTGGCAGTTGACTAATGTCACACGTTCTGGGGGAAAAAACTACAACTGAGGCTACGGGCGTCGTGCGTCCTACTTATCACATCGGATGACGTCGGACGTCGGAGGAGGTCCTCGACGATGGCGCATCGACGTCATCGACGCAGGACGCAGACGCCGAAAAAAGTTTCCGAAGCAGCACAGCTGTGGTGATTACCTGTCATAGATATGGCATACGTCGTCGGACCATCCCATCGAAAGAACGTTACCAGGTAAGAAAGTAACTTGTTCATTTGCATGGTTACAGAAGTCGGGTTTTGCACCAGATGTACAGAACCGTCTTCTGAACATGTCCTTTGATGGGTCTCACCTTTTTGGCAGCAAGGCTGACGAGAGCCTTGAGAGGTTGCAGACCTCAAAGGCAGCTGCCAAGTCGTTGGGAGCTGCTATCAGGCAACCTCAGCCCTTTCGTGCGACAAATCAATCTTGGAGGGGACGATCCTATCGTTACTACTCCTCATATGGAAGAACGAGAGCAATGGCCAGTCAAAGGGGCCAAAGAAAGGCCACTCCCGGTGGACGAGCAAAACGTGCAAAGCCAGCTCCAGCTACAGCCTCTTTGCCATCAGCGGCTGCAGCAACCGCCACAAAACCACTTTGAGGACTTGCATCACAAACACCTGTAGGAGGCAGGCTGTCACAGCATCTGCAAGAATGGCGAGCCATTACTTCAGATGTTTGGGCTCTAGAAATAATAGCCCAAGGTTACTGCCTTCCTTTTCTAACGCAACCTCAAAGCAATTCACCAGGGAGACACCCTTTGAAGTTTTCGGACCCGCTCCTACAGCAGGACGTTTTAACCCTGCTGGAGAAAGGTGCTATAGAACCGGTACCTGCAGCGGAGAGGAACATGGGATGGTACTCCCCATATTTCTTGATCCAAAAAAGGACGGAGGACTGAGACCCATCCTGGACTTAAGAAACTTGAACAAGTTCCTCAGGAAGGACAAGTTCAAGATGGTCACTCTTTCTCAGATCCTTCAGGCCCTTCAGCTTCAGGACTGGTTTGTGTTATTGGACCTCCAGGATGCTTATTTTCATGTGCCGATTCATCTCAAGCACAGAAAATACCTGAGGTTCATGGTTGGCGACTCACATTATCAGTTTCGAGTCCTTCCATTCGGATTGACCTCCGCCCCAAGGGTCTTCACCAAATTGATGGTAGTAGTGGAAGCACACCTCAGGAGAGGGGGATTCATGTCTACCCCTATCTGGACGATTGGTTGATCAGATCTGCCGAACAGGCACTGGATCACCTCAAAGTCACCTGCCATTTCCTCCATAGTCTGGGCTTCACCCTCAATTTCAAGAAGTCACAAATGACACCTTCTCAACGGCTCCAATATATAGGAGCTGTGTTAGACACATTCCTGGGAAAGAGCTCGCCTCGCAGGTCGAGGGCTCAAGACATTCTTCAGATGGTTTCCAAACTCCAAAACACCCAAAATCTTCAGGCTTACGACTTCTTAAGGTTGCTCGGCCTCATGGCATCCTGCATTTTTCTGGTGCCAGAGGCGCACCTGAGAATGAGATCCCTTCAATGGGCTCTAAAGACTCAATGGTCCCAGTTCTCAGGTCGAATGACAGATCTTCTCCAGATTCCGAACAAGGTTCGTCAGGATCTTCTATGGTGGACTTGTTTAGAGAATATTCTGAAAGGAGAACCCTTTTGGCAACCATGGCCGGAGATTACAGTAGTGAAGGACGCCTCACTCAAGGGGTGGGGAGCTCATGCCAACGATCTGACAATCAGCGGTCATTGGTCTCCATCGGAGTCCAAACTACACATCAACCTTCTAGAGCTGAGAGCAATCAGACTAGCGCTGAAGGCTTTCCTGCCATCTGTCAGAGGGAAGAAATGTCCTGATAATGACAGACAACACAGTTGCTATGCATTATCTAAACAAAAGAGGAGGTGTACACTACCTCTGTGCAGAGAGGCAATGCAACTCTGGTATTGGGCAATTCAAGAAGGAATCTCTTTACCGGCAGTTTACCTAGCCAGAGAAGAGAATATGACGGCAGATGCTCTGAGCAGGCAGAGCACAGTGTCCCACGAATGGGAACTGGCTCAGGAAGTCATTCTAGAGATCTTCGCCCTTTGGGGAACCCCTCAGGTAGACCTATTTGCAACCGGTATCAACCAAAAGTGTGAAAGGTATTGCTCAAGGGAATTTCCCCCGAGAGGAGCATGTGGAAATCGAAATAATATTGTACCTCCTATCGCATTGTTTGAATGTATGTTGGCCTACGCCAAGTTGTCTAAAAACACTGTGTACATAGATTCCGCGGCAAGGTCTTGACCTTAATGTATTGTGCAAATCACCATCTTGGATTTAGCCGCCATTTTAGGTTCTCTTGCAGTGTGGAAGTCACCCTGAACAACAAAATGGAGGCTGAATGACATTTCGAGTGGGATTCTGGCCGTTGTGACCTCCGCACACATGAATAAGTAACATGCCCGCAGGCCACTTGTTGGGGTCGCAAACTGAGACCTTGTCCTATCCCTGACCTATGTGTAAATGAACAACTGTATCAGCGGAACTGATCAAAATGCATACATTATGGGATTGACCTGGCAACGAACCCTAGGCCTGGTCCAAAGAATGGTTAACCCGCGAGGGGGTTGGCCAGAGCTGGATAAAAAGTATAAAAACCCAAGTATCCCAATGTACGGTCTCTCACACTAACACGGCGAACTACCGTTGATAGTTCGTTCTGTTTCTCTGAGGGCCGAATAGCTATCCGTATGTCAATTGACTTTTGGTAATTGTTGTAACTTTGAATAAATCGCTTTGTATGTCCTTTGTAACCTGTGTTGGTGTGTTTCCTTTGGGCTTCCTGGCCTCATATCATTTTTTCTGTTTCCACAGAGCACTGGGGGACGCGTTCGTGGTGGAGTGGAATTTCCCACTGTTGTATACGTTCCCTCCGATTCCCGTCATTCCTCGGGTCATCAGGAGACTGAGACGGTTCGGGAGCCGCATGATCCTAATTGCCCCGGATTGGGCCAGGAGAACGTGGTACCCGGACCTTCTAGACATGTCCATCTGTCCTCCAGTACGTCTTCCTCAGAGAGATAACCTTCTCTCTCAAATGGAGGGTCAGGTTCTCCATCCAGAGGTCAAAACGCTCAACCTTCATGCTTGGTATCTGAAAGGCTGAGATACAGGGATTGGAACCTTCCAGATGACGTTATGGAGGTGTTGCTTTCGGCAAAAAGGCCAGCAACAAAGTCTCTATACCGTTGCCGTTGGAAAAAGTTTTTCAACTGGTGCAGAGAAAAGAATGTCGATCCTTTTCTATGTTCTATTCCGGAAGTACTATCTTTTCTTCTGACCCTAGCACATAGAGGTCTGAATGTTGGAACCATTAAATGTTATCTTGCGGCCCTTTCCATATTCAAGCGCTCGTCGAAGAATGCTCCTACTTCAAAATTCCTTTGACAGTACAATTCTTAAAGGGACTCACTAATGTGTTTCCTCCTCACCCATTTCAAGTACCGATTTTATGATCTCAATATGGTCCTAAATTCTTAATGTGTGCTCCTTTTGAGCCTTTGCACACATGTCCATTAAGATTACTGACATGGAAAACTTCTTTCCTAGTTGCTTTAACATCTGCAAGAAGAGTGAGCGAATTTCAGGCACTGTCTTCTGGGCCACCCTATACTGTGTTCCATAAGGATAGAGTTGTGTTGAGTTAAACCCTCATTTTTACCAAAAGTGGTATATGAATTTTACTTAAATCAAAAAATTGTGTTACATGCATTCTATCCTCCACCCCATCCTAATAAGGAGTTGGAAAGATTACACAGGTTGGATCCAAAAACAGCTTTAAGCTTTTATATCTCTAGGCTTTCTAGGCTTAGATTGGACAACCAACTATTTATTGGCTACACAGGAAAAAGATTGGGTCAATCAGTAACAAAACAGATAATATCACGCTGGATTGTGCTTTGCATTTCGGAATGCTACAGACTGGCGGGAAAAGACCCACCAGAAGGTTTAAGGGCTCATTCCACCAGGGGCATCGCTTCGTCTACAGCCCTGCAAAGAGGTGTTCCTATAAGATCCATTTGTGAAGCAGCGACTTGGTCATCGCTGCATACTTTTTCAAAATTCTACAACCTAGATGCTTCCCAATCTAAGGAGTTAAATTTTGGTAGAGCAATCCTATGCTCAGCCATCTGAAGATTTAAAAAAAAAAATCCCTCCAGAAGAATTATCCTTACTGCTTTGGGAGTCTATCAAAGATGAGGAATACGTTGGAGGACACAATCCACTCGAAGAACAAGTTACTTACCAACTGGTAACGTTCTTTCAATTGGATGTTCCCCCACGTATTCCTCATCGCCCTCCCAACCTACCCCTCTGTAGATTTTTCCCAGGCTGTTGCCACTCCATCTCTCGCAAAGGCAAAATACCTGTCTACCGGCACAGTCTGCACAGTGGAAAATGGATAATAAAGGGGGAAAAACAGAACTGAGGCCAACGGGCGCAGAGCGTGCTACTTATACACCCAATGACGTCACCCTCGACGGAGGCCTTCGAGGGACCATCGACTCGACGACATCGACGCACGGCACCCTCTGCCGAAACTTTTTTTCCGAAGCAGCTGAAGCTGGATGGAATACATCAAAGATGAGTAATACATTGGAGGAACATCCAATCGAAAGAACGTTACCAGTTGGTAAGTAACTTGTTCATCTATATAGTCCACCCTGTGTTGTAGAATAGTCAATACCCAATTGTTTGGCCAGATAGGTTTTCTGCAGAAAATCCATGGTGTGATGTCATGCTTACAACATGTGGTAGTAAACCCGGCCTGCGAGCCGAGGAATAGCGAGATGTGCATGGATATTTCCTGTTCCTGTGCTGATCCCTGTTGGTTTTGCCTGTAATAAACTACAGGTTGAACTTGCCATTGACTGAGTCCTCCATGTATCCTGCGGGAACAGAGTTCGGCCCTCCAAGTCCACGGACTTCCAGTGTCCCAATGGCATCCCTCTGGGTCCTCCCCAACACTAACACAATCCTTGAAAATCTTGAAAATCTTAGTCGCAACTAAGTTGCTGAAGATTTTTCACAAATAGCACTGTGCATAATTTTGAATTATTCCTACATATATTGTGAAGATAGATAATCGACTTTGCTGTCACCCTCTTCCTCTTCATCCCAGTCTCTATCCTCCTCATCGTCTGACGGTTGCTTCCTGTCCAAAGACGACAATCGTATTGCAAATTATTTTCATTTTTTTCGTTTTCTTACACTAACCTTTTCCTGCACCTGCAAGGCTCTGGTGTGTTGTTACTGTGTCTTTTTGGTATTGTTTTGCCCATGGTCCTTCTCTGAAATTCCCTGTATGTTACTGTATTAATTATAGTAGAGCAGTTGGTACAGTTGTGCCAAATCTGCGTTTCTCTAATTGCCTCACAGTGGTGTCAAAGTTGGGAATGCCAGGCTGGTCTCCGAGCAGAGAGCAGAAAGAACAAGGGACAGATTCTCATCAGATTTACAATTTTTTCCTATATACCTCAGCCTGATAATTGACCGCGTACAGGAATCAGACTAGTGCTAAGGCTACATATGATCTAAATGGCATAAACAAGTAATTGAGCTATATTTAGAGGAGAGTCATTGTTAGGGAGAATTCTCATTTATGGCTAATTTCCCTTACCTAATGATTCCCTCACAAGCTTTGCTGGATTTCTGGGGTTTATTTTTTTCCACCTGGTAAGAGTGTGAGCCTTTTTCCCACTCTTACAGTGTATTTTTTTTGTGTGTTGTATTTTATGTGTTCATGGGCTATGTAGTGTCACCAACTCCCTCGGCATCATCTTTTTACTTGTGTGTCACACCGCACCTTTAGTGTAGTGACACACGGATGTCTTTTAGACTTCCCTTGTGAACCCCATTTCTGGGGATGACTACTGTCCCCTAGAAACATGTAAAGTCACCATTGGCTTTACTTGTCCTTTTAAAATAAAGATCCAGTACAATCCATCTTAAAATGGAGTGGAATATCTTTCCCCTGTCCTTGTGTCCCCCTTTCCGACTCGACATGGCTGGTGGCAGTGGTAACTATCGTTTTTACACAGATTCCCGTGTTAATGTTCTGGCTGTTGTGACAGACTCGAACATAAAACCTGCTACCCCATATCGTTTTTATCTTGGGTCCTAACGTGGTTGTTCGCCATTTCGTGATGAAAGGTCTTTCTTGTTGTTTGCTTTTCGCGCCAAACCAGGTTTGGTTTCTTTGTTTGCCGTCCTTTGGCAGGCTTCTGCAAAGAGGCCCTCCTTTGGCGTCTGGGTGTCTACGTGGGCTGAATGTGAGGGAGGGGTTTAGTAACCCCCTGCACAGGGTCTCCTTGGAGACCCAAGTCGCACTCTGTGTCGATTGGCTGAGGTGGTTGTCCGGGCCAGACAAGCCCCCTGCTGTGTGATTGACAGCCAGGCTGTGTGAATGGGGGATTTTGGCATAAAAGGCAGGACTCTTGGGCTGGAAGTCAGAGTCGCCACTGGAACTACAAGAACCGAAGAGAAGCGGAGAAGAAGATGGCTGCTGCAACTCCTGGATCCCGGTGAAGCCCTGCTGCAGTCTTGAGCTATCTACCTTTCAACAACAGAGAAGATCCTGTCCGGAGTTTTCTTCCCTTGAGCCTGGTTGGATCAGCAAGCTCACCTTCAACAGCCAGAGAATCCTCTTCTGGGTCGAAATCACTGCACAGAACCGTAGTGGTCCTGATATCCATCAGAAGATCCCTCTCCTGTTTTTAAGGAGTGCAGCTTTTATTCATCATTGCTTAGCTGCTGCTGGCCTCATCCCTGGGTAGTGCAGATTGCTCCAGACGTCCTCCTTCTTGTCCCCACGACTGAAGCTTCAGGAACAGTGAATCTGCAGGAACTACCAGGAACAACTGCCGTAGCACCAGCTTTCTTCATCCGAATAAGGTACTGTGTCCATTTGGTCGTTCTCTCCGTCCGACCTTGAAGAATCGGGGTGAACCCTTTTCCTTTCTGAAGGCTTGTCCTTTCTTCCTTCCGTCTTATAATTTTTGCTTCCCTTTTGACAATACCTAGTACTCCTGGCAAACTTTAATTGTGAACTGTTCTGACTGTGTGATCCTCAACAACAGAGCCCTTGCTCCATTTGACACTGGCGCAGGCCTATTGACCTTTATCTGCCTCTTAGAAAACGTCCTCTTATTCTATTGCCTTGACAAAAGTATTGCCTATGATTTTTACCTACTATTCCCTTGTTTTAATTCTATGTTCTAAGTGTGATTGACTTCGGGTGTATTTCTTCTCGCGGGTACGCGTTATTTTCGTAAGACCGAACTGTCATTGCTGTCAAAAGTGATTGCGTATTAACCCACGGTAACGTCTTTGTTTCGAAACCCTGGTCTGTCAAATTCTAATGTACTTATCTCGAATTGACCTGAACAAGAGGAATTGATTGTGTGCAGTATATTTAGAGTGTGGTTTTATGTAATAGAAGTGAAGTGTTTTGTGAACAGATGGTTTAAAAATAAATGTACTTATATTTTTTAACCAGAAACCTTGAGTCAGTGTTTGTTTGAGTCACAGTAATTGTAGTCATTTGTGTAATCTTTATTACTGCTCATTTGCTCTTGAGATAAGTCTGGCTGCTCAGCCATCGCTACCACTTTACTGTGTAATACAGGCTTCTACCAAAGGTGAAATTGTACTATCACTTGTAGTCTTAATTATAGGTAGTGTTCCCTAAGGGTACTGCATAGGATTCTGCCTAACACTGGTGTACAGCGGTGGGATTTTTAAGTATAGTGATTACACTTGGAGTGCTGCTGTTACCTTGGGTCAACTAACCACAAGGCTAAACACCACTAAAGTCTATTAACTGAAAAATCATGTCAAATATGGAAAACTACAGTGAGGAGAGCCTCTGAAACTACACTGCTGAGGTTTTAAGAAGCATGTGTAGGGAACAGAGCCTCTCTGGTAAAGGAAACAAATCTGAACTGGTTGCTAAGTTATTGGGGAAAAAAAGCCTGGAGAGTGGGTCAGAAGGGCTTACTACTCCAGCAAAAGTGGATAATGATTTGTCTGATTCTGAGAGTGTTGGATTAGAAGAAGTAGATCACTCTATGTCAGAAGGCCCTACAACTCCTCTACCTGCCCAGAAACCACAACCTCTGTCCACAAGGACCCCATCAGGTCCTACACCCACTCCTGAATTTATTGCACTTGAGAAAATGAGACTTGAGTTGGAAGTGAAACGTATTGAGGCACAAACTGCCATGAAACGTCAAGAGTTAAGGCTCAGGGAAATGGAGATGGCTCATGCTTTAGAGATGAAGAAATTGTCTGTAGAAAATGCTTCTCTCCCAGGATCTTCTAGGACTTCCAGTCCTAAGAGACCCCATATGCCAAAGGAAGTGATTGTTATGTATGAGACTAAACTTGATGTTTTGGATTGGTTAGCAATGTTTGAATATAATCATGGGATTCAGGGTATCGCAGGGAATCAGTTGATTCCTTGGCTCTTCTCTAGGCTCCACCCTGTTGCGAGTGATGCTGTAATGGAGTTGGGGGAGGAAGGTAAGCAGGATTATGAGTGTGTGAAGCTAGCTTTGATAGCTAGATTTGGGAAGACCCCTTCCCAGTACCTTAAGAGGTTTAGGACCCTCAAAAAGCATGATGGTACCCCTTGGGCTACCTGGGTGTGTGAATGTTTGAAAAACTTAGATGGTTGGGTTAAGGGTAACAAAGTGAACACTTAAGAAGGTTTGAGGAATCTTGTTATGTTGGAGTCAATTTATGATGCCTGCTCTTCTGAGCTTAGACAACACGTGGCTGATTCAAAGGAGATAGATCCTAAGAAGTTAGCTAAGGCTGCTGACTTGTGGGTTGCCAACAGGGCTACTCAGAAGGATTCTGGGGCAACTCAGAAGAAGGATGAGGGAAAGCAGCCAAAGAAAGATAACAAGGAGAATTCTAATACCTCCCATCCAAAAGAGGGCCCAGGGTAAGCCACAAGGGAAACCGAATCAGGCTAGTGTACCATCTGGTGCTAAACCAGGTGGAGGTCTGAGTAAGCCTCCATTCAATAGTGCATTTGGTAAATGTTTTGTTTGTGAAGCTACTGACCATGTGAAAGGGGATCCCAGATGTAAGGGTAAAACCTGAGAGGTCCACACTGTCTCCTTAGCCTTCTCCCAGGTGGAAGAAGTACCCATGGCAAGTGGAAACCTTCAGTTACTGGCTGATGAACCCATGAGAGTCTCAGCTAGTGTTTCTTTAGTATCCTTGGGTCTTTGGGAACAACAGAATTTAGATGTCTATGGGCCTCATTACGACCCAGGCGGTAAGTTACCGCCTGGGCCGTGACTTTACCACCATGGTGTAAACTACGTTTACACCATGGTGGTTGGCGGACTTACCGCCCCATTCCGACCTTGGCGGGGCGGTAAGTCCCCAATCCCCATTTACCCTTCCCCATTCCCATTTTTGCCCCATAGGGCATAATGGGAGTGGGGAAGGCGTTAATTACGCCACCGTAAATTACGGTGGCGTAATTAACTCCATGGTCCCTTAGCGCCATGGATTTTAACACCCGCTAAAATCGGGTGTTAAAACCTCCATGGCGCTAGGGGAACTCGGAATTGGCGGTAAGGGGTCGGCGCAGCTAACGCTGGCGTTAACCCCTTACCGCCAGGGTCGTAATGAGGCCCTATAACTCAATCCCAGATAATACTAAAGAGTGTTATAAAGATAGTGTTCTTGTGAATGGTCAGGAGACCCCTGCCATCAGAGACACTGGATCCAGCATAACTGTGGTTGTTGAATGTTTTTTCAAGGTAGAGGGTGTTGCTAAGGCACCCAAATACCTAACCAAGTTAGCTGGAGGCCCTGTGCAAATGGTTCCCCAGTTACCAGCTCTCATCCAGTGCAATGACATGACTGTCAGCATACCTGTTAGTGTGCAGAGTGAAGTACCTGGGAGAGTTCTGTTGGGTAATGACCTGAAAACTCTTGGAGTTGTGTCTATTACCCTCAGACCTCCCAGTAAAAGGAAGCAGGGGCTCACAAGGCCTGTAAGGGAGAGAACCTTGAGAGGTTCTCCTGGGGATCTGATAGAAGAAACTATCACCCCAAGTCCACAGGACTTACCTACTGCTATTACAAGATAAAAACAGACAAAGGAGAAACCCATGTCTGCCAGCAAGAAAACAGCAAGCACCCCTGTGCCCACAAGGACATCACTGAGACTGTCCAAAGTCACACCTGTGACTCCTCCACCAGCTGAGGCTGAGTGTGAGGTCCAACCCTGTGTGGTTCAACCAGATACTGAGGAATCAGATCTGGAAGAAGATCTTACTCTGGTGGAAGATCTTGACCCTGTTGAACATCCTGAGCTGCAGTCTTTTCTGGCAGAAGGTGGACCCAACAGGGCAGACTTCAGCAGAGGACAAAGACAGTGTCCTTCTCTTGAAGGTCTTCACCTACAGGCAGCTTCTCAGCTTGATGGGAAAGAGCCTGGGAAGTATAGGTTGAACTGGGAAGATGGCCTCTTCTACAGTGAACCGACTGAGTCAACCCCTGGATACTGCAAAAGACTTGTAGTACCTCTAGTGAACCAGCTCCAGTTCCTACAGTTAGCCCATGAGATACCTTTGGCTGGTCACTTAAGTTTTAAGAAGACCAAGGAAAGGCTCTCACTTTGTCATGATGCCTACCCCCGGAGCACCAGGCCAGGCCCAGCACCCCCGGGAGCAGGCATCACGCCCCTGGGTAAAAGCCCAGCGGCCCTTTATAGGGGTTCTTTGGACTCTGTCCTGGCGCCGTTGGCGCCAGGCTCATGTTGGACATCAGTCCTGGCGCCATAGGCGCCAGGCTCATAAAGGGAAGTGTTTGGTGCACTTACCTGAAGCAGACCATGCTGCACACTCACCTGATGCAGACCATGCTGCATGAGAACCAAGCCAAATGAGGCTTAGGAGGGACTATTTTTCTGAAGGAACTATTTTGTTACTTGGGTGGGGCTGTGGAAGAATACTCACCTGGAACTTCTTCCAAGGCTATTTAAGCCACACCCGGACAGCCACACGTGCTTCGCGTTGTTCTGCATCCCAGCAGCTGAACGCTCACCATGTCTGCTCCTGCACCTGGACTCCAGCCACGCCCGCCTCGAACCTGGAACACCAGTAAGGGAATAAGAGAAGAGAAAGGTGAAAACCAAGAACTATTTCAACCTTCTTACCTGCATCCGGAATCTTCACGCCAGCATTCCTGAAGGAAGACTTCCATTTAAAAGCACTGCGTTGCTCGCTGCAGCGCCGCGCTTCACTCACCTGTTCCTGAGACGCCGCCCGGCTCCCTCATGGCTCTCAGTGCCGGTCGCCACATCTCTGCACTGCACCTAAGGGAGAGAAGAAGAGACAAAAGGTGAGCAAGGGAACACAAGAGGAAAGCCGGATTTTCAGCCATATTACTTACCGGCTATTCTTGGTGAGCCATTCCACATCTCGGGTCGGCGCCTCATCTCTGGCAGGTACCGCACCCCAGCCCCTATGGGGAAAGGACAAGAGACATAACTGGGGAATTATAAAGACATTTAGAGGGGTCGCCCTCATCACTGACTCACCTGATTTTACCCCGGCAATTTAACCCCTCAACGCATCGCCTTTGTTCTGCACCTGAAATAAAGGACAGAAAAAGACAACATAAAAGGAGGTTCACACTTGAACTTTTGCATCTTCATACTTACGGCGCATAGCTCAGTAAAGTCAAATGAATTTGCCAGCGCCATTCTGAAAACCAGTGAAGTAACTGGACGAACGCGCACCCCTGCACATGAAGCAGGATGGAGAGTTCATCCTTCCAAACCATAAGGTGAGCTTAAACCGGGGGTTTTGGAGGAAGTCAGAGGAGAACGAAGGGGGAAAGGGGGGAGCAAGCACATTATTCAGCAGACAGTTAATCCCCTTTCTCATCTGCAGAAGGATATTCCTACGGGCCAGACAAGCAAGATTTGGGGGTCCTGTTCAATCGGTGGTCCGAATTCTGCGTATCACGCTTGAAGAGGCCACAGCAACCCAGACCAGACCAGCGCCTCCGTGGGAGCCAGGTGAGCGTTACAGAACGCGAAGCCTCCCTACAAATTCCCACCCAGGCGCTATGGAAACTTCCGAGACTGACCAGTTGGCCCAACTACTGGGGGAATTACGGGCCGAAGTACACGCCGCTTGTCAAGAGACTAATGCTCTCAGGAGGGAAGTGATTGTAACAAAGGAAAGAGCTGATGACCTGGCTAGACAGCTTTTGCAAGGTCAAGCTGGACAAACTCCTTTACCCGGTTCCGGAGGGAACCCCGCTCCTGTGCTTTCCAGTAACCGGTGCAGATTAATCTACCTGGAAACATGCCGCTGGCCCCACCCGAACGCTTTTCTGGGGACCCCAAACGATTCGCCGTATTCATGAATCAGTGTCGTTTGCATTTCCTGTGCAGACCTGGGGCTTCCCTAATGACCAGACCAAGGTAGCCTTTGTATTGTCATATCTCAGCGGCAGTGCTGCCGATTGGTCAGTTCCACTGGTAACTCAAGATGACCCGATTCTTCGTGATTTTCAAAGATTTCAAGCAAGCTTGGAAAGGTTATTTGCTCGTCACTCCCAGGGGCAGGCTCTAGATGACGAACTTCTATCTCTGTGACAGGGCAATCAAGACCTCCTTTCCTACATTGCAACCTTTAATAGACTAATTGTGGAAACTGGGTGGCCAGAGGATAAAAGAATCACGTTATTTTATCGAGGTCTACGCGGAGAACTTAAAGATGTCCTGGCCCAAGTTGTAAATCCGCCCCAAGAGTGCTCTGAATATATTGACTTAGTGCTCCAATTGGATCACAGACTGCAAAACAGAAAAGCAGATCGGTCCAAGTTTGAGACCCGGGTGTTAGTCAAGACCCACGCTAACCTCAAGGGGGCTGAAGCCTCAGAGCCAATGCAAATCGGAGGAGTTAAAGGACCTTTAACGCAAAAGGAACGTGAAAGAAGACGGCAGATGCACTTATGTCTTTATTGTGGATCCTCTGGACATTTTCTACGAGATTGCCCGGCAAGGCCGCCCAGGAAGGTGGTAGGAGCCGCTGAAAAAATCCATGAAACCTCTGTATCGGGAAACGATCCCGCCCGACAAGCGTAGGGGTCCGCTTGCCGAGCTTGAAAACGAACTCTCAAACCTCGCATTTCACTGTGCCAATGGTCCTCGTAGATCCGTAACAGCCTAAGCGGTTGCATGCAATAAAGGCATACATCGATAGTGGGGCTATAGGAAACTACGTGGATCGTGAATTGGTCTCCAGGATTAACCTTCCCCTGCGTCCTAAAACCAGCAAAGATGTCATCACCACAGTCGATGGAACCGAAATTGCCTCGGGTCCGGTAACACATTCCACAGCTGAGGTAACACTTGTAGGTCCAGACGGCCATCGGGAGGCAGTTGTGTTTGATGTAATCAAGGCTCTGCAGTTTCAGGTTATACTCGGAATCCCTTGGTTAGAGACACATAATCCTCGAATTGATTGGCGAGCGAAGAGAATAACCTTTCCAGAGTGTGCACGAACCTGCTACCCAGAAAATCTGAAGGTCAGTCTAGCATCAGTAACCTCTGTCTCCATGCAACTACCTCCGGAATACCAAAACTTCCAGGACGTCTTCCAAAAGGAACAGGCCAACACGTTACCTCCTCACAGATCGTACGATTGCCAAATCGATCTGGTGCCCGGTGCACAACCCCCTTGTAGCAGGATTTATGCCCTTACTGAGCCGGAGAATCTGCATTTGAGACAATATTTAGATCAATACCTAGCCAATGGTTTCATTCGTTGGTCTCCGGCATCCTCGGCTTTGTTCTTCGTGCCAAAAAAAGAAGGCGACCTTAGAACTTGTATCGATTACCGCGCATTGAACCAGATAACTGTTAAAAATCGTTACCCTCTGCCTTTGATCCCTGAACTCCTTGACCAGGTGAAGGACGCTTGCATATACACCAAGTTAGATCTCCGGGGGGCTTATCATCTGGTACGAGTTAAAGAAGGCGACGAATGGAAAACGGCCTTCTGTACAAAATATGGACTATTCGAATACCAGGTGATGGGGGTCATTCCGAGGTTGGAGGTAAGGGATTACCGGCGCCTGTAAGGGCACCGATGGCGGTAATCCCTTACCTCCGTATTCCGAGTTCCCTTTGCGGGTCCCTCTTTACCTCCTGCTTTTAGCAGGAGTAAATTACGGGACCCGCAAATTGACCTTGGAGTAAATTACGGCACCGTAATTTACGGTGCTGTAATTACCTCCTTCCCCATTCCCATTGAGCCCTATGGGGGCAGAAATGGGGATGGGGAAGGGCTATGGTGAATGGGGAATTACCGGTCCATCCAACCTTGGAATGGACCGAAAATTACTCCATTCACCATGCCGGTATTCCATGGAGTAAATAGCTCCATGGTTGCCAACCATGGAGCTATTTACTCCATGGTGTAGTCCTAACTCGGAATGAGGGCCGATGCCTTTCGGGTTGTGCAACGCACCTGATGCCTTCCAATTCTTCATGAACGATGTCCTTCGGGAACTCATCGATGTCTGTGTTGTCATGTATATCGATGACATTCTGGTGTACTCCACTTCAGAATCTGATCACAGAAAACATGTCAGGGCCGTCCTTGAGAAATTGCGCCAGCACAAACTGTTTGCAAAGCTGGAGAAATGCGTTTTCCATACCACCGAGGTTGAATTTCTTGGATTCATCCTGACACCTAAAGGGGTCCGAATGGACTCACGGAAAGTGGATGCCATCCTCAAATGGCCAGCACCTGGTTCGGTGATAGGTGTCCAAAGCATGCTTGGTTTTGCCAATTTTTATCGCAGGTTTATCCCAGAATTTTCACGGGTGGTGCAACCCATCACTGCACTCTTGCGGAAGAATAAACGTTTTGAATGGACCGAGGAAGCTGAACATGCCTTTCAGGAATTAAAAGCTAAATTTATGTCCGCACCTATTTTGAAACATCCGTGTCCTGATCTCCCATTTATAGTCCAAACCGATGCATCCAGCTTAGCCATGGGAGCTGTCCTGTCTCAGAGAGACCCCGAAACCAACCGTCTGCACCCCGTAGCATTTTGGTCCAGAAAGTTCTCGCCGCCGGAGATAAATTATGCAATCACCGATAAGGAATTATTAGCCATTAAGTCCGCCTTTGAGGCTTGGCGGCATTATCTCCTTGGCGCCAGGCATACCATCACCGTGATCACTGATCACCGAAATTTACAATATTTAAAAACTGCCAAGGCTCAGTCTTCACGACAGCTCCGATGGGCTTTATTCTTTGCTGAGTTCGATTTTGTAATCACCTACCGTCCTGGCTGTAAGAATGGCAAAGCGGACGCTCTATCTCGAATTGGAATGGGAGAAATGGACACAAACTCAGAACCTGTGCCGATAATTCCCTGTAACGCTCACCTGACTCCCACGGAGGCGCTGGCCTGGTTCGCGCTGCTGTGACCTCTTCTAAGGCGATGCGCAGGGTTCGGAAGACGGACTGGACCGGCCCCCCAAATCTGGCTTGTCTGGCTCGCAGAAGTATCCTTCTGTAGGCGAAAATAGGGAATTAACTGTCTGCGGGGTAATGCAATCGGCCTCCCACTTTCCCCTCTCACCCTCCTCGAAACCCTTCTGTGATTCCTCATAGCGTCTCACCTTAGGGTCTGGAAGGACGAGCTCTCCATCCTGCTTCTGATGCAGGGGCGCGTTGGTATCCAGTTACTTCACTGGATTTTCGGATTGGTTCCCCTTGTGTCCATGCATTAATGTACTAATGCTAGTGTCTTTTTCCCCATAGGGGCCGGGGTACGGAATGCCGGGGAACATGCACCGACCCGAGATGAGAGGTTAAATCCTTGTAGAAATCAGGTAAGTCTTTAATGAGCGTTTTTTGGTAATGTCTTTTCATTCGCTCATTAACGCTGATGTCTCTTTTTCCCCTTAGGGGCCGAGGTCCGTAAATGCCAGGATGCGACGCGGACCCGAAATGGAGAGGGAATGAATCAGCAGGTAAGTCTTAACATAGAGATTTAGCTTTCCTTATTCCCTTCTCTCTCTCACCTTTTGTTCTGGTCTTTTTCTCCCTAGGCGCTGGGGCGTGACTGCGAATCCGGATGATCGCTGCTGAACATGGAGGCGCCCTGTAAAGGTGAGTGGAATGCGGCGCTGCAGCGATCGACGCGATGAGCTTTTAAATAAAAGTCTTCCCATTCAGGATTGTCGGCGAGATGTCTCCGGGATGCGGTTTTAGCAGGTAAGGACTTTTCCTTCTTCTGTTCTCTTCTTCTCTTCCTTTGCAGGTGATTCAGGATGCTGGCAGGCGTGGCAGAAGTCAGGATGCAGGAGCAGACACAGTGAGCGTCCAGCTACTAGATGCAGAACAACGCGAAGCACGTGTGGCTGTTCGGGTGGGGTTTAAATAGCCTTGGAAGAAGTTCCAGGTATGTATCCTTCCTCCAATCAGGTATGTATCCTTCCCCGACCACGCCCGGATGGTAAATTAGTCCCACAGGTAAAGTAATTCCTTTCAGGCCTCAAGGAGGCCGGGATCCTGCAGCATGGTCTGCATTAGGTAAGTGCACCCAAGCACTTCCATAATGAGCCTGGTGCCAGGACTGATGTCTTTTATGAGCCTGGCGCCATAGGCGCTAGGACACTGTCCAAAAGGCCCCTATATGGGGTTGCTGGGTCCTTCCTTGGGGACTGGATGTCCGCTTTCGGGGACGCAGGGCTTGAACCGGCTCCCCGGGAGCGGGCATCATGACAGCACTCCCCCCCAAGGCCCCTCCCAAGATTGTTCCCTCCAGGGGTTTTGGTTTGTCTGGGTATAGTCGGTGGAATTTCCTGACTAATCGAGGTGCATGCACATGGTCGCTGGGTTCCCACGACCTCTCCTGAGGTCCGTACCCCTTCCAATCAATTAGGTAGAACAGTTTTGGCCTAAACATTTTTGAGTTTAAAATGTTCTTCACTTCGAATTCGGGCTCCCCATCTATTAGAATAGGTTCTGGAGGTTTGAGTAGTCAGGTTCCGGGTACCACTGGTTTCAGAAGTGACACATGAAAAACAGGGTGAATTCGCATACTAGCTGGTAAATCAAGTTTAACAGCCACTGGGTTAATTATTGCCGTAATAGAATAAGGTCCCAGATATTTTAGGTTAAAAGTTCGAGGCCCTTTGAGTGGTAAATGTCTGGTAGCTAAGCACACTTGATCCCCAATCTGATACGGAGGTGCTTCACTCCGATGTAAATCAGCATTCTCCTTGTATTTTCTCTTGGCTTGTTGTAAATGTGTAGTTGCCTCTTTAAAGGCTTGGGTAATTGTAGAATGCAGATGTTCTACTGCAGGCATTCCGAGGTTCTGAGGTGAGTCAAGGTTTGAGGTTCGAGGGTGATGCCCAAACAAAGTATAAAAAGGACTGTGGCCAGTTCCAGAGTGTACCGAATTATTATATGCGTATTCAGCTATCCAAAGAATGTCTTTCCAGTTGCTTTCAGATTGCTGTAACATACACCGTAAGTACTGCTCAAGGGTCTGATTTGTCCTCTCGGTCTGACCATCGGTCTGAGGGTGGTGACTGATCGATAATCTTACGTCGATCTGCGCCATTTGACAACATTTGCGCCAGAAGTGGGAAATCAATTGGCTTCCCCGGTCAGAGATTAGTATAGATGGGAATCCATGTAGCCGAACAATATTTTCGAGGAATTCTTTGGCTAGGACAGAAGCTGAAGGTAAACCTTTCAAAGGAATAAAGTGGGCCATTTTGGAAAACAAATCCACAATTACCAGAATAGTATTGTACCCCGAACAAGGAGGCAGGTCCGTAATAAAATCCATTGATAGGGTGTACCAGGGTGCTGGCGGTATGTCTAGAGGTTGAAGGAGACCGGCTGGTCTTTTCTTTTGACTTTTATTTTGGGTGCAAACACCACAGGACATCACAAAAGATTTAACATCTTTTCGCCAAGAGGGCCACCAAAATTGTCGTTTCACCTTTTCCTCTGTCTTGGCAATACCGGGGTGTCCCTCTATTAATGTAGCATGATAACTGGAAATAACTAGTTCGTGTAATTCCTTATGTGGCAGGAATAAGCGTCCTTGGAAATAAGGTAAACCATTATCTATGGTAATGTCTGATCCCTTTTGTATTCAATCCTGTAAGGTTGTAGGATCCAGGAGTTGTTTCACTCTGGCTTGAATGTCTTCAAGCGTCTGTAACTAAGTCATGCCTAGAATCCTCTGTTCGGGAATTATTGGTACTGGTTCTGAGTTTGTATCAGATTCTCCCATTCCAATTCGGGATAAGGCATCTGCTTTGCCATTCTTGCAGCCAGGTCGATAGGTAATCACAAAATCAAATTCAGCGAAAAACAAAGCCCATCAGAGCTGCCGTGATGACTGAGCCTTGGCGGTTTTCAAATACTGTAAATTCCGGTGATCAGTGATCACTGTGATGGTATGTCGAGCGCCAAGCAGATAATGCCGCCAGGATATAAAAGCGGACTTAATGGCTAACAGTTCTTTGTCCGTGATTGCATAATTAACCTCAGGTGCCGAGAATTTTCTGGACCAAAATGCTACGGAATGCAGTTGGTTGGTTTCGGGATCTCTTTGGGACAGGACAGCTCCCATGGCTAGGCTGGATGCGTCAGTCTCGACGACATAAGGGAGATCTGGACGCGGGTGTTTCAATATAGGTGCAGAGGCAAACTTAGCTTTTAAATCCTGAAAGGCCTGCTCGGCTTCTTCAGACCATTCAAAACGTTTATTTTTCCTCAAGAGTGCAGTAATGGGTTGTACCACGCGTGAAAATTCCGGGATAAACCTGCGATAGAAATTGGCAAAGCCGAGCATGCTTTGAACCCCTTTTACAGAGCTAGGTGATGGCCATTTGAGGATGGCATCCACTTTTCTTGAGTCCATTCGGACTCCTTTGGGTGTCAGGATGAAACCTAGAAACTCGACTTCTGTGGTATGGAAAACACATTTCTCCAATTTAGCAAATAGTTTGTGTTGGCGCAGTTTTTCAAGTACTGCCCTGACGTGTTTTCTGTGATCAGATTCCGAAGAGGAGTACACCAGAATGTCATCGATATATACGACAACACAAACATCGATGAGTTCCCGAAGGACATCATTCATGAAGTATTGGAAGGCAGCCGGCGCGTTACACAATCCGAAAGGCATCACCTGGTACTCAAATAATCCGTATTTAGTACGGAAGGCAGTTTTCCATTCGTCGCCTTCTTTGACTCATACCAGATGATAAGCCCCCCGGAGATCTAACTTGGTGTATATGCAAGCGTCCTTCACCTGGTCAAGGAGTTCAGGGATCAGAGGCAGAGGATAACAGTTTTTAACCGTTATCTGGTTAAATGCGCGGTAATCGATAAAAGTTCTAAGGTCGCCTTCTTTTTTGGGCACGAAGAACAAAGCCGAGGATGCCGGGGACTTTGACGGGCGAATAAAACCATTAGCTAGGTATTGATCCAAATATTGTCTCAAATGCAGATTCTCAGGTTCGGTAAGGGCATAAATCCTGCTACAAGGGGGTTGTGCACCGGGCACCAGATCGATTTGGCAATCGTACGATCTGTGAGGAGGTAACGTGTTGGCCTGTTCCTTTTGGAAGACGTCCTGAAAGTTTTGGTATTCCGGAGGTAGTTGCATGGAGGCTGAGGTTACAGATGCTAGATTAATCTTCAGGTTTTCTGGGTAGCAGGTTTGTGTACAATCCGGGAAGGTTATTCTCTTAGCTCGCCAATCAATTCGAGGATTATGTGTCTCTAACCAAGGGATTCCAAGAATAACCTGAATCTGTGGAGCCTTGATTACATCAAACACAACACCCTCCCGATGGCCGTCGGGACCAATAAGAGTCACCTCAGTAGTGGAATGTGTTACCGGTCCAGAGGCAATTTCAGTTCCATCGACTGTGGTGATGACATCTTTGCTGGTTTTAGGACGGAGAGGGAGGTTAATCCTAGAGACCAATTCACGATCCACATAGTTTCCAATAGCCCCACTATCGATGTATGCCTTTATTGCATGCAACCGCTTAGGCTGTTCTGGATCTACGAGAACCATTGGCACAATGAAATGCGAGGTCTGAGAGTTAGTTTTCAAGCTCGGCAAGCAGACCCCTACACTTGTCGGGCGGAGTCGTTTCCCGAAACAGAGTCTTCATGGTTTTTATCAGCGGCTCCTACCGCCTTTCGGGGCGGTTTTGCCAGGCAATCTCGTAGAAAGTGTCCAGAATTCCCACAATAAAGACATAATTTTAACTGCCGCCTCCTTTCACGTTCCTTTTGAGTTAAGGGTCCTTTAACCCCTCCAATTTGCATAGGCTCAGAGACATCAACTCCCTTGGGTCTCAAACCTGGACCGATCTGCTTTTCTGTTTTGAAGTCTGTGATCCAATTGGACCACTAAGTCTATATACTCTGTGCATTCTTGGGGTGGATTTACAATTTGGGCCAAGACATCTTTAAGTTCTCCACGTAGGCCTCGATAAAACAACGTGACTCTTTTATCCTCTGGCCATCCCGTTTCCACAATTAGTCTATTAAAGGTTGCAATATAGGATAGTAGGTCCTGATTGCCCTGTCGCAGGGATAGAAGTTCGTCATCCAGAGCCTGCCCCTGAGAGTGTCGAGCAAATAACCTTTCCATGCTTGCTTGAAACCTTTGAAAATCACGGAGAATCGGGTCATCTTGAGTAACCAGTGGAACTGACCAATCGGCAGCGCAGCCGCTGAGATATGACAATACAAAGGCTACCTTGGTCTGATCATTAGGGAAGGCCCCAGGTCTGCATAGGAAGTGCAAACGACACTGATTCATGAATACGGCGAATCGTTTGGGGTCCCCAGCAAAGCGTTCGGGTGGGGCCAGCGGCATGTTTCCAGGTAGATTAATCTGCACAGGGTTACTGGAAACCACAGGAGCGGGGTTCCCTCCGGAACCGGGTAGAGGAGTTTGTCCAGCTTGACCTTGCAAAAGCTGTCTGGCCAGGTCATCAGTTCTTTCCTTTGATATTATTAATTCCCTCCTGAGGGCATTAGTCTCTTGACGAGCGGCATGTACTTCGGCCCGTAATTCCCCCAGTAATTGGGCCAACTGATCAGTCTCAGAACTTTCCATAGCGCCTGGGTGGGAATTTGTAGGAAGGCTTCGCGTTCTGTAACGCTCACCTGACTCCCACGGAGGCGCTGGCCTGGTTCGCGCTGCTGTGACCTCTTCTAAGGTGATGCGCAGGGTTCGGAAGACGGACTGGACCGGGCCCCCAAATCTGGCTTGTCTGGCTCGCAGAAGTATCCTTCTGTAGGCGAAAATAGGGAATTAACTGTCTGCGGGGTAATGCAATCGGCCTCCCACTTTCCCCTCTCACCCTCCTCGAAACCCTTCTGTGATTCCTCGTAGCGTCTCACCTTAGGGTCTGGAAGGACGAGCTCTCCATCCTGCTTCTGATGCAGGGGCGCATTGGTATCCAGTTACTTCACTGGATATTCGGATTGGTGAGAGCCAAACTTGCTTGGCTTCCAGGTAAGTTTTTTGATAAGAGGTTCCCCTTGTGTCCATGCATTAATGTACTAATGCTAGTGTCTTTTTCCCCATAGGGGCCGGGGTACGGAATGCCGGGGAACAGGCACCGACCCGAGATGAGAGGTGAAATCCTTGTAGAAATCAGGTAAGTCTTTAATGAGCGTTTTTTGGTAATGTCTTTTCATTCGCTCATTAACGCTGATGTCTCTTTTTCCCCTTAGGGGCCGGGGTCCGTAAATGCCAGGATGCGGCGCGGACCTGAAATGGAGAGGGAATGAATCAGCAGGTAAGTCTTAACATGGAGATTTAGCTTTCCTTATTCCCTTCTCTCTCTCACCTTTTGTTCTGGTCTTTTTCTCCCTAGGCTCTGGGGCGTGACTGCGAATCCGGATGATCGCTGCTGAACATGGAGGCGCCCTGTAAAGGTGAGTGGAATGCGGCGCTGCAGCGATCGACGCGATGAGCTTTTAAATGAAAGTCTTCCTTTTCAGGATTGTCGGCGAGATGTCTCCGGGATGCGGTTTTAGCAGGTAAGAACTTTTCCTTCTTCTGTTCTCTTCTTCTCTTCCTTTGCAGGTGATTCGGGATGCTGGCAGGCGTGGCAGAAGTCAGGATGCAGGAGCAGACACGGTGAGCGTCCAGCTGCTAGATGCAGAACAACGCGAAGCACGTGTGGCTGTTCGGGTGGGGTTTAAATAGCCTTGGAAGAAGTTCCAGGTATGTATCCTTCCTCCAATCAGGTATGTATCCTTCCCCGACCACGCCCGGATGGTAAATTAGTCCCACAGGTAAAGTAATTCCTTTCAGGCCTCAAGGAGGCCGGGATCCTGCAGCATGGTCTGCATTAGGTAAGTGCACCCAAGCACTTCCATAATGAGCCTGGTGCCAGGACTGATGTCTTTTATGAGCCTGGCGCCATAGGCGCTAGGACACTGTCCAAAGGGCCCCTATATGGGGTTGCTGGGTCCTTCCTTGGGGACTGGATGTCCGCTTTCGGGGACGCAGAGCTTGAATCGGCTCCCCGGGAGCGGGCATCATGACATTCCCGAACAAAGAATCTTGGGGATAACCACTTTACAAACCCTTGAAGACATTCAAGCACGGGTAAAACTATTCCTGGACTCTTCAGCCTTGCAGGATTGGATCAAAAGGGGGTCTGCCTTTTCAATCAACAATGGCTTACCTTACTTCCAAGGATGTTTATTTTTGCCAGAAAAGGAATTGCAAGAACTGGTTATTTCCCGTCATCACGATACTCTGATGGAAGGACATCCTGGCATTTCCAAAACAGAGGAAAAAATTAAACGACAATTCTGGTGGCCGTCCTGTCGAAAGGATATTAAATCTTTCGTAATGTCCTGTGGAGTTTGCGCCCAAAACAAAGGTCAAAAAACAAAATCTGCCGGTCTTCTTCAAACCTTAGACATTCCACCAGCACCTTGGCACACCTTGTCACTAGATTTTATCACGGACCTGCCCTCTTGTAATGGATACAATACTATTCTGATTGTGGTGGATTTATTTTCCAAGATGGCCCATTTTATTCCGTTGAAAGGATTACCTTCAGCTTTTGTTCTTGCCAAGGAATTCCTCGAAAATGTCATCCGTCTGCATGGATTCCCGTCCATACTAATCTCCGATCGGGGAAGCCAGTTCATTTCTCGTTTTTGGAAAAAGTGTTGTCAACTGGCACAAATCGACGTAAAACTCTCAACCAGTCACCACCCACAGACCGATGGTCAGACGGAGAGAACGAACCAGACCCTTGAACAATATCTACGATGTATGTTGCACCAATCGGAGGGTAATTGGAAGGACATTTTATGGGTGGCTGAATATGCATACAATAACTCGATACACTCTGGAACTGGTCAGAGTCCTTTTTATACCCTATATGGACATCACCCTCGTACTTCAGACCTGGACTCACCTTTGAGCCTCGAAATGCCCGCAGTCGATCATTTGCATTCTACGATTACTCAAGCTTTCAAGGATGCTACTGCACACTTACAACATGCGAAAGAGAAATAAAAAAAGAATGCGGATCTGCATCGCAAGGAGGCGCATCCATACCAAATAGGGGATCAAGTATGGTTGGCTACCAAACACTTATCACTCAAGGGACCTCGGACTTTTAATCCAAGGTATTTAGGCCCTTACTCGATCAAAGCTATAATTAACTATAGCTATAATTACAAGACCAACAAGATCACTCTACACCAACATGCTCTCTGTGCCATTAGTAAAAAGATCCAGAGCAGGTGGATCCAGCTTCCCCTATCTCGCACCCACTCACTGGAATGCCCTACCTCCCACCATCCGCGGTGAGCCCTCCCTCCTAGCCTTCCGCAAAGCGCTGAAAACCACCCTCTTCTCATAAGGTCCCTCGCAGCTGCATAATACCAACCATATGACCCATTGCCTAAGTTGTATTGACCAACCGCATAATCTGTAATGATAACCTTGCTTGTTCCTATCTGTATTATGCCTCTTACTGATACCATGCCTGTAACTAAGCTCATGCAAGTAAATGCGCCTCAATGCCCCTGGGCTGCTTGCGCGCTATACAAATTTAAATAAATAAATAAATAAATAAACCCAGTGGCAGTCAAGCTAGATCTACCAGCTAACATGCAGATTCATCCCGTCTTTCATGTGTCGCTTTTGAAACCAGTGCAAACAGGAACCAGATTAATAAAGCCACCTGAACCAATCCAGATAGATGGGGAGCCTGAATTCGAGGTGAAGAACATTTTGGACTCTAAGATCTCAAAATCAAAACTTTTCTATCTAATTGATTGGAAGGGGTACGGGCCTCAGGAAAGATCTTGGGAACCCAGCGACCACGTACATGCTCCTCAGCTAGTAAAAAGGTTCCATCGGAATTTCCCGAACAAACCGAAACCTCCTGGGTAAAAGGCCTTGGGAGGGGCCTTGGGGGGGAGTGCTGTCATGATGCCTACCCCCGGAGCACCAGGCCAGGCCCAGCACCCCCGGGAGCAGGCATCACGCCCCCGGGTAAAAGCCCAGCGGCCCTTTATAGGGGCTCTTTGGACTCTGTCCTGGCGCCGTTGGCGCCAGGCTCATGTTGGACATCAGTCCTGGCGCCATAGGCGCCAGGCTCATAAAGGGAAGTGTTTGGTGCACTTACCTGAAGCAGACCATGCTGCACACTCACCTGATGCAGACCATGCTGCATGAGAACCAAGCCAAATGAGGCTTAGGAGGGACTATTTTTCTGAAGGAACTATTTTGTTACTTGGGTGGGGCTGTGGAAGAATACTCACCTGGAACTTCTTCCAAGGCTATTTAAGCCACACCCGGACAGCCACACGTGCTTCGCGTTGTTCTGCATCCCAGCAGCTGAACGCTCACCGTGTCTGCTCCTGCACCTGGACTCCAGCCACGCCCGCCTCGAACCTGGAACACCTGTAAGGGAATAAGAGAAGAGAAAGGTGAAAACCAAGAACTATTTCAACCTTCTTACCTGCATCCGGAATATTCACGCCAGCATTCCTGAAGGAAGACTTCCATTTAAAAGCACCGCGTTGCTCGCTGCAGCGCCGTGCTTCACTCACCTGTTCCCGAGACGCCGCCCGGCTCCATCGCGGCTCTCAGTGCCGGTCGCCACATCTCTGCACCGCACCTAAGGGAGAGAAGAAGAGACAAAAGGTGAGCAAGGGAACACAAGAGGAAAGCCGGATTTTCAGCCATATTACTTACCGGCTATTCTTGGTGAGCCATTCCACATCTCGGGTCGGCGCCTCATCTCTGGCAGGTACCGCACCCCGGCCCCTATGGGGAAAGGACAAGAGACATTACTGGGGAATTATAAAGACATTTAGAGGGGTCGCCCTCATCACTGACTCACCTGATTTTACCCCGGCAATTTAACCCCTCAACGCATCGCCTTTGTTCTGCACCTGAAATAAAGGACAGAAAAAGACAACATAAAAGGAGGTTCACACTTGAACTTTTGCATCTTCACACTTACGGCGTATAACTCAGTAAAGTCAAGTGGATTTGCCAGCGCCATTCTGAAAACCAGTGAAGTAACTGGCCGAACGCGCGCCCCTGCACCAGAAGCAGGATGGAGAGTTCATCCTTCCAAACCATAAGGTGAGCTTAAACCGGGGGTTTTGGAGGAAGTCAGAGGAGAACGAAGGGGGAAAGGGGGGAGCAAGCACATTATTCAGCAGACAGTTAATCCCCTTTCTCATCTGCAGAAGGATATTCCTACGGGCCAGACAAGCAAGATTTGGGGGTCCTGTTCAATCGGTGGTCCGAATTCTGCGCATCACGCTTGAAGAGGCCACAGCAACCCAGACCAGACCAGCGCCTCCGTGGGAGCCAGGTGAGCGTTACACACTTTACTTCTACTGGCCTAAAATGGGTTCAGAAGTAGATCAATTCTGTAGGAGCTGTCACACTTGCCAAACCTCTGGCAAGAGTGGACCCAAGAATGTGGCACCCTTGGTGCCTCTCCCAGTGGTGGGAGTTCCGTTTGAGAGGGTAGGGATTGACATTGTTGGTCCTCTTGATTCTCCCACATATTCAGGTAACAGGTTTATTCTGGTTTTAGTAGATCATGCTACTAGGTATCCTGAAGCAATACCCATGAGAATTGTTACGGTTAAGGCTGTGGCTAAGGCCCTACTTGGTAATTTTACCAGAGTAGGTTTTCCTAAGGAAGTGATATCTGACAGGGCATCCAATTTTATGTCCCATTACCTGCAAGCCATGTGGAAAAACTGCGGAGTCACTTACAAGTTCTCTACTGCCTACCATCCACAAACAAATGGACTAGTGGAGAGGTTTAATAGAACTATAAAGAGCATGATATGTGCTTTAGAAGAAACCCTTAAAAGAAAGTGGGGCCTTCTACTGCCATGCCTTCTCTTTGCATATAGAGAAGTCCCTCAGGAGGGAGTAGACTACAGTCCCTTTGAACTTCTCGATGGCCATCCAGTCAGAGGTCCATTGGCCCTGATTAAGGAGGGGTTGGAGAGTGTTCCTTCCCCCAAGCCAGTCAGAGTGACTGACTATGTGATAGGTCTCCGGAGGAGAATGTCACACATGATGGCAGAGGCAAGTGATAACTTGAAAGCAGGCAAGCTCTGGTCAAACATTGGCATGACCAGAAGGCTAACATGGTTGAGTTTACTCAAAAACAGCTTGTTCTTGTTATGGTGCCCACAGGCAGAGGGCCTTGCAGGACAAGTGGATAGGACCCTTCACAGTTGTGGGTAAACTTGGAGAGGTGAACTATCTGGTTGATTTATGCAACCCTAAGGATGTTCCCAGACCACACACCAACCGTTTAAAGGATTATGTCTCTAGACCTGAAATAGGAGCTTTGCTTCTAGCTTCAGCTCAGGAGGAGGAGGAGAGTGAACCTCTGCCTGACCTCCTCAGAGGCTTACCTTTATATGAGAAAGTGGAAGGAGTTAATCTGTCTTCCAGTCTAACATCTGACCAGCAGGATGAGTGCAAGTTACTGTTGAATCAGTTTGACTCCCCGTTCTCACTTTCACCAGGCTTGACCCCTTGGGGCCAGCATGATATCCTCACTGGTGTTTGTTTGCCTGTGAAAAGCAGGGGGTACAGAATGTCAGACAATGTAAGAACCCACATACGGAATGAGGTCAACAAGATGCTTGATCTCAGGGTTATAGAGCCCTCTACTAGTCCATGGTCTAGCCCAGTTGTGCTTGTACCAAAGGTAGGATCCAAAGAGTTGAGATTCTGTGTGGACTATAGAGCTCTAAATTCAGTCACAAAGACTGATACCCATCCTTTACCTAGGACAGATGGGCTGCTGGATTTCTGGGGTTTAGTTTTTTCCACCTGGTAAGAGTGTGAGTCTTTTTCCCACTCTTACAGTGTATTTTTTGAGTGTGTGTTGTACTTTTTGTGCTCATGGGCTATGGAGTGTCACCAACTCCCTAGGCATCATCTTTTTACGTGTTTGTCACACAGCACCTTTAGTGCAGTGACACAGGGATGTCTTTTAGACTTCCCTTGTGAACTCCATTTCTGGGGACGACTACTGTCCCCCAGAAACATGTAAAGTCACCATTGGCTTTACTAGTCCTTTTAAAATACAGATAGATCCAGTACAAACCATCTTACAATGGAGTACTGGAGGGGAATATCTTTCCCCTGTCCTCCTGTAACTCAAGGGGCACTTTGTGTCCCCCTTCCGGACTCGACATGGCTGGTGGCAGTGGTAACTATCGTTTTTACACAGATTCCCATGTTAATATTCTGGCTGTGGTGAAAGACTCGAATAGAAAACCCGTTACCCCATATTGTTTTTATCTTGGGTCCTAGCGTGGTTTTTCGGCATTTCGTGTTGGAAAGGTCTTTCTTGTTGTTTGCTTTTCGCGCCAAACCAGGTTTGGTTTCTTTGTTCGCCGTACGTTGGTGGGCTTCTGCAAAGAAGCCCTCCTTTGGCGTCAGGGTGTCTAGGTGGACTGAATGTGAGGGAGGGGTTTAGTAACCCCCTGCACAGGGTCTCCTTGGAGACCCAAGTCGCACTCTGTGTCGATTGGCTGAGGTGGTTGTCCGGGTCGGACAACCCCCCTGCTGTGTGATTGACAGCCAGGCTGTGTGAATGGGGGATTTTGGCATAAAAGGCAGGACTCTTGGGCTGGAAGTCAGAGTCGCCACTGGAACTACAAGAACCAAAGAGAAGCAGAGAAGAAGACGGCTGCCTCAAGTCCTGGATCCCGGTGAAACCCTGCAGCAGTTCTGTGCTATCTACCCTTCAACGACAGAGAAGATCCAGTCCGGAGTCTTCTTCCCTGGAGCCTGGTGGGATCAGCCAGCTCACTTTCAACAGCCAGAGAATCCTCTTCTGGGTCGAAATCACTGCACAGAGGAGTAGTGGTCCGGATAGCCATCAGAAGAGCCCTCTCCTGTTTTTAAGGAGTGCACCTTTTATTCATTGTTGCTTAGCTGCTGCTGGCCTCATCCCTGGGTAGTGCAGATCACTCCAGACGTCCTCCTTCTTATCCCCAAGACTGAAGCTTCAGGAACCGTGAGTCTGCAGGAACTACCAGGAGCAACTGCCGTAGCACCAGCTTTCTTCATCCGAATAAGGTACTGTGTCCATTTGGCCGTTCTCTCTGTCCGACCTTGAGGAATCGGGGTGAACTCTTTCTGAAGGCTTGTCCTTTCTTCCTTCCGTTTTATAACTTTTGCTTCCCTTTTGACAATACCTAGTACTCCTGGCAAACTTTAATCATGAACTGTTCTAACCGTGTGATCCTTGACAACAGAGCCCCCGCTCCATTTGACACTGGCACAGGCCTATTGACCTTTTTTCGGCCTCTTAGAAAACGTCCTCTGATTCTATTGCCTTGACAAAAGTATTGCCTATGATTTTTACCTACTATTCCCTTGTTTTAATTCTATGTGCTAAGTGTGTTTGACTTCGGGTGTATTTCTTCTTGCGGTTACGCGTTATTTTCATAATACCGAACTGTCAGTACTGTCAAAATTCATCACGTATTAACCCACGGTAACATCTTTGTTTTTCGAAACCCTGGTCTGTCAAATTCTAATGTACTTACCTCGAATTTACCTGAACAAGAGGCATTTATTGTGTGTAGTATATTTAGAGTGTGGTTTTATGTAATAGAAGTGAAGTGTTTTTTGAACAAATGGTTTAAAAATAAATGTACTTATATTTTTTAACCAGAAACCTTGAGTCAGTGTTTGTTTGAGTCACAGTAATTGTAGTCCTTTGTGTAATCTCTGTTACTGCTCATTTGCTCTTGAGATAAGTCTGGCTGCTCAGCCATCGCTACCACTTTACTGTGTAATACAGGCTTGTACCAAAGGTGAAATTGTACTATCACTTGTAGTCTTAATTATATGTAGTGTTCCCTAAGGGTACTGCATAGGATTCTGCCTAACAGTCATCAATGTCTTGCTCACCCTGACATCATCAATGTAGTCCTGTCTCATGCTCAAGGACCCCTTTAAGCTGCTTCTTTTATGGCAAATCCCCCTTACATCTCCCCTCACTGTTTTTAGGCCATGTGTCGAGCTATAAGAGATTCCGATCTGTTCACTATTGCTACATTTTGTTAAGATTGCAGCAGCATTGTGGAGATTGCTCTGATGTAAACTGGCTTTGATTCGATGAGTGTAACTAATAACAGGGCCTCATAACGAGTTTGGTGGCAAATGGGCAGAAAATCTGCCGATTTACTTCCATACTTATTTATCATTATCACCACTTGATACCATGCCATTATCCGGGGATTACGAGTCGTGGTAGGCTGGTGTTAATACCCATGTTTGGAGTCAACAGGACTCCATGTCAGAATTTTTGGTGTACTTACAATGAGCAAAAATATCGTGCAGTAAATCCGCCAGCTTTTGGCCTTAAACTTGAGTATTTCCCACTAGCATCCTTTTTGAGTGAAATCTTCCTTTTCACAGTCAAACTTGGAATTCTGCAGTGCAGTGAAAGTGGCAGTAATTCTGTTACTACTGCTTTTTTAACGCTCTGCCAAACTTTTAGTGATGCCCAATATAGTTTACGGCTTTCTTTTTTTTGGCGTACCGTCTGCTCTGTACGGCTTTCATGTTTTGGCATTTTGTTCCTGACCAAACTCAGACACCCTAAGACTGTGCTTGGGAAACGGGTTAGAGGCACAGGATTCAGTTCCCCAAAGGTTTGAGGCCTGACAGTCATTCAAAGTCTCATATAGTCAACAATAAGCCCAACCAGAGGGTTTGGCCATTTTGATCTTCTGTTTACCATTTATTTAGCACACGCCACAAACTGAATTGTTTCTTAAAGTAGTGGTACTCAGCAGCCCTGTCAAGAATTGAGCCTATGGCCTGTGGCTATCACACAAAACTTTAGAGTCAGGCTTATCTACTGACTTATCTACATAGTGATAAATGATAGCAGAGGTGACTAAATGCTTGACCAGTCGTTTAAAACTAATGTCAGTATTCATGCGGTTAATTCTCTACAGGTTGTATTAATCCTGGTAAACACAATTTACGACCCAGGCGCTAATTGCGCCAACTTTACCACCATGGTGTAAACTACGTTTATACCATGGTGGTTGGCGGATTTACCGCCCCATTCCTAGGTGAGTGGGGCGGTAAATCCCCATTTCCCATTTTCCCTTCCCCATTCCCATTTTTGCCCCATAGGGCATAATGGGAGTGGGGAAGGCGCTAATTACGCCGCCGTAAATTACGGCGGCGTAATTAGCACCATGGCGGGTTAGCGCCATGGATTTTAACGCCTGCTAAAAGCAGGCGTTAAAATCAGAATCAGGCGTTAAGGGTTAACGACGGCGTTAACCCTTAACGCCTGAGTTGTAATGAGGCCCAATATCAGTATGTCTGTTTCTCCAAAAGAGAAGGCGTGATTGCATACATGTAATACAGCCTGTGTGGCATGACACTGTAAATATGTAACATACAGAATGCCCGAAGCGGAGAAATGTACTTTTACCAAAACGGTCAAATACAGTTTCACTTTTATCCTCATTCCGTCCCACTTCCCTTTGTCTTTGTCACCCTCGCTGTGCCCACACAAAAGCAGAAGGATTGAGAACTGTACAAAAAGGTGGCATTCCTACTCTGGTTAGGCCCCTGGCAGATTCTTGCCCTGCATGTTGCACCCCTCCCTCCGCCTTCGTTGGACGTCCCCCATGCAGGCTAATGTATGGTTACTCAAAGTTTCACCGCCTGGGCCTGGCTTCGGCTTGGCTTCGGCATACGGAAAGAAAAACAATTGGCCTCGGCTACCGATCACCCTGTGCGTTTCTCGACATACTTGGTTACATTTACAAAGGAGAGCATTAATTGCTTAGCACTCAAGAAAGGGTGCATGTGGCCAATGGCACCCACTCGCGTGTCTTGCCCGTCAAAGGATCGGGTACATTATGCCCGCCCTGGCCGCTAATGATGCCGCGAGCCTTGGAAGCAGCTCAGCCTTACTCAATGCAGAGATCTGCACATACCTGCCGCCGCTCGAGGTGGGGTGCTCTCGCTCCCTGACAATAATCCTTTACTAATCACTTTTGTGCTCGATGAAAAGGCATGTGGAATGACAAACGTGTCACTTCTATGTCCTCCTCTCGCTGGCAGAACAGAGGGATTGTTCTCCCTCTTCTTCTCCTTCGCCAACACATCCCTGACAGCGGTAATGATTCCCTGAGAAGAGGCCCCTTTGCTATGATTTGTGACACGCAACTGCCAAGATGGGAGGAAGAGGCGGGCTTCCGGGGAGTGCTGGGGTGCAGCAGGCTCTTCAAGGTAGCACTTTATTATATTTTGGGACAGGCCTGACATGCCACTTCAAGACGTGCCCATCTCGCCCCCACCACTACACACATTGGGATGGGACCCCGATGGTTTAAGCAGAGAGGTGGGGGGTATTTTGAAAGAATTCCCCCTTTTTTTCCTGTTAGATTGCGAGACTAGAGGGGGAGGCGGTCAGGAGGCAGGCGGATTAGGGATAATGGAAGAATCTTGCCTCGGGGCATATGCCTGCTTTGCCTATTCCTGTATAACTAGAATATTTATAATTCAAATACGCATCTTTAATAATTAAAACCCGGGGAATATTGAGGACAAAAGCCAGAGAATGTAATGCACATCCACCGAGGCAGTGTGCGTTAAATCTCTTCTGTCGCAACACATCCCGAATGGTAACCTTGAAAGAAGCCGAGGAAGGCGAATCTTTAGAAATGGCAGGGTAGTGATGAAGCGTCCTTACTGCACGCCTGGTTTCCAGTAGCTTGCTTGCCTCATCACACGCAGGGTGCTCTCCTTACATTACTACCATTCTCAGGGCCGCCATGGACATGTTAAAAGCTGAACCCAGGCACTTCAACAACCCAGCTTTCACAGGAAGGAGGCCTTTGCTTAGCTGCCTGTCAGCACCCCAATGCCTGGCAACCCCTTTTGCTCGCCTTCATTGAAATGGTCTGATCCGCATTCTGACTGTAAAGAGCAAAGGAAACAGTCACTGCTTTGACAGATAAGTGTTTAAAAAGTTAGACATTCTCTAAAACGTGCTCTCTCCGGTCTTATAAAGGTGTCAATCAAAATAAAAAAAAAGTATATGTATTTATTTTGAGAAAGAGTATACATGATTGGTAATCTTTTACTATATGATGAAGCTATAATACAACCAGAGGGTAGTAGCAACATGCTACACCGCAAGACCGAAGGCTGTGTGGTTTGTAAATGTCACACGAACATACTGTGACACAGTTGTATTCCTTTCTCTCAGTTTTATACTTCATGGCCAGCTAAAGACACGATGGCAAGGGAAATACGATGCTTATTAACTGCAGGTGCTGCGTAAGTGTGTCTTGCATATAACAACATCTCAGATACATAGCATTTGATGTTTTCTTGCTCAATAACTAAAAGGTTTTTGTAAATAAAATATTTACAACTCTTTTCTGCTACCAGCCTATGTCCATAGACCCCTTGGAAGTCATAATTAACACATAGTCGAACTTGTTCTCTCGAGGCTTTTGCTATAGTATTGATTTAAGATGCCTAAAGTGAGTGCTGTGAAGTGGGGAGTAGAGTGGTTTGAAGCCTGTCCGAGTTTCTTTGTTTGTGAAATAGTTAATTTGCACTGAATGTAGTGCATGTGACTTGGCCTTTCCAACGTTTATAGAATTTACTTTTAATTGTAACAACCCCCATTCCATGTTAAAAAAAAGCTGCTTTCTCAGCTAAATCCCTCTTTTTTCTTTTCTTTTTTCTTTTTTCTGTGCAATGTCATCTTAAATTCTGTATGTCCGAATTGTTTTGTTTCGTTGTGGTCTACACATGCTTCCCGAATAAGATGTGTGTAGTATTGCCTGTGTCCAGATATGTTCATGCTGTAGTGCTATATGGTTTCCAAAGATGGTGGAAAATGTCCAGGATCCTGTACGGATGTTGCTCTGCTTTAACTGTGGTATTTTCTGCATGTGCGAATATGTTTGATCCACCGTGGTGTGTCTGTCTGTCTATCTATCTATCTATCTATCTATCTATCTATCTATCTATCTATCTATCTATCTATCTATGTGTAAAGTGTCTATGCTTTGTTTTCTATGAGTTTTTTCGCATGTTCTGCAAATGGAAGAATTCTGTGTTTGTCTTTACCACAGGTTGGTGGCTGTATGTGCACATACATGTTCTATTTTGCTTCATATTTTAGTGTTTTGTGTGTTGTGTGCTTTCCTGAATTGCCTTCGTTTTCAGTCTCTTAACACCAGCTGGAAGATGTGACTATACGTGCATGTTCTGTTTTGACTTTTTTGTTCGCACGTGTATGCACTTTCTGTTTGCCAATCTGATTAATGAGAAGTTCCTTATGTTATGTGTATTTTTGTTGCGTCATCGTA
Source organism: Ambystoma mexicanum (assembly GCF_040938575.1). Taxonomy (NCBI): domain Eukaryota; kingdom Metazoa; phylum Chordata; class Amphibia; order Caudata; family Ambystomatidae; genus Ambystoma; species Ambystoma mexicanum. The sequence goes on along the minus strand of NC_090940.1, from coordinate 73,167,998 downwards.
TTTTTTATGTTGTTTCTGCATGTGTTTGGTTTCCGCTTGTGTTCATGAAGGCATGGCATGTGTTTGGGATCTGCATCTTTTTATGCATGTTCATGTGTGTTTTTCATGACTTTTTTGCTTGCCTCAAGAAAACGGTTTGTTAAATGTACTTGTACATTTGCATCGTGCTTGTGTGTTGTAGTGTGTTTTGCACCCGACCAAAATATACTGCTGAGTATATGTTTCTCAGTTTCGCATTTGGTTTCTATTTTTCCCTTTTTTTGGCTTTATTCTTCACGCCAGAAATGTAGATACATTTCCGAAATTTATTAAAGTGAACAATTCAAAATTGTCTGGCATGTTTTTTTGGGTTGTTGTTGGGTGCACCAGGTCCACCTAAAGTGTTTTGAATGCCAAAAATCTCAACAATTGAAGTGATCAATTTTGAGATAGTTGTCCATTAAATGTGGTTTGCTTTTAGTAAATGAAAAAATCGTGTAAGACATATATTTGTATCTTCATTTTAAACATAAAATGTTCATCAAAGTTCACCAGATATGGCTTTTTCATGCGGAAATTCAATGCAAATTTTTTTTACATTGTAATTTCTATAGAGCCTTAAAAATCAAGTTTCTCGTCGCTTGTCTCAAAATTTCATTTTTTTGGGCCTTATCCTGGAGTTTTGCACGCTGTCATTTTGAAATATGGATCATACATACTTGAGATATTCACTTTTTATGTAAACAAAAAAAATCTATGCATCCGGAAATGCGCAGTAGGGTTGTACAGACAAAACTAAATGGAAAATATACCATAAAACGAACAAGATGATCCAGTGCACCCAACAGACAGTAGGGCCAGAGGCAAAACACAAAGTGAAAACAAAGGAAAAATGAAAAATATACAGTGAAACGGACAATATTATGTGTCATACAGTAGGGACTTAGGGACAACACAAAATGAAACGTACTGTGCAATTCAAAAGGCAGTGATCTACACCCAGCATCCACTGATCCCCCACCTACCACAAACATACACATGCATCTACCTCTCTCACCGATATCCTGACTCAAACAATAAATTAAAAACAATACACTTTGAATAATGCACACGGAATAACATGCATGGAATACAATTTAGCCCCATAGCCATACAATAGAGGCACTGCATTCAGCCCAACAGATAAAGGTTGTATCAGCCATTTTTACTCCCTGAAAATAGGTAAATACTGCAAAAAATAAAAAAGAGGGAGTAAAAATATGCCCAACAAAAAAATAGGAAACCAACTCATAGAAGTTTTTCATCCTGCTTTCACCCGCAGAGCTCCATGGATGTGTTTGGGCCAGTAGGATACATAGTTCTGCAGCAAGAAACTACTATTATCACTGCCTGATCTGAAGAGGTAAAACTGAATATTCTAATGTGCATGAACACATTCTACATACAAAGAAATATTTATTGGAAAAACATTTGTTTTACAGTTAAAATGTTTTGACTCACTTATAAAATACTCCCATTAGCAATATGATGTACTTTTTTGCTCCCTAAAAAATAATGTTACTCCCAACTTTGGGGATTAATATACCCCCAATACTAAATCTTTTTTGGAACACTGACTGCATACAAGCCCACACCATGAGAACACCATGACCAACGACAACCTGCTCAAAACAATAACTCAAAACAGTACTGTCAAAACAATGCACTCTGAATAATTCATATGGAATAACATGCACAGTATGCAATTCAGCACAGTACTCATACACACGAGGCACGACATAGAAGCGCACAACATGACCATTAAAACAAAGTCCAAAACAAGGCACTAAAAATGTTTAAAATGATATGCTCAAAATGATACACAATACAATATACTTGAAATAATAAACCTGGAATAATATGCAAAAAATAGAGTACAGCAAAAGAATCATACAAAACAGGCACTGCATACAACCCTATACTTTTTTATTTAATTTTTTTATTTCATGTAGTTTATACAAACTTTTTGAAATATAAAACTCAACACGAATACTTTCATTAATACTCATCTTAAAATTAGCTTTTTCATATTTCGTTACTTAACAAAAACTTTCTCTACATATATACTGGTTTGCTACGGTCACCCAATAATCTCTTTTCAGATTCACTTCTTAATTTGCTCAATGTAATTTCAAGTGCCATTTACTGGGATCGACTCTAACAAAGTTTGAAGTTGGTCTAAGAATCGCATCATTGCTAACAGCAGTGATTTACATTCGGTGATATGTAATTGTCTCCACCAGTCTTCTAGATTATACGTCTGGTATCGATTCATCTCTCTCATTAAACAGTTCTTGCGTTGATCTTTCAGTTCGACACATGTAAGAACAAGATGTTTTAAGTTTTCTTCTCCCAATGCGCAGAATCTGCACCTTGTGTTTCCTGGTGAGATTTGTCGTCTATTTTTCAGTATTTCTTTGGTTTCGAAGCTGTTTAATCAAAATCTTAAGTATAGCCTTCTGAATCGTTTACAGGGTGCAATAATCAAGTATTTTTGCAGGATTGTGCGTTTTTATACTACCAGAGGAGAGTTTTGCATGGATTTCTGAGTTGTTCTTCTCTCACCAATATCAATCCAATCAAGATCTAGCAACTTTCTTTTTACTGCTTCTGGGTTATACCAGAGTGTTTTTTCATCTGACCCCAGCTGGTTCAATATATCTTTACATTGATACTTCCATTCGACTAGCGCTGATTTCCTACTCGTATCGTTGTCCATTAGAATTTTCAAAGGTGGTAAATGTGCTTCTATGTAGGTTTTCCTGAATAACGCTAATTTATTCCATGTTATTCTCGCATTTAAGGAGGAAGTTCCCACTTCATACAGAACACAGGCAGTCGGCGTGCTTTGTGAAATCTGCAGGACTTTCTTCCAAAAGAAACCTTTGCATCTTGTCCAGATCATTGCGTCACATCCGAACATGTTCTCCGCTCCATATGTTAAAATCGGAGTTACTTTACTTTCATAGAATCTTTTTGCTGGCAGGCATGAAAATTTACCATATTTTTTTTGTATTATTACACCCTGAGTTGTTAGTTGTTTACGCGTGCTTAGCAGTTTTCTTCTCATGGGTTCGTCACATATTTTGGAATTAATGGTTGTTCCTAGATATCTTGTTTGAGAGACTTGATTCAATTTCTTTGTCCCAAGAGCCCAACTTAGTCTTCGATTGCTTTTCATCCTTCCCCTTTTATTTTCTAGGACTAGGATTTCAGACTTTGTCACGTTAATCTCTAAACCCAGATCTTCTGTAAAGGTTTTCAGCGCTGACAATTTCCTTTGTAGGCCAATGGGTGTGCAATCCAAGATAACCATGTCATCAGCATATAGAATATGGTGTAACCTGCACTCCGTTTATCAGCGGTGGGAACAATACCACTTTTGTCAGGGCTGCTCCAACTTCCATTTTATAGAAGTTAAAGAGCGTTGCTCCAAGGGGGCACCCCTGCTTCACGCCCTTCTCTGTTCTTATAGGGCTCATCAGGTTTCCATCGCTGTCCAGACGGACTTTAATGTATGTGTCGGAGTATAGTTCTTTGATGGCTTGAATTAGACTCTCATTACACCCTTGCTCTTTAAGTTTGGTCCACAGCGTTTCTCTATCAACACCATCAAATGCGTTTGCCATGTCGACAAACGCCAAATATACCTTTTGCCCTATTCTGATGGCGTCGATTTTCAACACATTCAAGATGCAGAGATTAACACTGCATCCGACTCCTTTGATGAAGCCAGATTGCCGATCGTCATAGATCTTCTGCTGTCTAATCCATGTTGTAAGATGGGTAAGTAGCAGACTTGCAAACACTTTCCCCACGACATCGAGTAAGGCTATGGGCCGATAGTTTGCAGCCACATTGCGAATTCCTTTCTTGTAAATTGGTACAATAATCCCTGATTTCCAGGACGATGGAATCCTTCTTTCATTAATTATTAATTGGAACAAAGTGTTGCAAAATTCGGTCCACTCCTCAATGTTCTCTTTCAGATCGGCGTTGGATAGACCATCCGGTCCTGCTGCCCTCGAGGCACTGCTTTTTTTGATGATCGACCGAATATCATCTCGATCGAACTTTATTTCCCAGGGACTTGTTAAAGGGGCATTCTGAAAGCTTGACTTTTTCACCTTTTTTAATAGATTTGTATAGTGGTTTTCCCACTCTTTTTCAGGTACCATATTCGCTAGAATAGCTTTTCTTGGTTCGGCTACTCATTTATTATTGTCCAGAATCCTCTAGAGTTCTTTTGGTTCAGCGTCGTCAACATTATTTTAGCATCTCGCTGTTCCATTTGCACTCTACCTTCTTTACACCAGTTATTTTATTGATTCTTCGCTTTCTTTATCATGTTCTTGCATTCCGTTTTTTTTGACGCAATGATTCCTCTTATTAACTTCCTTATGTCTCTTTTTTTTCGGGTCACCTCCAGATCGTAATGGTGCCTTTGATAATTAGATTTGTTTTGGACATTCTTCTTTTTAGTTTTGCAGATTTCTAGCAGTTATTGATATTCAATCGGGTATGTTAGCCCATCAGACTCCTGCCGTCTCAGTAAATTGGTTACTGCTATAATGTCCTCGTTCCTTAGACGTAGCCTTTTCCTACCAGGTTCCAGCGAGAATTGATACTTCCATTGTTCACGTTTAGGTGGTTTCGTCCTATACCAATCTATTTATACAATATTATGATCACTTTGGTTGGACTCGCTAACCCTCACAGACTTGATTTCTTTCAATAGTGCTTCAGAGACAAATATATAGTCTAATATCGAGTTTTGGGGACCTCATACCCAGGTCGGCTTTGCAGGGATATCGCCCTTTGTAACTCCATTCAGCATGATTAGATTTCTATTTGACATTTCTTCTAACCAGCTTTCGCTTTTACGCCTCTCTTTATGGTTTGTCAGCGTTTTCGAATGACCGTTTTCTATTATTCTCACATTGAAGTCACCACATAGTATTATAAGAGCTTTTGGGTCTCCTATAAGGATATTATCAATGGCATCAAGGAGGTCATCTTCAAATTTTTGGTGAGTTTTTGGTGTTGCATTCCAGTATACATTTAGTAAATGGAAAGGTGGAGTCGCCATAACGTTTTTCTCAACTGGTTCAATGGAGACTGTCTGGAGGAACGGGCATATACACTCAGCTGACTTAATTCTTAAACCGCGTTTTCTCTTAACAAGGATTAGTTGCCCTGACATTGGGAGCCCTTTGCTTTTATTGATAGCCGGATTTAGTATGGTTTCAAAGCCCTCAATACATGGCATTTTTGAGAGCCAAGTTTCTTGCATACATATCACATCGGCATTTACTAGGATCTCTGGCGTCGATCTCAGGAGATGGGAGTGGCCTGTCGTGTTCCAAGTGGCTATCACCAGGTTTGACTTTTGGTCATGGCGTTAGTTTAGCATTGGCGCATTTAAAGATTTTGCTATCCTAGCCCAGTTGTTACTCTCGTCCGGGTTGCTTTCCTTTTCTTCGCTCATAGGTGTCTTTACGTTCCCACATGAAGAATTCTCTACTGTTATTTTGATTTTCTTTAATCTTGTTTCTTCGTATGAGGGGGATATTTTGTCATCATTCACTTCTGAAGTCAGCTTTACATTAACCTTGGATTCTGATCTCTTTGGCTTTACTGGAGATGTGAGCATCTGGGATACCATCCCCTTTTTTTGTGGTGATTTTATAGTCTGTACATTGTCATGCTTGTCCCCCAGCAATGCGTTGTCTGCCTCATAGATTTGATAACCTGCATTCAGCAGTTGTTGTTCACACAGAAATTATCGTTAGCACAACCTTTTTGTCGTCGATGTGTAGCAGCACAAATTTTTGTTTTGTGTCAGGTATAATCTCCACTCTGTCGATTTGCGAGCTCTTTATAGATTTCAGGACAGGAATTGTCTGAAACAATTGTAGTATGGAATATCTGTTCAGAGGAGCATCGTGTTTCCTATTCTCAATTCTTTCAAGAAGGATTCTAAATGGTTGTATTGTTGGTATAGCTTTCTGATTCGAGAGCAGTGAGTTAGCTGTCTGTCCATCACCTATATTTGCTATTTTCGTAGTAGTGTCTTCTGTCACTTTCGCGGTACCCAACTCATCTTTCCAAGATTCGTCGATCATGGTGCTTTGTTCAGATTCTTCATGATTCTTCTTCTGTGTTTTATTAGATGGACTAAGGCTTTTTTAAATTTTCTGCATACTCAACTCTCGTTTCTCTTCTATTGTAAGGAAAGTTTCGGTTTCTCTACCCTTGTCTTTTTCACTCCTCTTTGGGGAGATAACTTTTCTTGGTGTTACGGGCCATGTGAAAACCCTTTTCCCTTTCATGCCTTTTCCTCTCTCCTTCTCGTCTTCTCGCGGAGGCATACGTGTAAGTTGTTGATCCACCTCCTGATCGCAGTGAATGGTATTCTTATCAGTTATCTGATTTGCGTTTGTTGCATTATGATCCTCTGTCGCGTCTTCGCCAGAGGTACTATAAATTGACATATTCAATAACTCCACAGTTTCATCATCATCATCTGTGATTACCACTGGGTCGGCGTTGGGCTTTGCTTTTCTCACTTCACTCGTTTGGCTGATTGTCGCCTGCTCTGCTATCACCTCGTCATTCTTTTTTGTATTTCTTTGTTCAGTGGCATTCACTGTGATGTTTAAGGCTTTAATGTTTCTGAAGAAGTTTGCAGAGCTTTGAGGGTTTTTGTTCTTTTGTGTTTGCTGATTCTTTGTTTTTTTTAATGATTCTTTTTGTTTATTATGTACCAAATCATCTGTTGCGTTTTTAGGCAACTTTGTAACCCCCAGCTGTGATTTCGGTTTTTCAAAAATATCAAACCACTCTCCTTCATTAATTTTTTTTGCATCAGCATCAGATTTGCTTTCCTGTGTTGTTATTTGCGGGACACTAACTCCTTGACCATCAATGGACGCATTTAACGACTGGTTACTAGCTTCTTTTTCTTTAGAGGTCAATGGAGTGTCCAGTGGCACCTCAGTTGCGACCTGCGTCTTTAGAGTACTAGACTTGCTCATGCAAGTCTGATTAGTCCTTTCCTCTTGGGCATTCTCTTTTATCGGATTGTTCAAGACCTCAGAGGTGATTGTTAGATCTTTTTCATAGCAACAGTTCATACATGAGTTTGGCTTAAATGTCGCTCTCACGTCTTCAGGCAATTGTTTATGGCTTCTCACACTTATTGGATTTGTTGGTGGATCTATCTTGATCACTTTTTCCACAAGAGGGAGGTTGTTACTACAGGGTCGTTTCTGATCATTTCCACACGTGCCATCATGTTCTTTTTGCAGCAATAGGAGGGCCTGTTTCGTGACTTCTGCCAGCAGTCTCTTGTCTTCAGAGCTGTTTTTTATAGATTCCTTCAAGGCTACTAGTGAGATATCATTTCCTCTCCTCGTCAATGCAACCTGTGACATCATTTCTTTCAAGTCAACTTCCAATTTTACAATCTTGGAATTGAGTAGAGCGATCAAAGTTGTTTGGTCTCTAAGATTCTCATTTAGGTTCTCATATAGTTTCATCAATGGAGCCACCGCTATCGTTGTAGCTGACATCAAAACTGGACTTAATTTTGAAATTATCTTGTCCAAGAGGGCGGCTGTATCCTTTGGGCTCCTTGATCCTCTTGTGCATTTCGAGTACGAGCTCTGATGGTTTTTCTTACTTATTGAGGCGGCGCTAGCACTGTCCACTGATTCGAAGGAGGTCAAACCGATTAAACATTCTCTAGTTTTTATAGGTGTTAGGAGATCATCCACCTCATCTCGATCAGCTACACCCTTGTTACTTCCTCCTTTGAAGCCTTTGGGGCAGCCTCCGACTTCCTCATCTGGACTCACTGTACATCTATTCCTTTTTTGAGAGGCCAGGATCTCTTCATTCCTGGCCTCAAACATAGGTGTATTGCGTTCCAGGCTCATTACTTCACGAATACCCCTATCCATATTTTGTATCCGCTCAGGCTGGGGCATTGAGCTTCCACTGACACTCTATGAAATGGCCTCCTCTGGTTCATTATTTTGTTGTTGAGGTCCGTCAAGTCTTTTATCACCTGGTCCGCAATCCCTAGTGAATCTCTACGACGGGGAGGTTGCGTTACATTTGGTTCAGCCAGTCTCTCTTTCAAAACGTCGGAGTGGCCCCAGACGTCTGCTCTTCCTTCTGTCTTCTCATCGGATCTGGCACTCACATTTCTTAGTGTCAATATTTGACTAGTATTCGTCACCACACTCTCCTGGAGGATTTGATTCTCCATCATAGTACTCATCGTCACTGATCTTTTTCTTCTCACTTCTGGCTTGTGCATCTCAGCAGCTCTTAGCCAAGCTAGTAGTTTTAGTGTAAAGCCTGGTCTGCTCTGCTCTCTGGCTTCTTCAATTGAGCGGCAGGGTCTATACTTATTATTGCACCATTTCAGTGCCGGTTCTGCGCAATTGAATGAGTGGCTGTCCACTTGATTCCCTCCTGCTCAACCTCAGTAGAGTTGAGCCAGCTCCTTGAGGGGTTTGTAGGGTTTGTCACATGTAGTAGTTTCTCTGATTCGGGGTTCTGTGCTCCATACTCAGTTTTAGGTCCTTTTTTCCATTTCTCCCTCTGATTACTCTGGGGTTTGTGAGATTTCCCTGTCAACAATCGAGAATTCTCACGCTCTTCCGGATTGGACATATTTATTTCTTGCATTCCTTTCACTCTCAATTCGGTAGTGGCAGAGGGCCGGAAGCTTACTGGTGTTGGGGCGTAGTGTATCAATGCGGAACATAAGACTTCGCTACGGCTACTAGCCCCTCCCTGAACGTTCAACTGTTCGCTCCTCACCGCAACCTCGTCCTGATGGACTGCTAGCACTTCTGTTATGGGCGGCTCTTTGTCTTCACGCCCCACATCATCCTCCTCTTCCTCCTCCAGCTCGCCCTCACACTCGCTCTCACTCATACTCTCACCTTCTTCGGTCGCCTCGGCATCTTCCGGCGGTGTTCGGGTGGACAAGTTTCCGTCCCGCCCTCTGTTCGATTTGCCAAGAGCCAGCGATCGTTCCACTAGGAGGTGTGGAGAGGTGAGGTGAGAGACGGGGGGCATTTCTTGTATAACTTCTTGTGTGGCTTCGCTTTGGGGTTTTCCATCGGGGACTTGCCCACTTAGGGTGTGTAGTGTCACATTCTGTCCTCGTTTTACTTGGGCACGCGTTTTTACACGCGTGCCGGTCCTCATTGCTAACACGGCGGGCTCAGTAGCGAGTAGCGTGTTGCGTGTAGTAGGTAACGAGTTAACCTCAGCTAACCTTCGCACAGGATCCTGTGGGTGCAGGGGGGTGCAGGTCAATCAGATCAAGCAGCACTCCAAGGCATGCCGATCATCAAACAGTGATCATCAAACGGTCAAACGGTCAAAGCCACGCACCCCACCGACCCCATGGAACACAGAAAACACACTCCTGCACACTCCGCTACGCTCTGTGTAGACAAGGGGTTTTTGATGAATGGCTCCTTCCACAGTAACAACGGTAGACAGACTGTAGTGCCAGGAACAGGAAACACACCCCATACTATTAGCACACCATAACCAACAAAACTCCGCTCAAAACAATACACTCAAAACAAATCACTCATGAAAACAATACATGCGTGAAAACAAAACACTTGGAAGATCACACTCAGAATACAGCTACACACAGTCCTTATGCACAACAAGCATTCCACTCACGTACACTCCATGAGCACCTCATTACAACCAATGGTACGCTCAAAACTGCACTCAAAACAATCCAAAAGAACACGCACAAAATACAATTCTGCACAATAGTCAAAGACAGCAGGCCCTCCATTCAAGTTCCTTTGCAGAGAGATCGGCGCCTGCCCAAAAATACTGTTTGCTGATTGTATGTGCTTATCTGTTTGCACACGTATTTTCCATGTTTGACCTTTATTTTACACACTAAACAATACAGTCATCAAATAATACACTCACAACTCTATCCACAAAACAATACACATGGAAAACAACCTCAGAATAACATGAACAGAAAACAGTTAAGCACAATAGTAATGCTCAACCGTCCTTGCATGCAGGCTGACACAATGAGCACACCATGACTAACAGTACGATTCCGAAAAATATGCTCGGAATGTGATGCATGTGATACAATTCAGCACATGGGACATACACAAAAAAGAGAACATCGGTAGAGAAAATAAAAGTCTTAAAGAAAATGTAAGGTACCTGCCTACTCTGTGTGTTGTATGTTACTATGCTTTTTTACTGCACCAAATCATCACTGTTTTCATTTCAAAGTGCAAAACCTTGCCCGGGGCATTATTGGGCTCCTGCCTGGTGCACCCGGACCTTAGTCTGCAAGGAGGTAAAGCAAGAACAGGAGTAAAATAAGAATAAGGGGAAAGATGGAAGGAGTTTGTGGATGCAGGAAGGGGGCAATGCTCCGCATTAGTGTTACTCCACTATATATGATTTAACCTAAAGAGAGATAAAGCCCAAACAAGTATGTTTTGGGTTCATATTTATGGTGGATAGCAGTGGTATTTTACTTAATGTCTGTGGACGTACACAAGACTTGAAAGATGCTGAACGGCAGCCATCATTGTGGCAATGACATGCTAGTGCAGGAGGCATGAAACAAGTAGTGGTTGGTTGGGAAGCACACAAGTACTCATAGGACCGTGTGTGAATGTCAGTCATCATATATCCATCTACATGGCACGTGTTATGTCATAAAGGTGGATTTTGCCGCCTAGAGAATCAGAATGCCAGCAACTTGAATGATGTGTCTGTGGTTAAATACTGCTAGATGTAACAGAAAGTTCCCCCAAAGGAGGCGGTTTATGACGTGTTTACGAGGAGCGGAATTACACCAAAATCTGATGGTCCTGTAAAGCCATGCCCCAAGTTTGTTACGTTAGGAGGTTCATAGTTATTGTAACAAACTAAATATATCATGCTCACTTTTCTATATAAAGCCCATTGTGTTAAACTTTATTAAAATCTCCATGGATTCTGTTCTCAGGGGCCAACATTTTGGGACTAGGATACAATCCTGGTTTCCTGTACCTTTTTGCATATCTGTACGGAAATAAGCCTTGTCTCTACTTTTGCATCCTGTTTCCCTATTGGTTTAATAATAACAATAATAATTTAGCATTTATATAGCGCTACGAATCCTCAGGCATCTGAGCGCTGCTTATTATTACCCACGGTGTGTGGTGCTCATTTATTGACCTCGGAAGGATGAAAGGCTTTGAACCTGCGTCAACAAGCTCTGCACAGATGTCAAAGCAAGCACTCTACTCGCTGTGCTATCGGACCGGGCGATCGTTTGTTTGGTGATTAGCTGCGGGTTTCTACATTTGGTGCTGCCTCGTTTCGCATTCGCTGTGCCCAGCTGAGATGTTAATGGATGTAGTGGACACTTCTCTTTGAATCCCTGTGCGCACACAAAGGATAGGTAAGAGGCCTAGTTGAAATCTCTCAAGGGAAGTTTGGGGGAGAGTTATCTGTGTAGGTTGGTGTTTCTCGTTCGACTGCATGACAATTGAAAACAGAGGTCCAAAAAAAGCACAGCCCTCTACCTGCTATTTGCCAATAAAGAGACAACACAGAGTGGATGGTGGTATGCCAAATGCAGGGTAACCCGGCTTTATTGGATGTATGCAAAAGCTGGAAAGGAAACAAGATCACAAACCAAGCTCTCTCTCTCAAATTCTTCTCCACGTTTGAACAGAAAACACAGTTTATATAAGCAAATGAGTCATTCTGATGTCACCATAATCACTGAGCTATGAAAACCTTTCTCTAGTGGTCATTGGTCCTAATTGCTAAGCTACATATAGTATCTGTATGTCCCACCCTACTGATTGGGTAACTCTCTATCTAAGGTCCCACCCATAAAACATCCTATAGAAATGTACATCCTCCACATGTTTGAATATTATTGGTAAGCTACATATTACTTCTGCTGTGAAAAGGACATATGCTAATCGGTTAACATGCGGTCACACTGTCCGTGAACTGGCGGCATGATGACATGTGTATGTAGATGGGAGGAGATGACAAGCGTATCGCCTTTGATCTTAATTAAATAAAACAGCCCATGTTATCTCCGCCATGGTGTCTCGGAGGTTCAAGGACTTTGTCCATGCCCAAATTCCAGTTTTCCGGCCCTGCCTGTCTTGCAACAGTAAACGCGCCATTCTGTTCTTGACACATTATGAAGAACTATTGTTGTGAGTCATGCTACTTCCACCATGTTAAGATTTTGCTGCAGAAATTCATTTGTATTTTTAGCTGCACTAGCTTCTCTGTCACGCCTAGCTGATCGCTGATACATTAATCTATCAACTACTTATGAAATGTCCTAGTCTGCTGTGTTGTCGTAACTGATTTATCTTAATGGTTGAATGCTCACAATGGTATCTTGTTCCGCTATATAAAGTTTCTCTCTGGGGTCCTGGGCTTTGACATTCGTTTGAGGCAGCTATGTCCAGCAACTGAAGCATTTTTCCTGAATTAAATGTATTTGTTTCAAATAGCGTGCTTAGCTGCAAGGCCTCTTAAAGGTACATGACTTTTATTCTTCACTGTGGTTGTGCAGTTTAAAATGGAAACTGCTTGTCACTTTTTTATCCTCTGCAGGATACATTTGCTTTGCTCTTTACCAATTTCCTGGTACATGCATGTCACATTATTTCCCTTCCTATGGGTAGCAACAACCTTATCTACCTACAACTTTCTGCTATACTTGTGTAGTTTGTTTGTTTATTTCTAATGCGCACCAAACCCGTAGGTAGCAGGCTGCAGCAATAGGAAGATGCAAAGCTTACAAAGTTTCAAATGGTTAACAATGTCACAACATAATGGTACAGGTAGGGTGCAGGTAGGGTTTCACACAGGCAAGAGATGGGCATCAATGTTCAAGTTACAGATTATTTACAATTCGCAACTGTACAATAAAATTCTAAAAAATAATTACAATGAAATGCAGTGTCAGCCAGATGTATCAGTGTTGTATAGGCCGTAGTGAAAGTCTGTCTAGCCTTCAGTCAGGTTGAGGTGGGTGATATACCTCTTTCTGAAGTGTAGGTAAGGTTGGTCTATTCTCAACTCGTTGGGCAGGGAGTTCCAGAGTTTGGCCGCCTTCACAGGGAAGCTATTACCACCAATCTTGGTGAGCCTAAATCTCGGTACCACAAGGCAGTTGGTATTATTGGCTATTGTTGGCCTACTAGAAGTTCTTTTCATCAATTTTTCTATTCTAATATGTAGGTAGGGGCAGCGTTGTTTAAAGCTTTATGGGTCAGGGAGGCCATTTTTAGCTGTATTCTATTGTGGGTGGAGAACCACTTGTGTTGACGTCTAGTCAAAGCAATGTGTACTTGTTCATACCCAGTGCAGCTCTTAAGGCGTTATTTTGCAGAATTTGTAACCTCTGGGTAATTGCTTTGTTTGCACCACTGTAGAGAGCATTGCAACAATCTAATCTAGAGAGGATTAGTGCTCTGGCCAGGATAATGCAACTGTCAATTGAGAGAAATGGCTTACCAGCTCTGATAAGCTTGCATGTGTAGGATGTGGTAGAGGCCAGCGACTTCACCTGTTTATCAAAGGACATGGTAGAGTCAAGGTAAAAGCCAAGGGTTTTCACCTCCTTAGAGACCTTAATGATGTTTCCATCAATGGTAAATGAGAAGTATTCGTGACCTAATTTATTGATGTTGGAGGGAGTACCTAAGATTAACAACTCTGTCTCGTCATGATTCAGGCATAGACCGTGGGTGGCCATCCATGCCTGGATGATGAGATTTACCCTGTTCACCAACGCCAAGTCCTTGCAGTGATCCCCAGAAAGCGGGAGGAGAATCTGTGTATCATCTGCATAATTAGTGTAGGTGATACCCAGAAGGTCTAGATCATCGAACAAGGGTTTGGTGAATGTTGTACAGAGTGGGGGAAACATAGGAGCCCTGAGGCACCCCACACAGGATCGGGGTGGGCTCCGCAGCTGCCGATGGGGAGAATACCCTCATGGTTCTCTCGCTCAGGAAGGATTCTATCCATTTGATGGCTTCTGTGGAAAAGTGGGCTGCTGAGTCCAGGTGCCTGCAGAGGACCTTGTGATCCACCAGGTCAAATGCAGCTGAGAGATCAAATAGCAGGAGCAATGTTGTTTTCCCTTTATTTCTCAGCTCGTCAATCTGTGTTTTCAAGTCGATCAATGCAGTTTCTGTCCTGTGTTGCGGGCGGAAGCCAGACTGTCTGACCCCTAGAAGTTTATGCAGCTCAAGGTACTTCTGAATCTGCATATAGGTGACTTTATTGAGAATTTTAAATAAAAATGGTACCGTTCTGATGGGACGTTAGTAGCAATAAGTGGATCTAAAGTTTGCTTCTTTAGGAGTAGGAGGACCCAGGATTGTTTTAAATTTGCTGGGATAGAGCCGGAGGAGAATGAGGCATTAATCAGTTTAGAGATAAATGGGGAAAGGTCTCTTGCAGCATCTTTTATAATCTGTGCTGGGCAGATATCTGCTTTACAATTGGATGGCTTAAGGGATAGGATAGTTTTTTCTACCTCTATAACAGATGTTTTGGTAAAGCGGAATCTATTAATCTGGGGGTGGGTAAATCACTAGGTGGAAGGGTATTAGAGGAATGAGGTAAGTTTAGAGAGCCTTTCTTTAGTTTTTTTTTTGGGAGAGTGTTTGTTTTGTTAGCTAATGCATGTTGGATATCTGAACACCAGATCTTGTTTTTATTGCATATGTCAGGTCTAGAGATCGGGGACTCAAGTTCTTTTAAAATGGTAAATAATTCCTTCATACTAGAGTTGGATTTGGCAATGCGTTCATTATAGGAATTCCGTTTTGCCAGGCAGACTTCATTTTTATAGTGTGCAGAAGTAGTTGTGAGTTTATTTTTGTTCTCAGTGGAGGGACATAGGGCCTCATTACGAGATAGGAGGTAGCCATGGTGCTACCAGCACCATGGCTACCCCCTTGCCGCATTCCGAGTCCGGGTTCCCAAAATAGGGACTTACCGGGTCATTCCAACCTTGGAGGACCCGGTAAATCCCCATTCCGGGAACCATTCCCCATTCCCATTCGAGCCCCCATAGGGCTCAATGGGAATGGGGATGGAGCTAATAACGGTACCGTTATTAGCTCTGAAGTCCCTTAACGGGCGGGTAAAACCAGGCGTTGAGGAAGGGACTCACTAAGGGACCTCGGAATAGGGTGTTAAGGGATTACCGGCACCGGTGTCCTTACCGGTACCGGTAATCCCTTACCACCTATCTCGTAATGAGGCTCATAGTCTCCAGACAGTTTCACACTTTCTTTTCAGTAGACGCAAGTTAATTGTGGAGTGAACCAGTTGTTAAGGTGGGCTTTAGCTTTACTTTTTCTTAATTTAAGTGGAAAAATTTTATCCAATGTGGTGAGCATGATTTTGTGATATTCATTCACCAGGGTACTCGGGTCAAGATTATCGGGCAATGCATTTAGGGTGGGGAGGATGGCAGGAATCACTTTATCCACAGTAATGTTCTTTTTATTTCTAGTAGGGTAGGGTGGAGCTGTATGTATGGTCATTTGTTGGGGTCTGGTAGTTAATAGAGGGAAGGATACAAGAGAATGGTCAGTCCAGAGTTGAGGCGTAATGGCGTTAATAGTGGTTGTACAGTTGTGGTCGGCAATCCAGTCTAGAGTTCTGCCCTTTATCGAGTAGGTTCGTTCACTTTTTGCGACAGGCCAAGTGCATTAAGGGTATTAGCTATTACTAAGGCATGCTTGTCCACTGGATCGTTAAATCCTAAGTTGAAGTCACCTAGCACCAGCAGTTGGGATGTGGGTTTGAGATTGTTGGTGATTGTACTATGCAGGTCTTCCTTAAATGTCCCAAGGGGCCCAGGGGGTCTGTAAATTAGATGCATGGTAAGTGACTGAGAGTTGGTTAATGGAAGTTTTACAGTAAGGATTTCGCATGATTGCAGAGTTTGGTCGGGGAGTAGTCTCATAGCTAAGCTCTCTCTGGATATGATGGCAATTCCTCTGCCTCAGGATCCATCTCTGTCTTGTCTAGAGATGGTGTATCCATCTTGAATGGCTAGCAGAAGCGCCAGTCCTGCGGCATTGTGTAGCCAGGACTCTGTTATGGCAAGGAAATCCAAATTACCTTCTGTAATCAGATCAGCAATGTCTATGGCATGGGCCACAAGGGATCTCGCATTTAGAAGTGCTCCCTTAAGGGAGTGAGCCTCTGCTTTAGCTAAAATCTGGAGGGGAGTAGGAGTATTAGGGGTCCTAGGCTTAGGGTTGGTTGTCTGGGTCTGATTCGTAGTGGTGCCAAGATTAGATGATGGGGTAGGCCAGTTAGTAGTCTTAAATTGATACTATTGTGACAATGTGTTCTTATTAGATGGTACTTGGGATCGTGTAAATGGTTCATGTAATTTTGAAAGTCTAGCACAAAGTTTTAGATTTCTGTTGGTAGTAGAACATGGGATAGCATCATAATCACCTGAACCCCTATCGTGTAGAGATTTAGGAGGGGCAGGGTTAGGATTATATGAAGCTGTGTTTCGTTGGCTATGCGGGACTGTTTGCAGCTTGACTAACAAGGTCTTGTTGGGATAATCTAAGGTGCCGGTAGCGAGGAGTATTGTCACAGCCATAGTAATATAGGAGAACATGGCGTGTAGTGGGCTAAACTCAGAGCAGATTCTAGTCAAGTAGTGGGACACAGTGGGCTAAATGTGAAACTCAAATAGTAAGGCTCAGTAGGCTAAATGCGAAGCTCAAATATTAGGGTATAGTAGGTTGAATACATTGGTCAAAGGTATGGTAGCACATAGGTAGGTGCACGGTTCAGCAGATAAGGCGCAGTAGGCTAGATTATATACTTGCTAACAAAACTACACTGAAAACATGTGGTTCGTATAGGTAAATGGAGCAGCGTTAAATAAGCGTTAAATAAGCAGTTTGCTATTCCACTCCTAATGCAAATGGGCTGAACTTGTATTGGCACTGCAGGTACAATTAACTTGGTGAAGTTAGGGACATTTTCTCGGCATCCCTTCTATACAATAAGAAATAGGAAAGGTAATGCCTGCCAATCTGCGCTACCCAAGCCAAACAGTAATCAGAGGTTGGTTTTGTGCCAGAAATTAGCCCAATGCCACACTATCGTGGGTTATACAGTAAGTATTTTTAATTGACAAAAGCAAAGAAACTCTACACGCCAACACGTGTTTCAGCCCTCTCTGGGCCGTCCTCAGGGCGTATGTATGTGACAATTAGGTGTAACTTAAATAGGTTGATATTGCCGAATAGGTGTCCTATGTAGGGTAGATAGGTTCGAGTCAGACGAAGGCACTGGTAACAGTGTTGTCAAGCGTTATCCCGAAAAAGTAGTGTGTTACTGCAAGTCTATTATCCGTAAAGTACGAGCGTCATCATAGCACGCCTGAATGCGTTCCTGCATGGTAATTTCTGCCTGCAGGCAGTGGCTCTCTGTGCGAAGTGAAGGTCAGCCACACCTTCACTTCGCACAGAGAGCCACTGCCTGCAGGCAGAAATTACCGTGCAGGAACGCATTCAGGCGTGCTATGATGACGCTCGTACTTTACGGATAATAGACTTGCTGTAACACACTACTTTTTCGGGATAACGCTTGACAACACTGTTACCAGTGCCTTCGTCTGACTCGAACCTATCTACCCTACATAGGACACCTATTCGGCAATATCAACCTATTTAAGTTACACCTAATTGTCACATACATACGCCCTGAGGACGGCCCAGAGAGGGCTGAAACACGTGTTGGCGTGTAGAGTTTCTTTGCTTTTGTCAATTAAAAATACTTACTGTATAACCCACGATAGTGTGGCATTGGGCTAATTTCTGGCACAAAACCAACCTCTGATTACTGTTTGGCTTGGGTAGCGCAGATTGGCAGGCATTACCTTTCCTATTTCTTATTGTATAGAAGGGATGCCGAGAAGTTACCCTTCTACGCTCTGCTACTGCTGCTAAAGACCCCTTCTTACACTAGAATAGCCCCTTTTTTTTGAGGGAACTAATCATAATGTGTGCGCAACAACCCACATAAGGGCTTCACTTCTCGGTATCTATACCGAAGTTAGGGACATGAAAGTAAAGTAGCAAATGAACAGTTCACAGTATAGATTCACAGAGAGCCTGGAGGGGTCTGGGCACGTGTAACTCAAATATAGAGACAGGCTAGGGGCCTCATTACACGGATGGCGGTAAGGATTTACCGATACCGGTAAAATACCGGTACCGGTAAATCCTTACCACCTTACTACGAGGTCCCTTTGCGGGTTGGGGGATTTAACACCTGCTTTTTGCAGGTGTTAAAAACCAACCCGCAAAGGGACCCAGGGAGCTAATTACGGTACCGCAATTTGCGGTACCGTAATTAGCGCCTTCCCCATTCCCAATGAGCCCTATGGGGCAAAAATGGGAATGGGGAAGGGCAATGGTGGAAGGGGGAATTACCGCCCCGCCAACCTTGGAATGGGGCGGTAATTCCCCTTTCCGCCAAGGCGGTGCCGGTATTTTACCGGCATAAACCATGGTGCTAATAGCGCCATGGTTCTCCGCCATCCGTGTAATGAGGCCCTAGGTGTTTGTCTAACCTCAAACGTGCTGGTACAGCAACTATGAAGGGGACAGGTTTGCTTATTCAACAACGTGTGATAGGAACAATACAATACAATATATGGTAGCGGTTAACAGGGCCACAGGCCCAGTTACCTAAGTCAGTAGTGAGTCCCTATCTTGTGTACACGCCTTCCTGTCACCTAATCTATTCTATTTCAAAACACACTCATTTTGCAAGCTAATGCCTTATATGTTCCCTACTTGTGGGGTGCAAAATAACTATTCTTTGTGCAAGCTGCATTTCCAGGAGAATTTAAAGTGCAGTTTGGAATGTGTCCTTTCTTAGCTGATCATTTAGTTTCTTCTGAGGAAGGCAGTGGGCAGAGCTTTAACATGCTCTCTAGTCAATAACTGCCCCACTACATTCCCCCTCTGGTCGAGTCATCGACCACTCCTTCATTTTGTCTCATATTATAGCCATCCTTGGGCAGCCACACTCTTGTGACCCCCTCAAGTAACCTCCTTGTGCTACGTATTCTGCTGGACTGCATGTCAGATGCCAGCACTCGCCATTCTCGTCGCATTTCATCCAGTGTTCATTGTAGTTATGGGTATGTTTTGGGCATGCAAACAATGTCCCAGGTTGTCTAGCTGGCTAGCCCAGTGGGTACATGGGACAGTAAACTTTGTCATCAGTTTGAGTGTACTGATGAACGGTGTCACCCACATTGGCCATTACTGTAATTTGCAGTGCATTCTTGCCAGTCTTTTTACATTGACCTATTGCTATTCTCAAGATGCAAAACGCCATTAGGACCAAAATTGCTAACAGATATTTGAATGCATCTATCAGCCAGGTAGGCATCCAGGAGAATAGATTACTGAACCAGCTATCATCGTCAATTCCATCCACTTCCTCCTCTATTTTATCCTGCTGCTCTTTCAAGGAGTATATGGCCTCTGTCAAGGTCCCATTCTCCTCATCATGTTCCGGTGCATATGTACAGCAAATTGGCCTTATCCTTGTGCACACTCCTCCCTCCATGGCTGTGAGGAGATCCAGAACATACCTGTTCTGTAGGGTCATCAATCTGACCGCTCTTAACTCCTCATTGATAGCATTGAAGCTTTTTATTGTGGCATTTATAGTTTGTAACAGTTCCCACCTAGTTATGTGGCTCCAATGTGTATTTGCTGCTGCTTGCATGCCAGGCATGATAAAGGATGTAAAGAACATTGTTGTTTTACCAAATAACTTACGACTCTCTGGGATTTCATTGAATGCAGCATTGGCCTCCTTGGAAAAATAGTTATTTTTGTGCGTTTAAGGCCTATTGATCTTTTCTTCCTGTTGTGTGCCATTGAAGGAAAGGTCCCAATGTCATCTTCACTTTGTGGTATTACCAATGCTGGTGCGTTTAGTAGCACTATTGTACATATGCCACCCCAGTTGGGTGGAAGCTGCATATAAGCTCTTGAACCGCAGGCCCAGTAATGGTCCATTAGTACAGCTATGCCAACTTTTATATCTGGTAAATCCATAATGCATTTGCACCCTTCATTGTTACCAAGCTTTACTGAACCCTTATTTTATTAAGCATAATGTTGACGCTTGTTTGGTTATGGGTAGTGGTCCTGCTTCATCTTCCACCCATGTAAAAGATTTGGCAGTTTGTTTCCATTCCTCACGGCACACTCTGTCTGCGTTTTTTATCACTTCTATTTGTGCAGTCCATACTGCCTCTGCTTTGCATCCCATTATTCCATCAACCCAACCTCCCAACGAAAATACTTTCCCTTTTATTTGCAATTAGGGTCTGTCGGCACAATTAGGTATCAAATTAAACTGGGCATCTGTACACCTTAATATTTGGTGATCCACTACTTCAACATGACCTTTTTTAACCTGATAGTATGTACTTGAGCACCTTACTTTTCATTCTTATATTCTCCATCATGTGTGCTTCTTTTACATAGTTGTCTACATATGGGAATTCTGATCCTGTGAGATACTTCATTATGGCCTATTGTGCCTGAAATTGGCCTCTGGTCTGGCATACTGAGAGATGTACCAAGGAGTGTACGCTGGACTCAGGTACTTCTTGAGGTATACATACTTGAGTGGCTGTTATGGCATAGGGGATAAGTGAGCAAACAAAGCAGCTTTCCCTTGATCTCTCTCTCCCCATTGTCTCCATTGACCTATACCATGAGTTTCGTTCAATATTTATGGAATTGTCAAAATACCTTTTCGTGTAATATTCATCATCCACAATACTTCCCCTAGCCCTTACTGTCTCCACAACTGGGCGGAATACCGTTTCCTGCTCTAACTGGAAATCTACTTGTTTTTTAACTTCTGCACTAGCATTATGCCATAGGGACACATTTATCTTATCATAATCAGTCAAATACAGTGTAAGATAAAATAAGAAATAAAAACAACAAAAGAGAAAGGAAATTAGAAAGACCACAATAGCCATAATCTCAGTCATTTGTATATGTGTCCTGCGGCATATTGATCAAGGTATTATGAAGATATCAGCAACATAAATTTGTGAAAACATTTGTGCAGTTTACTTAGTACCTGGCAATAGTAGGTTATTAGTTTTCAGTGGTGAGTCAGGCGAGCTGTATATACCTTTTTCAAAGCATTTGCATCTACTGATAATGACAATAATAAAAGATTTGATTGATTTTTTTTTCTAACCACTTCCACTGTTATGTGGTTCATTGATAAAGAATGTAAAAATATAAAAATAGTGCTGATAAAAAACATAAAATGTGGAGGATAAACAATTGTCCCATTAAAAATGTAAAGATAGAAAAGTAGAAAAAATAGTCAGTTATAGATGTATGCTCTTGTGAAAAATAGTCCTTAATACTGATAAAGTCCTCAGCATCAACTCCTTTCTTACTGTTCCAGTGATAGTCCAGCGTCAATGTCACCCAAGTGGTGCAACTTAATTTAAATTTCTTGCATTCTCAAGTTCCCTTTTCTCGTCAATTTCTTGTTCAGCATGCACTTGGGCTCTGATCCTGGGTCTGTTTTCGTTCTCTTCTCCCTCACGATCTTGGTAGCTGGGCAGGGAGGCGGCACTCTTGCATCGTTTTATGTTGGTTACATTGACCCACAGAAAAAAGATGACAACTGCAGTAGTATTCAATTCTATTTCGTCTTTTTATGTGCCTTTAGCAAGAAAATGAAAGAGAGAGGTATTTAGCCATGGACATCAAATAGTCATGTAAATCCTTTCCTAACACTGTCACAGTGCTTTGGGAATCTGTCTCCAGGTGCGTGGGCGGGATAATGGGCACATGCATCCTGCCACCTGTCACCAACTCATAAGGAGTCAGGTGATCGTTTGAGCCGTGCTGATTGCTCAGGGCAAAAAGAGCCAGCAGAAGGCAATACATCCAGTCCTTATGCAGCATGTCACGCAATCTTGCTAATCTTGCTAACCGTTGATGCCCAAGAGTTTTGTGTGCTTTATAAATGTACAGCAAATAAATAAATCTCCACGACCCTCCCTGAGATTGTTTTCACTATGTATACAGCAGTGTTGCAAGGAGATTCTAGTGCCACTATCACTCCCTGCTCCATGAGCACATTAATTGTTTCATAAATACCCTCATCTGCTTCTTTCGACATTGGATATTGTTTCACTCGAGGTAAAATTGCCCCTTTCTTTAATTTTATTTTTGCTGCTCCAATCCCTTTTAACAACCCCAAAAACCCCTGCCAAATCTTCTTCCATTAATGATGGTACTTTTTTAGCTAGCTAGCATTATTTGTTGTGGCACCTCTGTATACTCTATTCTCAATTGACATGGTATACTTATCTCAAACAATACCTCATCATCAGAGTCACTGAAGTCACTGTAGTCAAACAACTCATCATCTGTTACTGGGTCAGTCTGTGTGATGCGTCAAGTGCTATTACTGTTCGCCAACTCACTCCTTCCTCAATAGGGCACATCAAGCTATTCTGTGGGCTGTCCTATTGGGGATACATGTTCAGTCCTATCCCTGTAAAAGGGTTCCCTCCAACCTCTGTCACTCCTCATATTCGGGGTGTCTGTGGCAAAATGTTTGTATCCCACTGTGTATCCCACTGTGTCACTACTTCTCACTGCTTGTTGTTATTGTGTTGCATTCTGTGGTTGCTGTGTTAATGTCTGCTGTGGTTGTTGTGGCTCTATCTGTGGCTGTATCTGTGGCCCTTGTGGTTGCTGCACCTGCTGGGCTTGTGTCTGATCTGGTGACTATTGTGTGTAGTCACAATAAACATAGGGGGCCATTACGACCCTGGCGTTAAGGGTTTAACGGCGCCGTAAAAGGTGTTGGCGCTGTTAAACCCTTAACGCCGGATTACGAGGTCCCTTTGCGGCTCCCGACCCCGCAAAGGGACTTCCGAGGTAATTACGGTACCGCAATTTGCGGTACCGTAATTATCGCCTTCCCCAGTCCCATTGAGCCCTATGGGGAAAAAATTTGAATGGGGAAGGGCCAATGGTAAATGGGGAATTACCGCCCCGCCAACCTTGGAATGGGGCGGTATTTCCGCATTTACAATTGGCGGACTCGTTACAATACCGGCAGCAACCATGGTGCTAATAGCGCCATTGGTTACCGCCGGTGTTGTAATGAGGGCCATAGTCTTGCTGTGGTGCACCATATGATGCTGGATATGCCATCTCCCCTCTTGGCCCATACTGCATTGCATCTTGCTGCATTGCTCCTCTACTTCTACACACTTGTCCTACATACTGCTCCGTGGCCCCCTGGTCCTCTGAAGTGGGACGGTACCCCATCAAACCGACCTTGTGGCAGCCCAAACCCAAATACTCTCCCCCTGTGAACAAATCCTCTTCCTCCTCTGGGGTAAAAACTACTCCCCCCTCTTCCTGCAAAATAACCACCCATGCCCTGCTATGGAATGACATCTCCCTGTCCATTATTCCCATCTCCTGTATTTATCAATACAGCTCCTTCTACCGCCATTTTGGATAATTTCTTCTGCACCAATTTTGCCTCTTCCTTTTGCCTTTCCTCTGTTTTCTTTTGATCCTTCTCCTGCTTTAACCTACAGTGATGGACAATAGTCAATTGTATTTCTGGCCATGGTCTCATTTCAATCCCCACAAACATGTTTAACTGTCTCCGTACTTCTTCAAGTAGGCCCTGACATAAGATGTGATAACCCACTAGTATATTTTTATCCCAGTGGTCTTTAGTTTCCAAACACCAACGTTCTTTAATGTCTTGAACATAGGCAGAGGGGTCCTCAGTAGGCCCCATCTTCCTAGTCATTATGGCGCTCATGTCCGATTGGTCTGGAAATAGCACCCTTGGTGCCTTCCATACATTTGCCTTACAATTATTGAATGATGATCCGTCATATTTAGTGGTGTTATGTTCTGTCACTGCAATATAGCCTGCTCGCTTACACACGTCCTCTGTCTGGTCACCCAATATGGATGCAAATTGCCTTTTCATGTCACCTATAGCTAATGCTATCACAGCTGTCTCTCGCTCTAGCTTGTTGATCCATATGGCCGCTCCTGCTGTGAGTAATGGCAGCTTATCCATCAAGTTATTTTTGTCTGTCTGATTCCATGATTTATAGTGTTGCTGCCATAATCTGTTGTGGAACAGTGGGAATTGTGTTATCCCTTTCTTGGGCAAAGGTGATGATGCACCAGTTCTCCTTTTCAATGTCTCATCTACACGTGTCACTGAGGTTCTGGCAATTTTCTTAGGAAATATGGTGATCTATTGTCTTCATTTATGGGGAGTACCGATGTGAGGGGTGGATATAGGCTTAGGTTTGGCCCCAGCAAATCTGTAATCTTTCCTATGCCTGATCCTGTGGTATCCATGTGTGGGGCTTGCACCGCCTCCTCACCCCCATCTTCATCATCAATGTCTACCCAATCTATCTCTCTGTCACTTTCTCCACTCTCGGCAATCCACAAGTATGAGATCAAAACTCACTCCCTTAATAGGCTCCCTCACATATGTTTCACTCATTATCTCTGGCAACACATCTCTGCTCCTGGTCTCTGGGGTTATTGTCCCACTCCCTTCTCCCTACATCTCTGGCGTCATATTTCTGCTCACCTTTTGGCTCATCTCCTTCCTCACTTTTTCAAGTTCTTCTTTTTCTCTTGCCATTCTCCTGTTCTTCTCATTTAGCCTCTTTACATACTCATCCATTTCTCCTACCTCCCTTTTCCCTCTTTGCCTTTCCTGTTCTTCTCTCTACATCTACGCTGCTGCTTCCCTCCGTTCCCTCTCTTTCTCCCTCTGTGTATTTTGCTCTATCTTTTCCTGTGTCTCCTTCCTGAATTCCTCCCTGTCTGCTTCCTTCCTTTCTTCATACTCCACTACCTTCACATAATTATTTTCTGTGCTTTTCCCATCGAGGTTCAACAATATGTTTCCTCCTACCCATTTCTATAGTTCCATCATAGTCTCTCCACTATCTCCATTACCTATGGGTACGCTTCTCACCTTTGACCATCTATCTGCATGCCCCTCACTCTCCTGAGCTCTTCCTTAGCTGCTCTTAGCTGCTTTTCTAAGCTAGGTAGCCCTCTTTACTCTTCCTCATCCCTTAACTAATTCATTACTATACCCTACAGCTGCTGCATGTAGCGGGTATATTCCTGGGATGGGTGGGGCTGGTGTGCTCTCCTCATATGGAGGCGGTACTGTGAATTGTGTGCGGACGCCGGCCTCAGCTGGTGATGGCGGGGCTGTTGGCTGTGTGTGAGTGCTCTCCTCAGAGGGAGGAGGCGATGGTGCTGTGGGCTACTCGCGCTCCCCCTCACACATATTAAGCATCCATTCCTTCTTAGGCACCTCTGTCTCTTTCTCAAAGGCCTTCCAGAGCTCTAATATACCTAGCCTGTTCTTAAGTTTCTTACCCTTGTATATGGGGTCTAAGTATGTACACATATGTTGGAGTACATCTTTCGAGTGAGTGCCTTCTTGTGGCCATGACATACATCTTTCCAGCAGTCCCTTTCACCCTCTCAGCAGCATGATACTTAATGATTTCAGTACTAAATCCAGGGAATGCTTTGCATAGGTGAATTATTGGGCTATCTGACATGGTGACAACTTTTAAGCAGCGCGCAACTTGGCACCTACACAGAATAAACAAGGTGGGCTGTGCCAGTACGCATGCTGTAAGGACAGGCTCCCGCGGAGCTCCGTTCCGAGATCCTTACAAATCGAGCTAATATCGCTATAACTGATCTGCAAACTTAAAAAACCGAAAACATCGAAGGGGAACCGATTACCGACACTCGACCCTGTTCCTGGGGCGAACCGGGGCAGGAAAGGCTAAAAACGCGAAGCTGGACACTGAGCCCCTGGGACTCACAAGATTGCGGCTCCCACCGCGGAATAAGAACGAAGCTACGGAGGCCTAAGCCGAAGCCGATGGGGCGGGCCACTTGTTTCCCAGCTGCGGAGAAACCACAGGGACTGAAATTCGAGCCCAGCGATACCGGCGCCGAAGGCACTCTGGGGAGCCGTCGCCACGGGAGGAACAAGGGCCGGAGAGACGCACTTGTGGTGCAGTCGAGCGGAGCTGATGGGAAGATCGTAGAAACACCGGGCGCAGTGTGCCAGCATATAACACAGTAAGTGAGGCGGAAATGAACCGGGACCCCCCACCACCCAGATTTGGGGCACGGGTGCGGGTGGGCAACGGACCCCACCCCACATGGCCAACCAATAAGCGGGGGCAGGCAACTCGACCCACGGACACGCTACCCTCCACCCAAAGACACGAAAACCATAACGCAAACCAAGAGCCGCAGAGAAGGCCTGCATAGCTTGCGGAACCGGACCCAGCATAAGAGACTGTGGGACTGGACACCAGGGATGTCTCCCCCCAAAAATAAACCGAAATTGGTTACGATGGATTCCTTCATGACAGTCAGACCCCAAAGACAATCACAACAAGACCGGGAGACCTCGGAAGAGCCGCCTCAACAAGAAGAGGACCTCAAACACACGCAAGCCCTGCAGGCAATAGCGGCCCTCCGCACATCAGTCGGAAGATAGAGGAGGTGAAATCGGACATACAGCTCATGCGTCAGGACGCCCGAAACCTAACTGAAAGGGTCACGGCGATAGAAACTACCCTGCAAGACGACGTGGAGAGTACCCAAGATCTAAAGATAAAAGTCCAAGACTTGGAACAAAAAGTGGCAAGGCTGGAGGCGCGCTCCGAGGATGCCGAGGGTCGAGCCCGCCGAAATAACATTCGTATACTGGGGGTTCCAGAGGACTTGGAAGGCCCAGACCCGACAGAATTTATCGAAACATTGCTACAACAGGAAATTGGTCCAGGAAACCTCACCCAGGGGTTCTCCGTTGAAAGAGCCCACAGATCTCTCCAGAAATGTCCCCCACCCGGCTCACACCCGCGCCCAATCATTGCCAAAATCTTAAACTTTCGCGACCGGGAAACTATATTGCGGTACTCCAGAGAAGGTGGAGAGATCAAGAGGAAAGACTCGACAATAGTCATGTACCCAGATTATACCCCCACAGTGCAACCAGCAAGGAACTCCTTCATCCCAATAAAAACACAATTATGAAAGCTCAACCTAAAATACATGTTGCTCTACCCGTCGTGCCTCAAAATTCTGAACAAAGGAAGAGCGATATTTCTGGAGACCCCAGCCGCAGCAAACATGTGGCTCGAACATAATAACCTGGCTGATGGCAAGGAGGAACCACCACGGTCAGACTTGGGCTGACCACGCACTTGCCATGGCAAGAAGAGCAAAGCGATTCCCCCACACGAATACAGACAGCAGACAATTATACAATAATTGAGTCCTACTGTGATGTAAGCCAGATCGGATAGGAGCTCAGAGGACCATGCGAAATAAAAGAAAGGCGACCCAACCCACCGGAATCTGTGCAGGCAATCCGCCTACACACTACCTGATCCGGAAGGCCAGGAGTGGCCTGGAAGGATCGGGACCCCCTGAGCGCTGCAAGTTGAAAGCAACTGCTAGGGGCAGTTTGTGTTGTTTTTTGTTTGTTTTCCCCATTCACACAATGGGAGTTACTCAAGTTAAAAAGTCTCCAACAGGTGTAACAGGTGAGGACGGGCACGGAGGAAAGAAGCCAAAAAGGGGTGAGCGAATGGAAGAGGTTGACGGTTGCTGGACTGAAGCAGCGGAAATCCTATTAACCGACCATGGCAACTAGAATAAAAATAATGGCTTGGAACGTGGGGGGCTTGGGAACTTACCTACGCCAGAAAAGAATCAAGTCCTACTTGAACAGAAAGGAAGTGCAAATAGCACTGTTGCAGGAGACACATTGCACGGCGGACTCTCTGGCCAAATTAGGCGAGCATTGGGGAGGACAAGGAATTGGAACCACCTACTCCAAATATGCCAGAGGAGTATACACCTGGATTCACCCCCAACTCCCATTCCATTTTATTAAGTCCGAGATAGATCCGGAAGGCAGGTTTGCGATACTGTGGGGCCAACTAGAACAGGAAGAGGTATGTATAGTGAACTCCTATCTTCCTAACACTAATATTCCGGCACATCTGAACTCACATCTGAACTCAATGTATCCCAAAATCGCCCCATACAGGCACGGCATCTTTTTTTGGGCAGGGGACTTCAACTGTGTACGAGATCCTAACCTTGATAGGTCCCAGCCCCACCCGAAAGGTCCCTCAGCAGCCACAGTAGCCCTATCCCTATTAATAGATGGACTAGATCTTGCTGACACATGGAGGGAGCAGCACCCCAACGCCCGGGGATACTCGTACTTCTCCTCCCCACATGACCTTCATACGAGGTTAGATTACGTTTTCATTAGCAAAGAACACCTGTCACAAATAGACAGTGCACAACACCTAGGGAGAACCATCTCAGACCACTCGCCACTTCTAGTAGAATGGAACCACGCTGGCCCTAGACCCCCTATCCCTATGTGGAGAATGCCGATTGATGCCCTGGGTGATCTGGCATTCAGGGTGGAGCTGCACAACTTTATAGACAACTTTATAGAGGTAAATACCGGAAGTGTCGACCACCTGAGCACGATGTGGGACGCCATAAAAGTAGTGATAAGGGGGGAAACTATAACCAAAGCGGGAGGTATTAGAAAACAGCTGCGAGGCGAACTAGACCAGTGGGAGCAAGAGAATGAGCAATTTGAGGCCACCCCGGTGAACACTCACCAGAGAGAGGACACCCTCAAAGCACTTAGAGTTAAATGCACATCGGCATGGGACAGACTCGCTAAATTTGAATACACCACCAAGACTAACAGAGCACACACAGAAGCTGACAGGCCGAGTAGAATGCTGGCCTGGCTGTGCAAGAAAGAACACCCCAGGCACACAATCACCAAGATACAGGATGCAGAGGGCAATGAATTCCAAACACAATAAGACATAAACAACGCCTTCAAGCGTTTTTATGAACACCTATACTCCCATAAGGACCAAGTTCCCCGAGACCAAATCACAGATACTTTGGAGGAAATAGGACTCCCCAGACTAACCCCTGAACAGACTGAGGCCCTAGATGCAGACATCACGGCCGAAGATATAACAGAGGCAATTAAATCGCTGGCCAACTGCAAGACCCCTGGGACCGATGGGCTACCCGCTGAGTTTTATAAAGCGTATGAGACCTCCCTAACACCTTAATTACATGAGGTTTTTCAAGAAGCATACGAGAGAGGGATATTAATAATAATAATAATAATAATAATTTGGCATTTATATAGCGCTACGAACCCTCAGGTATCTGAGCGCTGCTTATTATTACCCACGGTGTGTGGTGCTCATTTATCGACCTCGGAAGGATGAAACGCTGAGTTTGGCGCTGCCAGGATTCGAACCTGCCTTCGCAGGCTCTGCACTGATGTCAAAGCGAGCGCTCTACTCGCTGTGCCACTTGACCGGCAGCATGAGAGAGACCCTTTTGATCCCGATCATTAAACTAACAAACCTGTCGACAAATAGCCATGCTCAATTATGATGTGAAAATACTGACAACGATATTAACGAAGAGGTTGGCTAGAATCATAGGGGGGATCGTGCACAAGGATCAGTGCGGCTTCATACCGAGCCGGAACATGACCATGAACTTACGCAGATTACAACAGGTTATAAACCAAACTGAAGCTAGCACGGAGGAATGTGCACTGCTATCCCTTGATGCCATTAAGGCGTTCAATTCTATATATTGGGAATGGCTCGTAGTGGTTCTAGAAGGTTTCGGCTTTGGCCCGGGGTTCATTAGGTGGATCAAGATACTTTACACAAAACCCAGGGCTAGGGTAAAAACCGGAAAGTATGTATCCGAGGTCTGGGACACATGCAGGGGCACTAGGCAGGGATGTCCACTATCCCCCATGATTTATGTACTAGGACTGGAACCTATTGCCATCTATTTTCGGAAACAATTCTTCGATTCTGGGATATGCCTGGGGGGAGTGGACCACATCATCTCACTTTATGCAGACGATGTGCTGCTATATGTTACGGACCCACACAATAACGTGCCCACAATGCTAGACGTCTTAGACAACTTTGCGAAGGTCTCAGGCATACAATTTAGCAGGGCGAAGTCCTGCCTCTTCCCTCTAGCTGGCCTCAAGAGCAAGAATATTGTAGAACTTCCTTCTGTGGGGATACAGTGGGAGGTCACCTTGTTTAAATACCTGGGAATACACATAATGCACACCCCTGCACTGATGCACGAACACAACACGAAATCAGCAATCCCTGTTTTAAGAAAATCCATGAACTTCTGGGCAAAACTTCCCCTGTCTATGATGGGCAGAGCCATAATAATTTAAATGATTGTCCTCCCTAGATTCCTGTACAGGTTCCAAAATGTACATTACTACATTAATGCTTCCTTTTTTCGCCTGCTAGAAGTGATACTCCGTGATTTCCTATGGGGGAAAGGAAGACGCAAGATAGCACTTACGATCTTGAAATGTATAGCACAGAGCCGAGGCACTCGCCCACGCAAAGCATCACTACTCCCCAGACATACCAATGATCTCGGACCTATGCAGATCCGACATGTTCCTGCAACACCTCAGACGCTGAGAAGAAAAAGGGATATATACGTGGGGAGACCTATGCGACGATGGCACCTTTAAGGCATTTGAAACACTACAGGAGGAAGCTGGAATCCACACAGGCCATTTTCTGTGGTATCAAAGGATACGGACTACAGCACGAAACAAGTGGGCAACATGGCCGGAGGAACCGGAATCAAACCCTCTGATCACACTATTGTACAGCTTGGGAGAGGGATGGAGACCAGTGTCCCAGATCTATGGCCACTTGAGTGACACCCCCAACCCACGAAGTGCCGATCTGAAAAGAAGATGGGAAACGGACATGGGCCGGGAAATGGCTGGGAGAGAGCTCTAGCGTGCCCTAAAGCAGTCTCCAGAAACCACAGATTTAGACAAATACAACTGAACCTGTTATACTGAACATATTTAACTCTATCCAGGCTGGCGAAATTCAATAAACCACCACACTCTGTCTGCACCTGGTGCGGAGAGAATAATGCGGACTTGATTCACATGTTCTGGTCGTGCACCAAAACACAGTCCCTGTGGACCACCGTACAGCTGACAAGCGAAAAAGCAGGGTTGACTAGGTACAAGTGGACCCCGGACGAATGCCTTCTGGGAACGTACCCCGGCCGGCCAAACTTAAACACCTGGCCAAATTAATGGACATCATGTGCATACTGGCAAAAAGGACAATTGCAATGTCCTGGAAAAAACCCGCAGGACCCCAACAAAAGGTATGGCACAGAGAATTGGAACGTTGGGTACAAGCTGAAACAAAGGCATGGGAAGACAGTGTTGCCAGGTCCACGGACGCCTCGAGCATGACCCTAACGGCCTGGAAAGAACTCACAGGATCCTTGTTTCACCCCTCGGATGACAAGCCCCCATGAACAAGTACAAACCTATGGAAAACGGATTCACAACCAACATCACAGGACCCCGAGAGCAACTAGCCACAACTTCACTGGGTCCTTACAAGCTCAAGTCCCCTCTCGCCCCTACCCCCGGCTTGTCCAACCCCCTCTGAACCGACAGACTGCCCTGCCATGATGGAAGGAGCACTTGGAGACAGTTAAAGTTGAATTGTTAAATGTTAGTTTTATTTCGAAATGCTTATTATCCTCTAAATATGGACATATTTTATGTCATGCAAATGTAAAAATGATAAATGCCAATAAATACATTTAAAAATAAAAATACACAGAATAAAGAATACAAATACTGTTTCAGTTTACCAATAATCAGAACAAAAAATGTTCTTCACAATACTCCTACGTCCCGTCCCCTTTCCTCCATACTTATGGGACATTCCTCCGTCCTGTGGGACGGGACCAGAGCACTTTGTAAAAAGCATCACTTTTTAAAAAATTTGTCCTTCTCTTTTTACGCGGGGTACTGCATGCGGCCATAACCCCGCCCTTCTTAGCTCCGCCCAGCGCATCGCCCATCAGTCTTTTTCTCCGCCCTGGACGCACTTGCATCTTCGGAAGATTTTTTCCTTCCAGTGTCCTTCTCTCCTGCTCCGGCTTAGCGGCCGCGTGGTAGTCCGTCTATGCTGTTTCAGTTACATTTTCCTAATTGTTCTTCCTGCGAATGACGCTTCGCTAGGGTGGATCCCCATCCTCTTTGTTTAGAGTGTTTGGGTCCGGACCACCGGTGGGACTCGTGCTTCTATTGCGATTCCCTTTCGTTCCGGGCACTTCAATGTCGCCTGGAGCGGTGGGAGGAGGTGTTTCAGCACGTTCCTTCTCCGCATTTTCAGAGTTTAATCAATGAGAAGAAGAGATGCCCGGTAAGTTCTTTCCTTTTTAGGGCACCCCGACCGGGGGACTCCTTCCCGGGGTCTTCCCGGTCCGGGAGGGTCTTTAAAAGCTCTGTCACTGGGGTTTCCCCTGAGGTGCCTTCTAGGCCTAAGAAAAGTACCAGAGTTTTCTCCAAGGGTCTCCGTAAGGGGCCTACTCACACCAGATTGCAATCCGAGGCCCCTCCTGTGGGGGCTAGTCAATGGCCCAGTTCTACTGAGGCGGGGGGTACCGGAGCTTACTTCGAGGTCTCCTTGTCTGGAGCTTCCCATACTGACACCGGGGCATGCCCCGAGGCCTCTATTGAGGTTTTCTCTACCTAACCAAGGTTCAAGGCCCCTCGTGAGGGAGCTGATACCGGACTCGGGTCTGAGGTTCCTGTTTTGGAGGCTAAGGTGTCCGACAGAACTGAGAGGCCTGTTAAGGTCTTGTCGGTGGGGTGGGTTCCTCATCAGTCCCGCTCTAGTGGGGATACCGGTTCTTTTGAGGGGGCACAGAGTGAGGTCGCTGACTGTAATTCCTCTGTTACCGGCGTTGCTGAGGTTCCTCTTTCAGAGGCTAATTTGGCTATTAGTATGTCACAGAAACATTCTAGGCCACACAGTACCGGCTCTGCAGCAGCGGTTAAAATTGGAATCAGGCGTTAAGGGTTAACGACGGCGTTAACCCTTAACGCCTGAGTTGTAATGAGGCCCTTTGTC
The DNA here is from genome assembly GCF_040938575.1 of Ambystoma mexicanum. Lineage (NCBI taxonomy): Eukaryota > Metazoa > Chordata > Amphibia > Caudata > Ambystomatidae > Ambystoma > Ambystoma mexicanum. The sequence goes on along the minus strand of NC_090940.1, from coordinate 73,134,721 downwards.
TTTGCCCAGATTCCAGTTTTACGGCCCTCCCTGTCTTGCAACAGTAAACGCACCATTCTGTTCTTGACACATTATGAAGAACTATTGTTGTGAGTCATGCTACTTCCACCATATTAAGATTTCGTCACAGCAATTATTTTGTCTTTTTGGCCACACTTGCTTCTCTGTCACGCCTAGCCAATCGCTGAGACATTAATCTGTCAACTATTTATGCAATTTCCTAGTCTGCTGTGTTGTCGTAACTGATTTGTCTTAATGGTGTCTTGTTCCGTTATGTAAACTTTTTCTCCGGTGTCCTCGGCTTTGACATTCCTTTGAGGCAGCTATGTCCAGCCACTGCAGCATTTTTCCTGAATTAAATGTATTTGTTTCAAGTAGCATGCTTAGCTGTGAGTCCTCTTAAAGGCACAGGACTTTTATTCTCCACTGTGGTTGTGCAGTTTAAAATGGCAACTGCTTGTGATATTTTTATCCTCTGCAGGACACATTTACTTTGCTATCTACCGATTTCCTGGTGCATACCTGTCACATTATTTCCCTTCCTATGGGTAGCAGCAACCTTGTCTACCTACAATGTTCTGCCCTACTTGTGTAGTGAGCCCCTAACTTGTGTACATGCCTTCCTGTCACCTAATCTATTCTATTTTAAAACACACTAATTGTGCAAGCTAATGCCTTATCTGTTCCCTAATTGTGTAGCGCAAAATAACTATTCTTTGTGCCGGCTGCATTTCCAGGAGAATTTTAAGTGCAGTTTGAAATGTGTCCTTTCTTATCTTATAGTTTTGTTTCTTCAGAGGAAGGCAGCAGGGCAGAGTTTGAACATGCTCTCTAGTTAATAATTGCCCCACTACACAATCACGCTTATTTAACTATAAAACAGCATTGGTAGATAGGGAATGCAATTAAAAGGGGAGGTAACTATGATAAATATATGGAAGGCAATAACAAAGGCTTATAAATGAACAACAGAGAACAAATAGTGGCACTTTTAAAACACAACACAGAGGGTAACCGAAATAATGGAAGGGTCCAAAACTGGGTAGCTGGGTACTGAGGGTGAAGCCAAGGGAGAAATACATTTGTTTCAAAGTAAAAGAAAGGAAAAACTAAATTCGGTAGACAAATTACATGGCAATGAATATAGGATATAATTTAATACAAATTGGAAGAAATCATTTGGAGGAGCCAGAACCTCCTTATCACAATATGTTTTTATATTTATGTTTATAAGCTACCTGCTTACCAGAAACAATTAGATAGCTAGAGAAATGGAATGGAATTACTGACAGGGATATCGGTAGACAGTTCCCTGTAAATGGGACATTTGACATTATGTATCTTTTATTATTTATTTATTATATTTTTTCCATTTGTAAAGCGCCTAAGCCCTCAGGCATCAGGGCACTTTACAAACATTTTCACTTAACAAGTGTTCTGGAATCTATGGACTCATCAATCAAACAAGAATAATAGGAAATCTTTCTAAATCGGTTTGTTATGGTATTTTTGAGATTAAGAAATTTAGAAAATGCAAATTTGAGATTAGATAAACTAGAAAAGGTAGAACAATTTAAGAAGGAAAGAACTGGGGAGGAGAAACATATCTCATCTGCCCCCAGAAAATGCAGCTGAGTAGCAAAATGGAAGAAATAGATGAGGGTGGCAAAGAGGATATTATCGAAACCTTATAGAGTGTAGCAACACATCGTGCCACGTAAGTGATTCGACAAGCACAAGCTGTGCAAGTGCAATCCCAGCAAGCACCCTTCAAAAGCGCAGCAAGAGCACCACTACAGCGGTAAGATCTAGACGGCCATGTGGAAAGCCCCTCTCATACCTTGCTAAAATGTGATTTAAAGTACTGAAATGGTGCATCTACATGCCCCAGTAAGGCATTAATCAGGAGGTTCTACTTATGAAACTGGTAGCCTGGTGTAAGGAAAAGGGGACTGAAGGCATGGAAAAGTCATGTAAAAGAAGTGTTTCTGCTAAAACAGGGAACAGACTACAATCCACATGATCCTTTGGGGTGGCAGTTGGTCCTGAATGAGGCAGGTGCAGCCAACTGCTATTTAAGAACTTCCTCGGCCTGTACTGCCTGTTGGTGATTGCTGGCATGGCATGCACGGGCCGGAGGAAGCAGGTGTGTGGATGAGGGCGTGGAGGATCTCCTTCACACAGGCCCCGGGCCAGGCAGTAAAATTGCTATAACCTGGACCCAGCGATGAAACGCTGCCTTTTCCAGCAGCTCTCCATTCTTCACGGGGACGGAGCTGAAGCACGGCAGGAGACCGTTCAGCGCAGGAGTTTTATTGCCTGGGGAGGAGCCGGCGAGCCCCCTCAGGCGTCAGTTAAGTGCCTAACAGAATGTTTGGTGATACAAGTGTATGTATCCCTTGGTTGAGTGCGGGCCGCATCATTGTGAGAAAGTTGTCCGAACTATACACAGCAGCAGCATTTCTTAGTTGTTTAAACCGCACGCTGTTAGCTGTGGAAAGTCACACAAATTTATGTCAGGCTGACCGCCAAGTCCTATGAATGCTCAAAACGCTCAGAGAGTGTGGGGACAGTTAACTACGCATACATGAAGTAACGCTATGTTGTGTGTGGCGGCTCATCGTGAATTTTTAATGTTTTGTAACACGCATTAGGTTTTTAGTCAAATACTTCTCTGTTTATGTGTCGGTGACTCAGTAAGAAGGAGCAAGGCACGGTCTGGGGGAATTACTAATTAAGAAGTACATCACCAGTATCTCTGTTCATATGTATGTTCGTCACAGTAACATGGTTTCATTTAATTTCATGCTGTGTGTGCTTATGTGTGTTGCTCTTTAGGAAAACGCCAGGTAGTCGAGTCAGTACTCTAATTAAAAGGGATCTGACTGACTAGAATTAGGGGTGCAAGGCAAGTTATGTACATGTTTTGTTCAAGTTGTTAATCCCAACACCTTTTACCGATTACCCTAAACACCCCCTCCCTATCCGCAACCTCTCCCTAACCCTCTTTCCCCCATTGGATGCCTCGTTTTGCCTATATGTACTAAAATCAGGAGCCCGTGCCAACCAAGGTGGAAGGGGGCAACTGCATTTGGCTTCCGTGGCTAGGAAGGAGTTGTGTGATACTCCAGGGGTGTGACACATGGGAACAGTACATGCCCGTAGATTTTCAGGGTTTGGGGAATTTGTAAGGAGTTTCCGAATGTTATAGAGGAACCAGAGAAGTTCACAGAGGAATTGCAAACTGTAATCCAGCTCCTGAGAATGATCATGCCTGTTGAAGTGCGCTAGCGTTTAACTCAAGAGAATGGCTGGCCCAGGAAGGATGTTGGGGTATAGAGCTGAATTGGTTCAGATAAGAGATGCTTTAATTGGAAAGACTCCTGTGGTATGCCCATGTAAGATCGTTTGGGGAAACAGCTTTGAATTTTAAGCATTGGGAAAATGAATCTCAAGCTGATTTTCCAGATTGTTTGAAGGTTGTTTTACAAATCATTCAGAAATAAATAAGCTGGCTGAAACGGCACAGGAAGTAGAGTATTTGCGCAGGTGCTATTGCCCAGACTGCAGGAGCAGCTTCAAATGGTGTGCATGTAGAGGCAAACAAAGCCCCTCTCTGACTTGATTTCGGTTTTGAATCATTGTGTTTCATGCAAAGAGCAAAATAATGCCAGTGAACGTAAATGAATGTCTCTCCATTTCCAAAATGTACAACAACGAACTGGGTGGAGGCAGGCAGTGTTTGTGAATAATGTGCACCAGATGCACCCGGGAAATGGTAGCTGCCATTGAGGTGGTACTCCTGGCCAATTAGGACATTTAAATGGATTTATAACCAGTAATCCAGCTTGCCACTATTGTAAACATGAGAGCCATTGGAAGTATGAGTGCCAGAATCGGCCCCAACTCCAAGCCGCAGGCGGAGGGACCATTGTTACCGCTGCACCTCTTTTTTCCAAACATAACTAAATCGATTCTGAATTTGCATCAGAATAAAGGGTGGGATTACCAAGGGCCAGCTAACTAGATGTTACAAGCATTGGACACAGTAGACCAGCAGAGTCCCTATGTAAGCTGCACAGTTAATGGTGATGACATGCAGTGCTTAATAAATAAAAGTACAAACTGTTCTGCAATAGAAGTTCCAGCGTTCAAGAGAGTCCCTTTGTTATCTGAAAAGGACCAAACGGTGACGGATCCTTTACCAGTTTATAGTGGCACAATTTCAGAAAAGCACACCTTTCTGTTGAGCCAGTCCCCACTCTGCAGTGAATCTATTAGGGAGGGTTTTATTGTGCACATTTTAAGATCCAGCACCAACCTCCATATAGAAACAAGACAGACACTACGAGAAAAGAACTTTCGGAGGAACTACCTTTTCCTATCTAATAACCAAACTATAGAACTCAAATCCCAAGCAAAGATCTATGAGAGTATTCTCAGAAAATGCAAGTGCCCCCCTGTATCTTTCATCTGCGGGGTACCCCAAGGATCCTGTGTATCCCCAACACTTAATAACATCTTTACGATCCCACTATTCGCACTCCTGGACTCTAGCGGCATATCATATACAAACTTTGCTGACGACACCCACATTCTGCTCCCCCTCTCTGGCAAATACCACAAAGACTCTTCCACCTTAAACTCTGTCTATCCGACCCTCCAAGCCTGGATGGCCACACACTGTTTTTTCCTGAATGACGGGAAGACAGAGATTCTTTTGATGCGACCTCCAACCATGATAAAACAACTTGACTCACAATACTCCTCATTTAAGATTGACGGCACACTGATCCCGGTCTCTCCCTTTGTGAAAACGCTTGGCGTGTACCTGGATGCTACTCTAGCTCTCACTCAGCATGTCAACCCAATTGCATCCTCTGCTGCCTACACGGCCAAGCTAGTTAACGCATCCAGACCCTTCCTCTCCCCGGACAGCTGTCTTACAATAGCAAGAGCCAACGTAGATAACAGGGTTACTATTGCTATGTCTTCTTTGCGGGCACCACGGACTGAACCATTCAAAAGATGCAAATCATTCAAAATTACGCAATGGGAGCAGCCCTAAACATCCCTAAAACTGAACACATCACTGCATCTCATAAAAAAACACACTGGCTGCCTTTTCGTGAATGGATCCTCTTCAAATCAATGTCTATCACGCATAGATGCCTCTCCAGATATGCCCCTCCTTACCTAGCACAGATAATCTTTAGAGCCTCCTCGTCAAGACCTACCAGAGCAGCCTACGACCACTGCATGGTTCAGCCCAAATTTAAATGGGCCAAAGCTGGGGGCTCCAGCTTCCCGACCTGTGCAGCCAAACATTGGAGCCTTCTCCCCCTACCTGTGAGCACTCTTACTGGAGTTTCTGAAAAGCACTTAAAACGTTGCTGTTCTTGTAAATCTGCCCTGATAAGGTCTATGAAACTAAATAAATCACAGACAGTGACTCGCATTTGTTGTGAAGAAATGTATGTACGCTTGACTGAATAACTGGCTCACATGGACGTTTGTGTAAAAGGTGTATATTGCTGATTCGAGTAACAGGTCATGTAATCCAGCGCCTTGATGCCTCTGGGTTTAGTGCGCTGTACAAATGCAAAGATAAATAAATACATAAATAAGTGTTCTTCTCCTTTTCCTTGGCCCTTTCAGCAACATACAAAAAAGCTCTCCAAGGTTTCACATCTCTCAGAATAATGGGAGAAGTTCTTCCTTTCCCTTGAGTTTTCAGCTTCGCTTCAGTACTCTACCACAGTTCTTTTCATCGGCAAAAGACGACTTTCCAATGAAGGGGGATATGATCCCCTTCCCCTAGCATCCCACATACTCAATGTTTCTTACCCATCCCTTAACTTATTCCTCAGTTCACAGTTCATTTGCAACTATTCCACTCAGGGGGTATGTTTCCCTTCCCCTAGATTTCACACTCTTGAAATGCTGCTCTCCAGACTCACATTCACTTTGGCCTGGTTTGTTATACTGCCAGGACTTCACGATATTCACTTCACATTCAGTTTGGCCTGGTTTACTCTGCTGCGAGGACCTCACGATATTTGCTTTATATTCAGATTTGTCTGGTATACTCTCCTTTCAGGTGCAGGTCTCCAGGCTCTCCTTCACAATGCTCCATACATATATTTGGGTGCAGGTTCCAAACTCTCACAGTCCCTGGTTTACTCTCCTGCCAGGACTTTTCACGCTGTCTTTCACAACATATATGGGTTTCAGACTTGTACACTTACTCCTACATCCCATCCCCTTTCCTCCATACTGTATGGGTGTCCCTCGCTAGGGACAGGAAACAGAACCTTTTTCACCAGAACAAATTGTCTCCCCCTTTAAATTTAGATGCGCTCTGAGGCGAGCGCTGGGGCACGGCCCTGGGAGCATGCGCTCCCCACCGGTGCCACTCCTCAGTCCCCTTTTCCACTTAATGACACTCAGATGTTACGTGGAGGATGGTAGGATGTTTGGAGGAAAGGGGACAATGGACTAGGAGTATGTTAGTCACTATGGTGAGTAACATATAATTACTCCTATGCCCCGCCCCTTTCCTCCATGCTGTATGGGCAATTACAACTGAATGCAGCCCTGGGGTTGCCCCTCTAAGAAAACAAGTTCTTCAAAACTGCCTGGCCTAAGGTTGTGTCCAACCTGGTGCTGGCATCTAAGCAGTAGTGCTTGCAAAAGGCCGATGAGGAAGCACAAGTAGCCGCTTTGCTGATCGTCTGCCATGGGACATGTCTTTGGAAAGCCACAGCCGTGGCCTTGGCTCTGATGGCGTGGGCAGGCATGTTTTCTGGCAAAGGCCTGTGTTGTCCCTCATATGCCTTCTTGATGGCAGTAACCATCCACCTTGCTATGGAAGCCTTGGAGGCTTAACAGCCTGGTTTTGACCCGCTAAATGTGATGAACAAGGTATCCGATTTACTGAAGCTCTTTGTCCTGTCCAGATAAAATCTTAGAGCACACCTGACATCCAGACAGTGCAATACCCTGTGAACCTCATCCTTTCGAACCACAATGAATGTTGGGAGTACTATCTCCTCGTTAAGGTGAAAGGAAGAAACAACCTTAGGGTTAAAGGCAAAATGCGTCCTAAGCACTACCTTGTCCCAGTGAAATGTGGTATAGGGCTCCGGAGCCACCACAGCCTGAATTTCGCTGATCCGGCATGTTGAAGTAAGGCCAACCAGCAGGGCAGTCTTAATAGTAACCAGCCTGATGTCTGCTGATGCCATGGGTTTGAAGAGTTTGTGTGCCAGGGCACCCAACACCACATTAAGGTCCCAGACCGAATGTGGAAGCTTGACAGGCGGATATAATCTGGTCAGACCCGCTAAGTGCCTTTTAACCACAAGATTGGAAGAGGAGAAGATGTTTTCGCTGGAATACTTGTAGGCCCCTATGGCCGCCAGATACGTATGGAAGGTGTCTACCTGCACATCTGAGTGAGCCAGATGCACAGAGAAGGATAACACATTGTCCAGTGAGCATGCAAGCGGATCAATCTTGTATTGGCTCTTAGTGCCAAAAGGGGAATGAAGCTCAAGCAAGATCAACTCACATTCTCTAATCTCTTGTCTATTAGTAAAGACGTAGGGAGGGAATTTAAGAAGGATGATAATGTGGTTTGTCCTCCGGCATCTACGCTCAAGGGCCAACACTTAAAGGAAGGTAATCTCAATCTTGACCAGGGAGGGAGAAATGAGTATTTCCCCATAAATAAGGATCCAGATATCCCAGAAGGTCTTCACCAAATGGGTGTTCATCCCGGGTTAATTCAAGCTCTCCCATTAGATGTGCAGACCTGGATAAACTCAGTAGGTATTACTGGTATTGAACTTGCGGAATCCAAGACATCAGTAACATGGAGACTCCTCAGGAACAGTCGCTGCGGGATCTTGCAGCCTGCTCAAATTTTGAAGACTTTCATAGATGGGTGGCATTGGTGACTCCTAACACGCTGTATTACCTGCAGAAGTCTAATCAAACAGAGCAGAAAGGACTTGAAAAATCTTCCCAAACCTCCGTCTTCCAGTATGGTGTCCATCTGTGTTGCCAAACCTCCCCTATAGAGGTCTCTCCTGCAGGTTTGTCCTTGCCCTTGCTTGATTTCGGCCAGGTGGGTGTGCCACCACAAGAGCCCTACCAACTGTCTGATACCGTAATTTGATCCACCTCCTGCTATACAAAACATGGTGGCGAATTCCAACTTGAAGCATGCGACCTCACAGAGCCTGCATATGAGAAAGTCACAAATGCCAAAGATCGCTAATTTGTGTATTCAATCCTTCGTATGGATCAAAGGAACATCGTGATTACCAATATCGAGAAGCCTGAGGGGAAAGAATCCAGGGAAGCATTACGAAATAAGGTGCTAGCATGGTTACGTCAAAGAACTGGTCCTGGAGTGGTCAGATTGGCGGACCTTAAAATTTTACACAGGATTGACCTAGGTGACTGGTGTTCGCTACAATCAAGGGATTGTTTCCTAGTGGGTTGCGGGTGTAGCACATGGCCATCTTATCTTAGAGCATGTAGATATCTTCCTAGGGGATCCTCTAATTGTAAACTGATACTTTGATGTCCCCCGTAGCAACTGACATTCTTTTCTTTTTCCCCTTGTGTAGCTGAGCTCTCCAGGTCACCATTATATTTTTTGCAGTCTACTCTCTCGCTGCCTCTTTAATGCATGTGCTGTTTTTTAATACTTTGTATCCTTTTGTTTTATGTTTCATGTTCCACTTATTGTTTGTTTTGTTTGTTTCTGTATGCGCCATCATGCCTCAGGGTCCATTGTGCGCGATATAAATGAAATAAAGTGAAGTAAAGTTTGTCTTGGCCCAGTGGCAGAACCTGGTCCACTTGCTCCTGTACCGACTCCTGGTGGAGTCGCTTCTTGCCCCTGGTATGAAAGCCAGGTTGTCTTGTGACAATGGTAGATGCTTCAGGGTGACCTGCTCAGGAACCAAGCTTCCATGGCTATCTCTGCGGAGCGCGGTGAACCACTGTGCCCCCCTGCTGGGAGAGTAAGTGGGCTGGACCCAGCGGGAGGTATACTGGAGGTTGGTCCGACAGTCGGAGAAGCTCCAAGAACCAAAGTCTTGCTGGCCACCATAGCGCTATCAAGATGAGTTAAAGGCTTTGTGATTCCCTGACCCTGAAGATGACCCTGTAAATCAGAGTAGTGGGGGAAACGTGTATGCATTCATGCCGTTCCACAGGATCTGCAATGCGTCCCCCAGAGATCTCCTGCCTTGCCCCAGCCAGGAAACGAACTGAGGGCACCTCCTGTTGTTCATGGTGGCGATTAGGTCTACCTCAGGGTGGCCCCACCTCTCGAAGATCCCCCTCAGGACCGCTTCATTCAACTGCCACTTGTAGTTGTCGATCCCCAGCCTCCTGAGCCTGTCCCCTCCAAGTTGGACTCCGCCGGCAGGTGGACTGCTGATAAGTAAATGCTGTTTGACAGTGCCCACTCCCAAATGTCGATGGACAGCCTGCAGCGCGGAGGGGACCGGGTACCTCCCTGTTTGTTGATGTAATACATGCAGATGGAGCTGTCTGTCTGGATGCAGACTGACTTGCTGTTAACAATGGGGAGGAACGCTTTGATGGCCAGCCAGATGATGTGTTCTAGCTGTTCCTGTCGTGACCATACTTCATGGACACTCTGGTTGTCCAGTGCAGACCCTCATCACTCTAGGGATGAGTCCTTGTTAATGGTGATCTCCGGAGAAGGCTGTCTGACCTGTCTGCCCGCTAACAGGTTGGCTTGCCGGCAGCTCAGAGCAGCGTACCGTGACTTCTCCACTTCCCGCCTGGTCTCCTGCATCTCCTGATGGCCTCACGCTGCCCTCAACCTCACCATGGCAGAACTCTGGCTTCTCAGTTTCGTCTGGACAGCGTTTCCAGAAGCCTTTCAGCATCAGGCAACACTCCGCTTGCTTTCTCGTCTCTGACTGGATTTGTGTACAGCTAGGTTCTCTCTGCGGCATCTCTCTCCCTGCCTCTCCTTCCATTCGCACAGCTGACAAGTATTTAAACGTCCTGCTGCTATGTAGCTTCCACCAACAACTAGAACACAGTATAGGTTTCCTGGTTCTAGTCATCTTCATCACTCCTGTCTTTTTTCTCGTCTCTGTACTTTGGTATAATTTGTCAGAAGGAACCCTGGTGTCAGTATAAGATCGCTGGATGGGTTCAATACCACAATAAGATGTAAAAGTCTGTGATCCTAGATGAGGGGAGTTACACCCATAATGAAAGGTGGGTGCCGCGTTTCTTGCTACCAGCGTTTCTCCCTCTTATGAGGGTCCTCTTCTCCTATATGATCCCCCCTTGGGCGGCTACCCCCAGGGTTCGGATCAGGTAGCGGCTGTCCTTCCCATGCCATATGGGAAGAGAGTTTGCCCATATAGGGAGTGATGATACCGCTAGATTAATCACAGCACCCACCATAAAACGTAAAGCAGTCGGAATGTTTGTTAGAACTCCTACCTATAATCTTAGAGTTCTGGTGTACAGGAGGACACACAGTCTTCTGACGGGCCCATAGGTCAGAGCACACCCTCCAGTACCTGTAAAACAAGATAGCTGCACCTTGAGGAGGTTGGGGTGCAGGAGTCACATACTCCAACACAATTCAATAAGGAAAGCTCAGAAATGTGGCAAAGAGACTGTTAAGTTCATAAAGGTTTAGTTCATTTCCCTGCTGACACCGCGCAGCCCTATCTGCTGTGGTCAAGTTCCCTGCCTCAAAAAGAACCCCCTCCCGCATTACACAGAGCTCATTTTTATAGCCAAATATGAGGGAGCAAATCTGCCCCCACCTTTTCCTGCACAGTCTTAGACAACTTCATTGTTAAACATTAGCTCATTGGGCAATTAATTTTAATTGGACTAAACCCTTCAAAATGAAATACGCTCTAGCATGCATTCCTGACTCTTCTTTCGGTGCACTGTTCGATTTATAGTTGCTGCAGCTGGACTCCTCAGATAAGGGTTTCGACCAGGCCCAATTTAATGTCTGGTTTCTGCTCATTAGTCAAGTTTCTTAAAGCATGGTGTCCTTGAACGTCTCAGCTTTAAAATGATCTCATCTTTACACACTTCTAGCACTACTCAGTTTCTTCTTATTTTAGCCACATTTTGGTTACATGTATTTCCATTAAAGGCATTTTAGCCAGAACGATTTTCTGTCTGTGTATAGAATATCTCATTGTCCATTATGTGCTTTGCCACCTTATTACATCATGGTAATTCCATTTTCGACATTATAAACACAATGCCTTTGAATACTAGTATGTTGCAACATTATAAATACCATTTTCGCATAATTGCAAAACCACATAAGTCCCTTCGAATTTCTCTGTTTAGGTTTAGGGGGGGGGGCTCCACTTCATTCAGCTGTTGATTCAATATATATATAGGTCAGGACCTTCACTACACGGGGAAAGAGAGAGATCAGTAGGTGGGAGAGACCTGAATATGGTAATCCCGCAAACAGTGGACCACTCATGGGGAGAGGTAACTGAGGCGAATCAATCCTCTAGGGAGTTGCAGCAGGTACTAACAAATATAGACTTGTATGATACCTGGAGAGATAAACCCCCCCACAGAACACGATTATCCCCCTTTCTCCCAGGTCCATATAGTATACACTGGAATTGACTATATAATTGTATCTAACTTGCTCAGAGGAACGATAACTGAGGTAGGAATGGGAGATCGGACTATCTCAGATGATAGTCCAGTTAGTCCTAAATTGACTATAGGCGAGATAGTGAACGCCCCACATAACTAGTCTCTTCCCAGCCATTTCCTTAGGTATAGGGTGGTAAAAGCTGAAATCTTACACAAATCCAGTCTTTTGGAAAAGTATTCCCGGGGACACATCCTTTAATAATACATTGAATGCATTCATAGCCACAATAAGGGGGAACTTCTTGACCGTGGGCTCCCAATTAGCTAAAACCAGGACACTGGAGGGGAAAAAATTAGGGGTAGAACTAAATGAATCAGGAGTGAAGTATTGGCAAACTGATCCCTGAAAATCCTTAGGAAAATGAATGCAGTAAGGGGACAAATGAACACACTAGTGACTAACATAGAGGAAAGGACCCTACTGAATCTAAAACACACGTTTTATGAGGAAGTCATTAATGCAGATAGGCTTCTGGCTCACGCGTTGAGGCTTAAGCAGACAAAATCTCGAATAAGATCTCTGAGAACTGAGGATGGGAAACAGTTGAACGTGGATGGAGATATTAGAGAGGCATTCCAAAACTACTATGAAAAGCTTTATAAAGGCGATCTTCGGGATGAGTATTGTGATGAATCTGATGATGTTATCACTCCTTTCCCAGCGGTAGCCTCTCCGCATGTGGCCTGGGGATGGCAGCCTCTACCTGATCCGGACCCTGGGGGTGGCTATTTGAGGGAGGATCTCATGAGGCGTGGTGACTCTCGGGGGGAGTGCCCAGCATCATCAAATGAGACATGGTATCCCCCTTTCCCTCTTAGGGATATCCCTTCCATTAATCATACCTTGATGGCATACTGTGATCATCCCCTTCAACAACCCGTGCTCCCGTCATCAGCCTCCATGCTGGAAGGAGATTAGTAGCATGCATGAGGCAGGGACCACCTGCAAGGAGGGCCTTGCTCCAGTCCCTGCATCCTGATCAGATTGCTGGCTCCATTTAGAAATGGCGGCTGTGATTCCCAAGCTGAAAGAAAAGGATTGGCTTTGCCTAACTCCCGCCTCTACGTGTAGCTCATTGACTGCGGATAGAACTTCCTCAGCACATGGAAGGGAGCCGGCAGATGAAACCGGCCCCTGAACAAGGACACCGACAAAGGATGTCCTCCTCTGTCTAGGCAAATTCACATTTCAACACCTAAGAAGCAACAGCCCACCGAAGACCTTGCTCCCCTCATCAGCCTCCATGCTGGAAGAAGATCAGCAGCATGCATGAGGCAGGGATCACCGGCAAGGAAGGCCTTGTTCTGTTCCATGCATCCTGATCGTAGCGTTGGCTCCATTTAAAAATGGCGGCCACGATTCCGACCTGAATGAAAGGGATCTGCGTTGCCGAACTCCTGCCTCTACGTGTAGCCCATTGGCTGCTGATCGAACTACCTCAGCAAATGGAAGGGAGCTGGCAGGTCAAGCCGGCCCCTGACTAAGAACACCAACAAAGACTGTCCTCCCATGTCTGAACACATTCACATGTCACCACCTAGAAGCAACAGCGCACTCAACACTGTGCTCCTCTCATCAGCCTCCATTCTGGAAGAAGATCAGCAGCATGCATGAGGCAGGGACCATGTGCAAGGAGGGCCTTGCTCCGGTCCCTGCATCCTGATCAGAGCGCTGGATCCATTTAACAATGACGGCTGCAATTCCGGGCTGAAAAAAGGGATCTGCTTTGCCTAACTCCTGCCTCTACGTGTAGCCCGTTGGCTGCTGATAGAACTTCCTCAGCCCATGGAAGGGAGCCGGCAGGAAAAGGCAGCCCGCGACAAAGGACACCGACAAAGGACTTGTCCTCTCACCACCACAGTCTTCCCTGGGCATCCTCCTTGCTCGTGCCACTGAGGACACTGTGTATCAATGCCAACTCTAATGCATACTGCTCACCTTCCACAAGGCTCACAATGATGTCCACTGCATATCTCTGTACCCTTCGTGTGATCCTGGCCCGAGCCTACTAGTAAAGGAAGCACCCTGCCCACAAGTCAACTAAGTTCGCTCTGTCCTACCCCCCTGATACACCTGGAGATTGGCCCCTTACAAGGCGAGAGCCTATATGCAGAATGCTGCACACCGGCCTCCGCTCCCATTATGGTGTGCCCCTAAAAGAGATGTGAGGCCGACTACAGATCTGCCCAGGTCTTCCTCACTGACTGCTATTCTCTCCGAACATGGTAGCAACTTGACTCTTCACTAATCACTGACGCTAACTCCCTGCACAGAGGCTGTAGACTCCAGACTCACTGGGGCCGGCTTGCTGTTATGCACCATGATTAACTGCTTTACCGTTCCCTACACCTGGTTGATGAACTCTCAACCTAGCTGTGCAACTCACTCCAATGTTTCTTGTTATGTCTATTTGCACACTGGTGTAGCCCCAGCACCATCTAATTACTCTATCTTTTTTTGTATCTCCCCACTCAAGCATCTCAGCGAACTGTATTGCTTGGCCATCTCTCACATCTCTCTAGGAAAGTCGATTTTCCTTTCTGCATTGCTGTTTTTGGTGAACCTAGACCTTTTTCCCTCTCTTTAGGAAAGTCAAATCTAGGTGTTTTTGCATTGCTGTTTGTGCAGAAGCTAGGCCTTTCCCCCCCCCCTCTTTAGAAAACCTAGGACCCCCTATTGCTGATAACCACATCAGCCCTTCCTCAAGACCGACTCTAACTGACATCCTCTTTGTCGTTCAATCTCCAGACCTATGGAGCCCTCATATGGACTTTGTTTTCTCTCCTTTCTCCTCCTCTTCCATTAATGGTGGTACCCGCTGGGAAGTCCTGGTGGCCCCCTTCCAAATCCCCAAGACCATCATCAATGTCTATCTAAATAGTAGAGTCATGGTCCAGGGCTCTCAGCCCAATCTCCTCCTTCTTGATATGATATGATATGATATGGCATTTATAATGCGCCTATACACAAGTGATTCAAGGCGCAACGAGGCAAGGGAAGGGGAATAGAGGGAAGACAGAGACAACGATCTTACTAGGCCAGGTGACATTGAGATCGCGCAAGTGCAGGGGAAGGGGAAAGGGAGGAAGGGGAGGGATCAGTGCTTCTCATCAATTTCCTCCCTTTTGCTGCCACCTCTTTGGCCCCCCTGCCACTTTGTTCCTAATCCACTGCCTCTCTGGCACCCACCTCCTCCTCTGCTCTGGACCCTATGCCGCCTCTGTCTACTGCCTCTGGCCACTCTCGGGCCCCTCTACTGTCTCTGCCTTAACCTGCTCCACATAGCTATTCTCAACTCGCCCTCATCTGTCAAACATTCCTCTGACATTTGCCACCTCCTTGAAGACCTTGACCTAGATGTCCTCGCTCTCACCGAGACATGGTTCACAGCCAGCTCTGTCACAGGTTTTGACACCCTCCTTCCTGGGGGCTACAAGATCCTCTCCGAGCCCAGAACCAACCGGCCCGGAGGTGGAGTGCCCCTTATCTTTCCGGAATGGGTCCCTACTTCTGTCAGGCTTACTCCTCCTTTGAATGCCTAGCCTGCAGGCTCTCTATTTAATTTTTTATCTGTCTTATTTTTTTGCATTTATATAGCGCACACATACCCCCAGGTATCAGGGCGATACAATCCAGTTACATGAGGCCCATTGGCTGGGGAAGTTCTGGGTTCAAGATTAGACAGTGGTACATAATTATTGGTAGGTACAAAGAGTCAGTGGTAAGCACAGTGGTACAGATAAGGCAATGTGTATCCTTAGATTACAGAGACAGTACCGTTGCCATGCCAAAACTGCTGATGTGGGCAGTGATGTGTATCATCAATTAGTTCAGGTGAACAGCCACGTTTTAAGGGCTTTTCGAAAGGCCCAGTAAGAGTTTTCTGCTCTTAGGGGCTGAGGGAGGGCGTTCCACTGTTTTGCAGCAATGACGGGGAAGCTGGCCCCTCCTGCTCTGGTTCGTTTGAATTTGGGTTGGATCAACCTGTGGGTGTAGGGAGTTCTGGTAGGCCTACCAGTGTGATGGGGAACAATGTTTTGAGCTAGGTATGGTGGGGCCACTTTAGATATACACCTGTAGGTAAACGTGAGTGTCTTGAAGAGGATTCTTTGTCGTATCGGAAGCCAGTGTACTGCTTACCTGGCCTCAGATATATGGTGATGTTTAGGCAAGTTTACTACCACTCAAAGGGCATTATTTTGAATCATCTGGAGTTTATGTATGTTGTGAGAGGATGTGCCTCTGAAAAGGACATTGCAATATTCTAGTTTAGCACCTATCACTGCTCGTGCTATAGTTAAGCAGTTATCTTTAGATAGATATGGGGCCTCATTAGGAGTTTGGAGGTAACCATGGAGCTATTAGCGCCATGGCTGCCTCCAAATCCTTACCGACTCCGCCCTGGTGAATGGAGCTATTACCGTCCCATTCCAAGGTTGGCGGGCGGTAATTCCCCATTCACCAGGGCCCTTCCCCATTCCCATTTGAGCCCCCATAGGGCTCAATGGGAATGGGGAAGGCGCTAATAACGGTACTGCAAATTGCGGTACCGTTATTAGCACCAAAGTCCCTTTGCGGGTCCCGTCCTTAACGCCTGGTAAAACCAGGCGTTAAGGGAGGACCCGCAAAGGGAACTCGTAATAGGGCGGTAAGGGATTACCGGTACTGGTGCCCTTACCGGTACCAGTAATCCCTTACCGCCCACCTCGTAATGAGGCCCATGGTCTGGCTGCAATGAGAAGTTTAGTGACATAAGCTGCAGATGAAGTATGGCATTGACCTGACGGAAGAGGCAGAGTTTAGCGTCTAAGTAAACTCCAAGAGTCTTCACAGCTGGTGATACTGTGAGCATAATGCTGTCTATGTTGAGTGCAGTGTAGTCTGCATTCAGTTTGTTCAGGATTGAGAGTGGACCGACCTGAAGTAGTTCAGTCTTTTCATCGTTAAGGCAAAGGCCATGGGTTGTCATCCATGAGTGGATGGTGGTGTATGTGGTGTTTAGCAGAGCAGTGTCTTCAGTTTAGTTACCTAATAGTGGGAGGAGGATTTGTGTAGCATCTGCATAGTTAGTGTAAATTATGCCCTGAGCATCTAGGAGGTTGAAGAGAGGCGTAGTAAAGATATTATATATGGTGGGAGAGACACAAGAGCTTTGGGTTACTCCACAGCTGATGGGAGTAGGTGCTGCGCTAGCTTGGTTTGAAAATACTTTCATTACTCACCCTTCAAGGAAGGAGGTGATCCATGCTGCTGCTTCGTGTGAGAAGGCGGCTGCAGAGGTGAGATGGTGACATAGGATACTGTGATCAATTAGGCCGTAGACTGCGGATAGGTCTAAGAGGAGCAGCATGCCCGGTTTTCCCTTGTCTCTAATGTCGTCCATTTGGTTTTTCAAATCCAAGTGGCCCAGACGGAAACCAGATTGTCTGACACCTAGAATATTTTAGATTCTAGATGGCGTTGAATCTGAATATAGGCAGCCCTGTCCAAGATTTTGAGGAGGAATGGGACAGTAGTTATAGGTCTATAGTTATTTGGGATGGCAGGGTCTAGGGAAGTTTGTTTTAATAGTGGTAGGACCCAGGCTTCTTTCAGCAGGGATGGGACTACCCCTGTTGAAAATGAAGCATTGAAAGATGGGCCAATATTTCTGCGCAGTCTTTGATCAGTGGGGCTGGGCACACCTCTCCTTAGCATCTCAAAGGCTTAAGGCTTTTCAGGATATGCAATGTGTCTAAGGTGGTTATATTATTAAATGTGAACTGAGGGGTGTCAGATGTCCCACTAATGATACTTGGATTATTAGTGGTGTTCTGTGGAGTGGTTTTTGCATTGGCTTATTTAATGGCTATATTCTTCTGTAGCATTTCAATTTATTGTAACATGGCATACCCCCGCTGACATCACCACATCTTGCTCCAATTTGGGAATAAGTGCGATTAATGCGCACCGTCACCGTGCAAACCCCCGTTTACCCCAGCAAGGCTGCCCGCACCCGCACTTGAGGGATATTTATTTACTGCACCCATTTAGATGCATGAGGCGGCGACCACTCCAAGATGGCCGCCTAGCCCCCTTTGTGTTCTTTTCCTGGCAACTTAGCCCTGCCGGGCCACGGTCATCTCCTATTGGCCCACACAGTCCTTAAGAGGACCAATCCGGTGCCGGGAGGCGTGAGCCGGCCTTCCGGAACGAAGGCCAACAGGAACAAAGTCTGATGCCTGTCTCAGCCTGTCTTTGCCTGAGTTTGCCTCTTGCATGAACCCCTGCCTCTCGGGTCCGGTAACCTGGACTTAAACTCAAGGTACTGTCGCACTGCATACCTCGCTGTTACCTACTCTCACAGACTCTCTCAGAGTCCTACTTCTTGGGTATGTTCATGCTTATGTGCCGCCGCTGACTCAAACGGCTTATTGTGCCATCCAAAGGCTGATGCACAAGTTGTACTACGCTTGCTCCCTAGCCTCTCACGTTTCAGTACTCAGCCACCTGTAAGCTACCTCCAGTCTGTTAGCAAAGTCACTGCTCCCACAGCGCTACCTGCCTTTTCTATATATGTTCTGCATACTGTTAGCCGCCTTTAGCCTGCCTGTACCGAGCCATACTAGAACTTACTTTGATATCTAGATTGCACCCAGCCTGATATTCGTTTCCAATTGGCCTGTATTCAGTCATCTTTAGCATGTACTCTGATATCTAAAATGGTATCTAGCCTGATATTTGCATCTCGCCTGCCTGTACTATACAACCTAAAGTGCACTTTACATCCATACTGTTTCTAGCTTGCTAGTAGCATCCAGCCTGTTTGTACTGAGCCAGCTAGCATGTACTCCCTAAATCCAGGTAAACAAATTATCATTGCCCATAATAGGAAAGCCAGACCACCTCTATACATCACCTCCACCTTCATATTAGCTGCACTATCACTGAGCTTAGCGACCAAAGTCAACATATTGTTCCACTACACTAGGTCCCTCCACCTCTCCTAACCCACCATGCCTGACACACATCAAATCACAGGACCTATAGTAAACCAGCATCAAGAAGATACTATCTTACAAAGGCCATGTAGCACTACGGAAAGAAACCAAAGACTACGTGCGCGCCTGTCTAAACTGTATGAGCTACCAGCAAAGAAAATTAAACAACTCCATCTCCATAAAAAACACTCACCCTTGATGGTAACTGGAGAGTGCATTAGGAAATATTGCAACCCCAAAAGACCCACTCAAAACTGCACTAAACCTGTCACCATAGATAAACGCAGCACCTTGCACCCTAACATTGAAAGCCACAAACACCTTCTCAAAGGTGCGCTTATAAACGCCAGATCTCTAGTTGCACACGCAACAGAGATCTCAGATATCATTCACACAGACAACCTCGATTTCCTGGCTATCTCAGAATCGTGGCTGCATGACGCGGCTGGCCCTGCCCTTTCATTAGCAGTTCCCGATAATTACACCATCTTACGAGCAGACAGACTCACCTCTCAAGGCGGGGGTCTAGCAATCATAGCTAAAACCAGTCTAGACATGAGAATTGTCTTAACCCCAACTATGAAATCCTGCGAATGTCTCACGGTCAAACTTGCCACCGCCAGCTCCCAAACATTAAACCTCCTCCTCATCTATAGGCCCCCAGGCCTCATTGGAACCTTCACTGAGGATATCTCAACTACCCATTTCAATAACTTAAAAACTACTTCCCAAACAATAGTGCTAGGTGACTTCAACCTAGGCTATAATGACACCAAGGATACGCAGTCTACAGCTACTGCCTTGATCTTAAAAGAGTTGGGATTTTCCCAGAAAGTTATCCTTCCTACTCATAACAAAGGTCGAATCCTTGAATGGATAGCGGAACACAACTGTGAAGTTACCATCACAGAGACTGTACCCCAGATCTGGTCTGACCACCGTCTGCTACGATTCACAGCAGCAACGAACCCTGCCACTGCCAAGTCCTCACTTATCCCACCTATGCCCACGAGGAATAAAAAACTTATGACAGCAGAAAAACTGTTACCCATTATATTACCGCAACTAAACCTGATCCCAGACAATATGGATCCCAACGTGTTAGTCGAACAATTTAATGAAACTATCAATGCAGCCCTCGACCACATAGCTCCGCTCAAACTTCGGAACAGCAAACCGAAAAAAACATCTTAACTCATGGTTCACCCCTCACCTAAAAAATCTTAGGCTAATTAAAAGAAAGCTTGAAACTATTTGGAGACTCTCTCCTTCAGCCGAAAATAAACACAACCTAGCCATGGCATTATCCCAATATATGAAAGACATCATACTAGCCAAACAGGAAACGTATAATACTAGAATATCTCAATCTAAATCTAGTGTCAGAGAATTGTTCAGCATTCTGAAAGAACTGGAAACACCGATAGTTCCCCAAGAAAACTGCATCAAGGACAAAAAATGGTGCTCTAGCATACAGTCTGCCCTCACAAACAAAGTAGCCAACCTGCAAACTAAAATTGCCCTCAAAAAAGCATCCCTAACGCCTAACATCCCGCTGATTATAACACCACCACCTAATCCCAAACAAGAATCGCGTTTCTGCTTCTCTAAGGTATCGACCATTGAGGTAGAAAAAGTTATTCTGGGACTTAATTCCTCCAACTGTAAAGGTGATCAATGCCCTGCCCAACTGATTAAGGATGCGGCAAGAGAATTATCGCCATTCATAACTAAACTCATCAATTCATCCTTTACCACAGGCACTGTACCGAACAACTTAAAAGAGTCCTGGGTCCTGCCACTTCTAAAGAAGCAAACCCTCGACCCGGCCATTCCCACTAACTTCAGGCCCATTACTACAGTGCCCTTTCTTCTAAAAATCCTAGACAAAGTGGCATACATGCAAATACAAAACTTCCTTGAATCTAACCATCTACTCGGAACCCGCCAATCCGGTTTCCGCCTGCTACATCGGACTGAGACAGCCTTAATCGATCTCAAGGCCCAAATAGATCAGTGCAGAGACAATGGCCAAGCAGCGCTACTCCTCCTGTTAGACCTCTCTGCTGCATTTGATTTAGTTGACCACACAGTCCTATGTAGCCATCTAGACTCGGCAGCCCACTTCTCTAAAGAGGCCATAATCTGGATCAAGTCATTCCTGAGTAACCGAACCATGAGAGTCTTCTCTCCATCAGCCTCGGCTGACCCGATTCCTATAACTTGTGGTGTACCACAAGGTTCTTGTGTGTCACCTACCCTCTACAACGTATTCACAAAGCCCCTCTTTGATGAAATGGATCATCTTGGTATCGCCTACACGAATTACGCAGACGATACCCAGATCCTCCTTCCGCTCTCAGGAGACTACGCCAAGGATCTGGCCCTAGTGAACAGAATATACAGCATCGTTCAGGCATGGATGGCCACACATGGTCTATGCCTGAACGATGACAAAACAGAGCTCATCATCCTAGGCACCCCAGCATACATATCTAAACTCAGCCTGGACTATGCCAATTTCATTATAGATGGGAATAACATAAAAGTAGCTAAGGAAGTAAAGACCCTAGGTTTTTACTTAGATGCCACCTTGAATTTTGCTAAACAAGTCATCTCTCTAGCCTCAGCTTCTGCATACACATGCAAACTTATCAGAGCCAGCAAACAATTCCTCTCTACAGACAGTTGCATCACGCTTGCCGGAGCCCTCATACTTTCCAAACTGGATTATTGCAATGGACTATACATTGGGGCTAATAAACAGACCATCCATAAAATTCAGGTCCTCCAGAATAATGCCTTAAGTGCAGCTCTTAAGATTAACAGGAATGAGCATATTTCATCGGCAAGAAGAGAATACAAATGTCTATCCACCTCGGCCAAAATTCAACTCAAAATTGCCTCCCTCACTCATAAGTGCCTCAACAACAAAGCACCCCCCTACCTCAAGGATAGGCTACATATAAGAACTCAGACCAGACCCATAAGAACAACTAACGCAAACTGCCTACAAGTCCCACGGTTCAAACTTGCTACTATAGGAGGACACAGCTTCCCAGTCAAGGCTGCGCAGCTGTGGAACTCCCTTCCCCATGGCATTAGAGAACCACAGTCCTTTGTGAATTTCAGACAGAACCTGACCAACTGGTTGAGAGCAAATGACACCTAACCACTCTGATATGATGGTATCCGCTGATGCACTAACATGCAATGTTCCTGATGTATGTATAATATTATTGTGTCTTTTATTATTATGTATCTGATATCGCTGCCTTGTATATCTGCATATCTGATTTCACTGCATTGTATATATTTGCCTTTACTGTAACCTGTGTACCTGATATCACTGCCTATATATATCTGCCTTTACTGCAATTTGTCTGATGCCCCTGCACTTTCCTATTTAACTTGTACCTGAAACTAAGCTGTGCATATTCTTGTTTTCTGCGCCCTGATGCCCCAGGGTCTGCCGCGCTCTATAAATAATAAAACAAACAAACAAACAAACAAATACTCTGAGGATGGCGAATAGCTCACGGGTGTCTGAATTGGCATTGGTTATTCTAGCGCTGTACATGGAGGCTTTGGTCGCGATGATGGCCTGTTTGTATTGTTTAGCCAGGGTATTAAATTCCTGTTTGAGAGTGTCTGTAGGGAGTTTTTCCTGCATGTTTCTGTTGTTCTTTTCTTTGATCTGAGGTCAGTGAGCTCTTGGGAGTACCAGGCGTTAACGTGCACAGAGGGTTTGGCTCTCCTGTGGGTTAGTGGGGCTATGGTGTTAACAGCATCAGTTAGTGTGTTGATGTAGAGCTAAGACTTGAGGATCTGATGTGCCATTGGGATCCAATTTGAGTGCGTCCAGGAAGGGAAGAATGCTTTCTTTGGTATGTTTTTTTGAGTTGCGGGCCATGGAGGCAGTAATCGTTTGGCGAGAGGTTTGGGAAGTTTTGTTGCCCGGATGGCAAAGTTAATTAATTTTATGGTGGTCAGACCATGGGCATGAGTAGTTATTTTGTATGGTAATGTTGCAGTTGAAGTTGGCTATCCAGTCAAGTATGCATCCTTTAATGTTTGTGGGGTTGTTGATTCATTGACAGAAGCCTAGGGAGAGCAGAGTATTGGCGAGGGAGGGAGCAGCTGGGTCGTTATGGTCATCTAACCCATGGTTGAAGTCTCCTTGGGGTGTAACTTGTGAGGAGAGGTTGAGTTTGTGATTTCGTTTTTGGAGGAGGTCTTCGAAGGTGACGGTGGGACCTGGTGGTCGATAGATGATGTGGATCGTGTTGGAGTTGGTTGGGGTGGTTGTTAGTTTTAGCGAAAGGATGTCGCAGACTTTGTTTATTGAGGTGTTCAACTTCCTTATGGGCAGGTGTTTCTTAGCTATAAAGGCGGTCCCGCCACCTCTGGCAGATAGTCTGTCACTTTTAAAAATAGTGTAGTCAGGGGGATTGGCCAATGCTAGAGTAGGGCTTGAGGTTGCATTAAGCCAGGTTTCAGTGATAGCTATACCATCTATGTTGTTGACTGTTAGGAGGTCATGGATATCTAGGGCGTGGGCCGTGAGTGAGTGTGCATTTATCAGTGCTAGGTTGAGGGTACTACTGTGGGTGTTATCACACTTATGGTGAGAGGTGTGAGGTGTCCTGGCATGTGTGTGTGAGGGTGAGCTAGGCATGAACTCGCTGTAGGTGTGTCATAAGAGGCCGTGATAGGTGGAAGGCAATGGGAAAGCGTATAATATGATATGATATGACATTTATAACACGCCTATACACAAGTGTTTCAAGACGCAACGAGGCAAGGGAGGGGGAACAAGGGAGGACAGACAACAATCTTACTAGGCCAGGTGTCATACAAATCGCGCAAGTGCATGGGAAGGAGGGAGAGGGAAAGTGTGTGGGGGAGGGGTGAGGGGAAAGTGCAGTACATGGGATAGTAGAATAAATAAGATAATAAAACGGCCAGATGGTGGCAAGTGCGGGGTAAGTGCAGACATAAGTGATGGTAGGGGGACTGTAGGGATACAGAAAACAGTCCAAGGGGTTACCAGGGAGGCAGTGCAGGTGCGTAACTGGTGGGGCCTGGGCCCGAGATCAGAAAGGGTGGCCAGGTAACCAGTGCAGTTTCATCCAGGAATTCAGCAGGGGAGAGAAGAAGAGAAAGCGGAGGCAAAGAGGAAGGTTTTGAGGTGCTTTCGGAAGCAGAGATGGTTCTCCTCAAGTTTCAGGGAGGCAGGAAGTCTGTTCCAGAGGGAGGCCCCTGCTGAAGAGAGAGATCTACCACCAACTCGTTGCTTGGAGAAGCGACTGACCCTGAGGGAGTTGGAGGCGGATGAGCGAAGAGCTCGAGAAGGAAGATATTTGGTAAGTTGAAGGTAATGCTGCCCCAGGCCCCAGAAGGTCTTGTGTACAATGCAGAAGGGTTTGAACTTAATCCTCGCAGCCACTGGGAGCCAGTGCAGAGATTTCAGTCCTGGAGAGATACGATCCCTGGGCTTGAGGCCAAGGACAAGTCTCGCAGTCCTGTTCTGGATATGTTGCAGAGGGCAGAGGGCAGAGAGTTGAGGCAGGCAGATTTAGATAGAGGCTGTTACAATAGTCCAGCCTAGAGAGAAGCAGGGCTCTGGAGATGGTGAGCTTCTGGGGGAAGGAGAGGAAAGGAAGAATACCTCTCAGGAGGTGCAACTGGTAGTGTGACATCTTAGAGACGTCAGAGATGTGCGGAGAGAAGGCGCCCCCAAGGTTTTTAGCCTTGCAGGTGGGAGCAGGAAGAGGGCCAAGAGAGGCCGGCCAGAGAGCTGCAGGGAAGGAGGGAGTGGGTGTGCCGATGAGTAGAATCTCAGTCTTACTGGCATTAAGGCAGAGGTCGTTGGCAGCACACCACTCCTGGATGGCAGACAGACAGTCAGAGATGAGGGAAGAAGAGGAGGAGGCCGAGGGTAGCCTGAAAATGAGCTGGGTATCATCCGCATAGCACTGAAAGTTAGGACAGAGAGCGGCGATGCGGTGGGCAAGGAGGGCCAGGTATTGGTTGAACAGCCAGGGAGAGAGGTTAGATCCCTGGGGGACACCACAGGTAGAGAAAAAGGTATCGGAGAGGAAAGACCCAAGTTGAACCTGGGAGGGTCGGTTGGAGAGGAAAGAAGTCAGCCATGCCAGAGCCTGACCAGTGATACCCAGGTTATCATGGAGACAGTTGAGCAGGATGGCATGGTTGACAGTGTCAAAGGCAGAAGAGAGATCAAGCAAGATGAGGACACAAGGGGTGTTAGAGTCAAGATTGGCAAGCAGGTCTTCACGGATGTTCAGGAGAGCAATTTCCGTGCTTCTGGCAGCTTTGAAGCCAGATTGATGGTCATGAAGACAACCAACAGCTTCAGTGTGGAGATTAAGCTGGGAGATAGCCAGTTTCTCCAGGAGTTTGCCCAGGAAAGGAGTTATGGAGATTGGGCGATAGTTTGCCGGGCAGGAGGGGTCGGCAAAAGGGTTTCTTAAGAAGAGGGTACACACGGGAGTGCTTCAGGGGGGATGGGAAGACTCCGGTGGGAAAGGAATGATTGCATAAATCAGCCAGGGCAGGAGCCAGGGAGTCGATGTGGTCATTGATAGTTTTGGAGGAACAGGGGTGAACCTGTTTTGTCGAGACTTTCATGGATCGGACTTGTCTAGAAACCTTGTCTGCGGAGAAAAGGGGAAAGGAAGAGAAGGAGGGAGGAGGGTGGCTGCAGGAGGGCCAGAGGAAGAGCAGGAAGTAGGGGAAAGGTGGGAATAAGTAGAGAGTGAGGACAAGATGTCCTGAGTTTTAGAGATGAAATGACAGGCCAGTGCTGTGCAGAGGGCCTGCGAAGGGACAGGGGAGGTAGAGACTGCAGCAGGATTGGCCAGTTCCTTGCAGATTTTAAAGAGTTCAGCCGAGTTTTTAGATTACGCAGAGATGCAGGCTTGGATATGAGCTCTCTTCTTGGTTTGGACAGAGAGCCAGTATTGCCTTTGCAGCAGGCGGCAGGCCAGTTTGTCAGAGGATGTACATGAAGCATGCCATGTCCTCTCTGCTACCCTACAATAACGTTTTAGGGTGACGAGGTCTGAGTCGTACCAGGAGTTGCACTTGGCTTTGGGCTTCAGGCGGATTCTCA
Organism: Ambystoma mexicanum; assembly: GCF_040938575.1. Taxonomy (NCBI): domain Eukaryota; kingdom Metazoa; phylum Chordata; class Amphibia; order Caudata; family Ambystomatidae; genus Ambystoma; species Ambystoma mexicanum. The sequence continues at coordinate 73,108,887 of NC_090940.1, read as the reverse complement.
TGACAGGGGCAAGGATATCAAGATTATCAGAGATAGCAGAGTGAAGCATGAAGAGGGCTCTGTAAGGGTGGGAGTCAGCCAAAGGGAGAGGAGGGGTGAGAAGGTGGTGGCGAAAGCCTCAGCTGACACGCACTTCATGGGTCAGATGACCCGAGAAGGTAGGTGGCAGGGATGCAGGTGGCTTGGCCTGAGGGGGAGGGAGTGTGAGGTGGGAGGATAGGAGACAGTGATCACTCCAGGAGAGAGGCGTGGAGAGAGGATCAGAGCGGGGAAGGTCTGAGGATATCAGAACATCCAGAGTATGCCCTGCAGAGTGAGTCGGGCCGGAGGGGAGAATAGTGAGTGAGAGAGAGTCGCAGAGGCCGCGAAAGAGTACAAAGTAAGGACAGGAGATATCCAGGTGAATGTTTAAATCTCTGAGAAGGAGGAGTTGGGTGGTCAAGGCCAGGAGTGAGGAGGAGAGGTCAGCCCACTCAGAGGAAGGAGGAGATCTGACCAGGTGGCCAATAGATAGTAGCCACAGTAAGGGAATAGCTAGGCGAGAGAGAGAGCCTGCAGACGAGGCATTCAAAAGAGGAGTAGGACGGCGTAGGAGTGACAGAGGCAGGAAACCACTCAGGGAATATCAGGGCAACACCCCCTCCAGAGCGGTTGGACCTGGGCGCGGAGAGGATCTTGTAGCCGTCAGGTAGGACCGTGTCAAATCTGGTGACAGAGCTGGCCGTGAACCATGTCTTGGTGAGACCGAGGACATCGAGGTCGAGTTCTTTCAGAAGGCAGCAGATATCAGAGGAGTGTTTGACAGCAGAGCGAGAGTTAAGTGTGGCAATATGGAGAAGGTTGCCATCCTTGAAGGACTTCCGGGGAGGGGTACAGATCAGAGGTATGCCCTTCGGAGGTGTAGAGGGTGCCCGAGAGGGGGCAGAGAGGGGAGGAGAAGGCAAGGTAGTCAAGGAGGAGGCAGAAGGGGGAGGCGAGGAAGCCACAGAAAGGGGGAGAGAGGGGACAGCAGGAGAAGAGAGGACATTTATGAGGCGCGGGAAGCGTCTATCAAAGAGGTGAAGGTTGGCCTGAGGGCCTTGGACCAAGACGGTCCCGTTCGAGTAGACATTAATGTTGACCTTAGAGGAATGGAAGGAGGCCAGGAGGTCGTCCCAACGGGTGCCACCATTAATGAGAGAAGAGGAGAAAGGAGAGAGCACAGAGACCATATGAAGAGTCCATAGGCCTGGCGAAGGAACAATGAAGAGGATGTCAGTGAGAGTTTCCTTAGAGGAACACCGCTGGTGTAGGTGTCAGCAATAGGGAGGCCTGGGTTGAAGACCAGGATGTCCTTTTTAAACTTCTTCCTACCAGACGTAGTGAGGAGAGCAGGATAGTCGATAGAAAAGCAGTTGGAGAAGATAGGAGAGATAGAGAGCACCATAGAGTAGGTGGGAGAAGAGAGAGATGAAGGTACTGGAGGAGGACACTAGAATAGGCAGACAAGGAGCGAGAGGCAGCCAGGTTATATGAATTGGCATTTATAAAACGCCTATACACAAGTGTCTTCATCGTGCGCAATAGGACACGATGAAGACACTCAGGCTTACAGAGCTAACATATTGCAAAGTTATGACAGGAGAGAAGACACACATAAGTTTGAGAATCCTGAAAAGAGGGAGAAAGGCCTAGGTTTCACCAGCAATTTACTTAGACAGTGCATATTATACCAGGCGAACACACCTAAGTTTGAGAATCCCGGAAAGAGGGAGAAAGGCCTAGGTTTCACAAGCAATTTAAATAGTGAGACAGTGCATGTTATACCAGGCGAACACACGTAAGTTTGAGAATCTTGAAAAGAGGGAGAAAGGCCTAGTTTTCACAAGCAATTTAAATACCGAGACAGTGCATATTATAGCTGGCGAACACACCTAAGTTTGAGAATCATGAAAAGAGGGAGAAAGGCCTAGGATTCACAAGCCATTTAAATACTGAGACAGTGCATATTATACTAGGCGAACACACCTAAGTTTGAGAATCCTGAAAAGTGGGAGAAACAGGTACACATGTGACAGTAGTAGGTGTACGGCTAAGGCAATGGCTGCCAACAGGTGCACAGGGTACAACAGTAGACACAGGGCTAAGGCATGGGCTAGCAACAGGTACACATGTTGCGGCAATAGGCACAAGGCTAAAGCATAGGATGGCAGCAGGTACACAGGGTGCGGCAGTAGGCACAGGGCTAAAGCATGGGCTAGCAACAGGTACACGGGGTAGAGCAGTAGGCACAGGGCTAAAGCATGGGCTAGCAACAGGTACACAGGGTACAGCAGTAGGCACAGGGCTAAAGCATGGACTAGCAGCAGGTACACAGGGTGTGGCAGTAGGTGCAAGGCAGTGGCCTATAGGGGAGAAAGGCGTGATACTGTTATGGTGGGCAGCAGCAATGATGTCCAGATGTTACGCTCACCTGGTATCCACAGGGACACCAACCAGCTGGGTTACTTGCTGGTATGCTTCTCAGCTTTGCCCTGATGTGGTCTGCGGGGAAGGTTCTGCCTGAAAATACAGGAGGACTGTGTTCAAGGCTGACCGACTGGGGTAAGTATCCTCCCTCCACCCCCGTATTCTTTCAGTCCCTCTGGAGCCCTCTCCTCACCTTGTAGTAGAATTAGGCGTGCTCTCCGTCCTGCGTTCTTTGCAGGGGCACGTTGTCTTTCATGGGCGAGTGCGGTCCAATTACTTCACTGACGCCGGCCCGTTTGATATTTTTCAGGTAGGTCTTATTGCTGTTTTTTAGTTTTGTTGCTATCCTGCATGCCTTTCTTTGTTTAAAATGTCTCTTTTTTCTCCCTTAGGTATGCAGAGCTTCAGCGCGGCGAACTGGCTTGGTTGAGCCCCGCTGGTAAATGATGGCACATTAAGAGCGCTATGATGCAGTAAGTAAGCGCTATGCGCAGGGCTGCGAAGTCTTGCCTTTGCTAACCTGTGTTTTCCTTCCTTGTAGGTCGCAGTGTTCTTCAGCGCGAGTGGAATGTCCGGAGTGGTGCCAGCCGAGAGGTGACCAGCCAGGTAAGCCTTTTGAGCAGTTCGTAATTTGTAAATGTCTCTACAGCTTTCTTTAATGTTGCCTCTATCTTCCTCTTTCAGGTCGTTCTGTCCGGGAGGCGTGCAGATTCGAGGAAGTTGTTCTCAGTAGCTGCGAGTGTTTAAAGATGAAGACTGCAGGTAAGATGCTGCTGCTAATGATGTTCCTTTTGTCTCCTTGCAGGTTCTGCTTCTCCGAGGTTTGAGGGACTAGCTGGACACGGTGAGCGTCACGTTGCAAGCTGCAAAGTAACACAAAGCAGGTTCTGCTGTCAGGGTGTGGTTTATATAGCCCAGGTAAAGTAGTACCAGGGAAAGTATTTCCCGGCCTGCCACACCCAAAACACTAGACCGCATAGCTTGGTTCTTAGGAACCAAGCTATGTGGATGCCTCCATGTTGGCTGACAATACAATAAAGTAGTTCCCAAGCACATTGTTGTTCATGGTGTATGAGCCTGGCGCCATAGGCGCCAGGACTGGCCCCATGAGGGCTTTTGAAGAGGATGCCAGCCTCTAGAGGCCCGAGTCCTGACTCCACCTGGCCAATGGGTTTGCCAGAGGGGGTTTTGGGCGAGGGTCGTGACAGCACTCCCCCCTAAGGCCCCTCCCATGGTGTTCCTTCTGTCTGGCCCAGGTTTGGTTGGGAAGTTCCGATGGAATTCCCTGATTAGATGTGGTGCGTGGATATTCTCACTGGGCTCCCAGGATCTATCTTGTGGTCCAAATCCCTTCCAATCGATGAGATAATATAGCTTGGTCCTAGAGCATTTAGAGTCCAAGATATCTTTGACTTCGAATTCTAGTTCTCCATCAACAAGTATGGGCTTAGGTGGTGTCCCAATCTGTGTGCCAGGTTGCATTGGTTTCAGGAGGGACACATGGAATACCGGGTGGATGTGTAGATTAGGTGGTAAATCCAGTTTCACGGCTGCTGGGTTGATAATTGCCTTAATGGTATAGAGTCCTAAGAATCTGGGATGAAAGGTCCGGGTTCCCTTGATGGGTACGAAATTAGCAGCTAACCGAACTTTGTCTCCTACGTGATAATCAGGGGCATTTTTCCGGTGTTGGTCGGCAAATCTCTTTTGCTTTTCTTTGGCATGAATAAGGTGTTCCTTTGCCCTTTTGAAAGCCTGAGTAATGGTTGTGTGTAGAGTCTTTACCGCTGGCATTTCCAAGCTGGCTGGAAGGTCTAGTTCAGAGGTACGTGGATGTCTGCCATAAAGGGTATAAAAGGGCGTTTGCCCGGTGCTTGAATGCAAAGAATTGTTATATGAATATTCGGCTATCCATAGTAGGTCTTTCCAATTCCTTTGTTCGTGGTGCAGTATGCACTGTAAATATTGCTCGAGTGTCTGATTGGTTCTCTCGGTTTGGCCGTCCGTTTGGGGATGGTGACTGATAGATAGCCGAACGTCGATCTGCGCCATTGCACAACATTGAAACAAACTGGCTGCCTCGATCAGAGACCAGAACCGAAGGGAAGCCATGTAGCTTAACTACGCCCTCCAGGAACAATTTTGCTAAAGTGGCTGCGTCTGGGAGGCCTTTGAGAGGAATAAAATTGGCCATCTTCGAGAATAAGTCCATAACTACAAGGATGGTGTTGAACCCTTGGCCTGGAGGTAGATCAGTGATGAAGTCAAGGGAAAGAGTGTGCCATTGAACTGGAGGAATGCCCAATGGTTGTAGGAGACCAGATGGTTTTTGTTTCTGTGATTTATTTTGTGCGCAGACACCGTAGGACTGAATATACTGAATGATGTCCTTACGCCAGGTAGGCCACCAAAAGTTCTCTTTCACCTTAGCTAGGGTTTTGGCGATCCCAGGATGCCCTTCGATCAGTGAATAGTGATAGTTTGAAATAATATGCTGTTGTAATTCCTTCTTGGGTACATATAGGCGATCCCTAAAAAAGGGTAGATGGTCCTTGATGGTATACTGTTCTCCTTGAGTTTGCCATGCGAGGTAGGCATCAGGATTCATTGTCCGTTGGATTTCTTTTCGTAGTTCTGCTTGTGTTAAGGTTGTCGTGATACCCAAGAGTTTGTCTTCAGGTATTAAAGGGTCTTGGGCTCGGAGTTGTATATACTATTTCATCTATGCCCATGCGAGATAAGGCATCCGCCTTTCTGTCATGATGGCTGCTCCCGGGGAGCCAGGCCAGGCCCAGCGTCCCCGGAAGCAGACCTATCACCCACATCACCGGATCCAGCAGACCGCTACTGGGGCCCTTTGGACCACGTCCTGGCGCCTTTGGCGCCAGGCTCATAAAAGGCTTCAGTCCTGGCGCCATAGGCGCCAGGCTCATTTGGTCAAAACATGTCATAATGCTTGGGTGGACTTACCTGAGGCAGACCATGCTGCTTACTCACCCAGAGCAATCCAGTCTGGCTGAGGTCTCCAGCCATTTAGGCTGGGAGGAACTATTTTTCCTCTTCAGGAACTCTTTTTCTTACCTGGGTGGGGCCGGAGGAAGGATACTCACCTGAAGCACTCCTCTGCTATTTAAACCACGGCCGACGGAATTCACGTGCTTCGCGTTACTCTGCATCAGCAGCAGGACGCTCACCGAGTCCGCTCCTGCATCCTGGCTCCTGACACGCCCGCAGCTCCTGGAACACCTGAAAGACAAAAGGAGAGAAAAGACAAGCATCCAGAGCTTTACTCACCGGAATCCTGCACTCGGGAAACCTTCTTCCGATAATCCTGAAAAAGAAAAGCACAAGGTTAGCAGCGCACCACAACGCTCGCCGCAGCGCCGCTTTCTCTTACCTTATCGTGGCCGCGCCACATGCAGAAACGGCTACAAAGCTTGCCGCACCTCGGCACCTGCAAAAAGGGGAAAGACACGATTAGAAGCGCTCCGCTTCATCCGGTGCCACACCTATTCCACTTACCTTTACGAGGCCTTACCACGAACAACAGCGGTTTTGACGCCGGCAGCGAATCGGCTCCTGCAAAAGGGGAGAAGGTGAGCATCGGACTTGATACAGGAGGGAATACTCACCTAAGGACTTACCAGATTTTGGTTGAACTCAATCCTCCATTCGGGTCAGAAGGGCCTTTCTGCCTTTTCTAGACCCCGGCCCCGAAGGGGAAAAGACATTTAATATAATCTAAAGACTACATACTTACTGGGATCGAACAGCCAGAGGAATCGCGCCCACTAAATACCCCAGTGAAGTAACTGGAATCAACGCGCCCCTGCACCAGAAGCAGAAAGGAGGGCTCACCCTTCAGAAAATAAAGTGAGAGCCCACAAAAACCGAACTAGCGACAAGGGGATTTAGAAGGGAGAGATAGGGGGGAGCAGATACTCTTTCCAGCAGATATTAACTCCCTCTTTCCCACCTACAGAAACATTATCCTACGAGCCAGACAGACGAGATTCGGGGGAGGGCCCCTCCAGTCCATCTTCCGGTCCCTGCGCTTTACTGTAGAAGAATTGGTAGCAGTCCAGAACGGGTCAGCACCTGTGTGGGAATCAGGTGAGCGTTACAGAACGCGAAGCCTACCAATAACCTCCTACCCATGCGCTATGGAAACTTCTGAGACAGACCAACTGGCTCAGCTATTAGGGGAGCTACGGGTCGAAGTTCATGCTGCCCGCCAGGAGACAAACGCCCTCATGAGGGAATTGATAGTGTCCAAGGAACAAACTGATGATCTTGTCAGACAGCTGTTACAGAGTCAAGCGGGGCAGACACATTTACCCAATTCAGGGGGGAATTTCACCCCTGTGCCTGCAACTAATCCAGTTCAAATCAACCTACTCGGAAATGTGCCATTGGCACCACCTGAACGTTTTGCAGGAGATCCCAAACGATTCGCAGTATTTATGAATCAATGTCGATTGCACTTTCTCTGCAGGCCTGGGGCCTTCCCAAATGACCACACCAAGGTAGCTTTTGTACTTTCGTACCTCAGTGGCAGTGCAGCTGACTGGTCAATTCCATTGGTTACCCAAGATGATCCAATCCTTTGGAATTTTCAAGCCTTCCAGACTAGTATGGAAAGACTGTTTGGAAGACACTTCCAGGGGCAGGCCCTGGACAATGAACTCCTATCCCTACGACAAGGTAATCTGGACCTTTTGGCCTACATTGCAACCTTCAATAGGGTAGTTGTAGAAACAAGATGGCCCGAGGACAAAAGAATCACGCTATTCCATTGAGGTTTTGTGGTGAACTTAAAGACGTCCTTGCCCAGGTTGTAAATCCACCCCAGGACTGTTCGGAATATATTGACTTGGTGGTCCAATTGGATCACAGGCTTCAAAATAGGAAAGCAGATTGATCCAGGTTTGAAACTCGGGTTTCCGCGAAAATCCAGAGTAACTCCAAAGGCCTCAACGCCACTGAACCTATGCAAATTGGGGTGGTAAAAGGCCCCTTGATCCAAAAGGAGCGTGACAGAAGACGGCACATGCAACTGTGTCTCTACTGTGGGTCGTCGGGGCATTTTCTTCGAGATTGTCCGGTAAAACCTCCCAAGAAGACAGTAGGCGCCTCTGATAAAAATCCTGTAGAGTCTGAGCCGGGAAACGACCTCGCCCGACAAGCGTAGAGGTCCGCTTGCCGAGCTTGAAAACCAATTCTTTGACCTCGCACTTCATTATGCCAATGGTTCTCGTAAATCCGAAGCAGCCAGAACGATTGCATGCAATTCAGGCGTACATCGACAGTGGGGCTATTGGAAACTACGTGGATCACGAGTTGGCTTCCAGGATGAATCTGCCTCTTTGCCCAAAAACCATCAAGGATGTCATCACCACAGTGGATGGAACCGAGATCGCCTCTGGGCCGGTAACCCACTCAACTACCGAAGTGACATTGTTAGGTCAAGATGGGCATCGGGAGGCAATAGTGTTTGACGTGATCAATGCCCCGCAATTTCAAGTAATTCTGGGAATTCCTTGGCTGGAAACACACAATCCTCAAATTTATTGGCGAGCAAAGACAATAACTTTTCCAGAGTGTGCACAAACCTGCTACCTACGAGCTTCGGGCACTGGCCTAGCTACAGTAACGGCTGACTGCTTGCAATTACCGCCGGAATACCGAGAATTTCAGGACGTTTTTCAAAAGGAGCAAGCCAATACCCTACCGCCCCACAGGTCATATGATTGTCAGATAGATTTAATACCCGGAGCAACTCCTCCCTGCAGCAGGATTTATGCGCTCACCGAGCCCGAGAATCTTCATTTACGTCAGTATCTGGACCAGTACCTGGCCAATGGTTTTATTCACCCGTCAAAGTCCCCTGCATCCTCGGCATTATTCTTCGTACCAAAAAAAGAAGGTGACCTCAGAACTTGCATAGATTACCGTGCTTTGAATCGGATAACAGTCAAAAACAGATATCCACTACCTCTGTTCCCAGAGCTTCTTGACCAGGTGAAGGACGCCTGCATATACACCAAGTTAGATCTCGGAGGGGCTTACCATTTGGTGCGGGTTAAGGAAGGCGACGAATGGAAGACGGCGTTCCGCACCAAATATGGGTTGTTTGAGTACCAAGTGATGCCTTTTGGACTGTGCAATGCACCGGCTGCCTTCCAATATTTTATGAATGATGTCCTCAGGGAGCTCATTGACGTTTGTGTTGTCGTGTACATAGATGACATTCTCGTATACTCCTCTTCGGAAGCTGATCATCGAAATCATGTCAGTGCAGTACTTAAAAAATGACGTCAACACAAATTATTTGCAAAACTTGAAAAATGTGTTTTCCATGCCACCGAAGTCGAATTTCTGGGTTTTATCCTGACACCTAAAGGAGTCCAAATGGACTCACGAAAAGTGGACGCTATCCTCAAATGGCCATCACCCAGTTCCGTAAAAGGTGTTCAGAGCATGTTAGGTTTCGCCAATTTTTATCGCTGATTCATTCCGGAGTTTTCACGAGTGGTGCAACCCATCACGGCACTCTTAAGAAAGAATAAACGTTTTGAATGGTCCAAAGAAGCTGAGCAAGCCTTTCAAGAACTAAAAGAGAAGTTTACTTCTGACCCTATATTGAATCACCCACGTCCGGACCTCCCTTACATCGTCGAAACTGACGCGTCCAGCTTAGCTATGGGAGCCGTTCTCTCTCAAAGAGACCCAGAAACCAACCAATTACATCCCGTAGCGTTCTGGTCCCGGAAATTCTCGGCTCCCGAGATAAACTACGCCATCACTGACAAGGAACTGCTGGCAATTAAATCCGCCTTTAAGGCCTGGCGTCATTATCTCCTTGGAGCAAGACACACCATCACAGTGATTACTGATCATAGGATTTACAGTATCTGAAAACCGCCAGGGCACAATCATCTCGACAGCTCCGTTGGGCCCTGTTCTTTGCCGAATTCGACTTTGTAATCACTTACCGCCCTGGCTGTAAGAATGGTAAAGCAGATGCCCTTTCTCGAATTGGAATGGGGGACGTTATCGGTAACACTGAACCGGTACCAATAATTCCTGAGCAAAGAATCTTAGGCATGACTTCTTCGCAATCACTTGAAGACATCCAGGACAGAGTTAAACAACTCTTAAATTCAACTGATTTGCAGAACTGGATACAAAAAGGAACTGATTTTACCTTAACCAATGGCCTACCTTATTTCTGAGGTCGACTGTTTCTTCCACACTCTGAACTCCAAAAGCAAGTTATTACCTGCTATCACAACTCATTGATAGAAGGACATGCTGGCATAGCCAAAACTGAAGAAAAAGTGAAAAGACAATTCTGGTGGCCTTCGTGGAGAAAAGATATAAAAGAATTTGTGATGTCTTGTGTTGTGTGCGCACAAATCAAGGGTCAAAAGAAAAGACTGGCTGGTCTTCTTCAACCGTTAGGCATTCCACCATCTCCCTGGCACACCCTTTCTATGGATTTTATCACTGACTTACCCCCCTGCTCCGGGTACAACACCAACCTCGTTATTGTAGATCTATTTTCCAAAATGGCACATTTCATTCCATTAAAAGGTTTACCTTCAGCTTCAGTACTAGCCAGAGAATTCCTTGAAAATATTGTCCGGTTACACGGATTCCCGTCGGTGCTCATCTCCGACAGAGGGAGTCAATTTATTTCCCATTTCTGGCGTAGTTGCTGTCAGTTGGCCCAAATTGATGTAAGACTCTCAACCAGCCACCAACCCCAAACCGATGGTCAAACTGAGAGAACGAACCAGACTCTCGAACAATATTTACGATGCATGCTACAACAGTCCGAAAGCAACTGGAAAGACATTCTTTGGCTAGCTGAATATGCATACAACAATTCAGTTCACTCAGGAACGGGGCAGAGTCCCTTCTACACAGTATATGGAATCCACCCTCGAACCTCCAACCTCGATCCTCCTCAGGATCTCGGAACACCCGCCGTGGATCAGCTGCACACTACTATTACCCAAGCCTTCAAGGAAGCAACGGCACACTTACAGCAAGCCAAGGAAAGATACAAGAGAGGTGCAGATCAACACCGGAGCGAGACACCTCAATACCAGGTTGGGGACCAAGTCTGGTTGTCCACCAAACACTTATCACTCAACGGACCTCGCACTTTTAATCCGAAGTATCTGGGGCAATATCCTATTACTGCTATAATTAATCCGGTGGCTGTTAAACTAGAATTACCAACTCATATGCGAATACATCCAGTGTTTCATGTATCACTTTTAAAACCTATGCAACCTGGAACCAGACTAACTAAACCTCCGGGACCCATTCAAGTGGATGGAGAACCTGAATTCGAAGTAAAGAACATTTTGGACTCTAAGGTCATTAGGTCAAAGCTGTTCTACCTAATTGACTGGAAAGGTTATGGTCCTCAGGAGAGATCATGGGAACCCTGTGACCACGTCCATGCTCCTCGGCTGATTAAGAAATTTCATCAGACCTTTCCAAATAAACCAAAACCCCCTGGGAAGACAATCTTGGGAGGGGCCTTGAGGGGGGGTACTGTCATGATGGCTGCTCCCGGGGAGCCAAGCCAGGCCCAGCGTCCCCGGAAGCAGACCTATCACCCACATCACCGGATCCAGCAGACCGCTACTGGGTCCCTTTGGACCATGTCCTGGCGCCTTTGGCGCAAGGCTCATAAAAGGCTTCAGTCCTGGCGCCATAGGCGCCAGGCTCATTTGGTCAAAACATGTCATTATGCTTGGGTGGACTTACCTGAGGCAGGCCATGCTGCTAACTCACCCAGAGCAATCCAGTCTGGCTGAGGTCTCCAGCCATTTAGGCTGGGAGGAACTATTTTTCCTCTTCAGGAACTCTTTTTCTTACCTGGGTGGGGCCGGACGAAGGATACTCACCTGAAGCACTCCTCTGCTATTTAAACCATGCCCGAAGGAATTCACGTGCTTCGCGTTATTCTGCATCAGCAGTAGGACGCTCACCGAGTCGGCTCCTGCATCCTGGCTCCTGACACGCCCGCAGCTCCTGGAACACCTGAAAGACAAAAGGAGAGAAAAGACAAGCATCCAGAGCTTTACTCACCGGAATCCTGCACTCGGGAAAACTTCTTCCGACAATCCTGCAAAAGAAAAGCACAATGTTAGCAGCGCACCACAACGCTCGCCGCAGCGCCGCTTTCTCTTACCTTATCGTGGCCGCGCCACGTGCAGAAACGGCTACAAAGCTTGCCGCACCTCGCCACCTGCAAAAAGGGGAAAGACACGATTAGAAGCGCTCCGCTTCACCCGGTGCCACACCTATTCCACTTACCTTTACGAGGCCTTACCACGAACAACAGCGGCTTCAACGCCGGCAGCAAATTGGCTCCTGCAAAAGGGGAGAAGGTGAGCATCGGACTTGATACAGGAGGGAATACTCACCTAAGGACTTACCAGATTTTGGTTGAACTCAATCCTCCATTCGGGTCAGAAGGGCCTTTCTGCCTTTTCTAGACCCCGGCCCCGAAGGGGAAAAGACATTTAATATAATCTAAAGACTACATACTTACGGCAATCCCGAAGTGGGATCGAACAGCCAGAGGAATCGCGCCCACTAAATACCCCAGTGAAGTAACTGGAATCAACGCGCCCCTGCACCAGAAGCAGGAAGGAGGGCTCATCCTTACAGAAAATAAGGTGAGAGCCCACAAAAACCGAACTAGCGACAAGGGGATTTAGAAGGGAGAGATAGGGGGGAGCAGATACTCTTTCTAGCAGATATTAACTCCCTCTTTCCCACCTACAGAAAAATTATCCTACGAGCCAGACAGACGAGATTCGGGGGAGGGCCAGTCCAGTCCATCTTCCGGGCCCTGCGCTTTACTGTAGAAGAATTGGTAGCAGTCCAGAACGGGTCAGCGCCTCTGTGGGAATCAGGTGAGCGTTACACTTTCCGTTTCTGACTCCTGGTCGAAATGTGATTACATAATCATATTCGGCGAAGAAAAGGGCCCACCGTAATTGGCGCAAGGACTGGGCTTTGGCTGTTTTGAGATATTGCAGGTTTCGGTGGTCTGTGATGACTGTAATGGTGTGTCTGGGCCCCAGAAGGTAGTGCTTCCAGGATTTAAAGGCGGATTTGATAGCCAGGAGTTCCTTGTCCGTGATGGCATAATTAATCTCTGGAGGTGAGAACTTTTTCAACCCGAAGGCCACAGGATGTAGCTGGCCGGTTTCCGGGTCTCTCTGTGAAAGGACAGCCCCCATTGCGAGTCTGGACGCATCACTTTCAACGACATAAGGGAGGTCTGGACGAGGATGTCGCAGGATTGGAGCGGAGGTAAACCTTTGTTTAAGTTCCTGAAAGGCTTCTTCTGCTTCTTTGGTCCAAGCAAACTTTTTATTGTTTTTTCATAATAGTACTGTGATTGGGTGCACAAACTGAGAGAAGTCTGGGATGAACCGGCGGTAGAAGTTCGCAAAGCCGAGCATGCTTTGTACCCCTTTCAGAGACGTCAGTGAAGGCCATTTCAGAATGGCATCTACCTTGTGCACGTCTATTCTGATGCCTCCTGGAGTAAGGATAAAACCAAGAAATTCTACTTGGGTGACGTGAAAAAAGCATTTTTCAAGCTTTGGAAACAAGCAATGTTGACAGAGCTTGGTGAGGACTGAAGGAACGTGCCTGACATGATCTTGTTCCGAGGCTGAGTATACTAAGATGTCGTCTATGTACATTAAGGCGCACACATCAATTAACTCCCTTAAGATGTCATTCATGAAATATTGGAATGCCGCAGGAGCGTTGCATAACCCGAAGGGCATGACTTGATATTCAAACAAGCCGTACTTAGTACGGAAGGCGGTTTTCCATTCATCTCCTTTTCTGACTCGGACCAGGTGGTACGCTCCTCGAAGGTCCAATTTGGTATAAATCTGAGCATCTTTAACTTGGTCTAGCATCTCAGGGATAAGTGGCAAGGGGTAGCGGTTCTTCACGGTGATCTAGTTCAATGGGCGGTAGTCAATACAGGTTCTCAAGTCTCCTTCCTTTTTTGGTACGAAGAACAAATGACTGGCTGTGGGGGACTTCGAGGAACGGATAAATCAGTTTGCAAGGTACTGGTCTAAATAGGATTCCAAATGAAGGTTTTCTGGTTCTGTGAGAGTGTAGATCCTGCCGCAAGGGATTTGTGTACCAGGAACAAGGTCGATCTGACAGTCATAGGGTCTGTGCGGCGGCAATGTATTGGCTTGGTCCTTTCGGAAAACATCCTGGAAATCATGGTATTCACTTGGCAAGGTATTAGTTGCTCCCAGGGTTGATACTGTCGCTCTGGGAGTCATGGGGATACAGACGTCGGGTTTCTCCTCTTGGTAATAGCAGGCAGGGGAGCAGTCACCGGGGAAGGTTAATTTTCGTGCCCGCCAGTCTATCAAAGGGTTGTGAGCAACCAACCATGGCATCCCTAGTATTAGCCTGAACTGAGGTGCCTTGATGAGATCGAATGAAATAGACTCCCGATATCTGTCCTGACACAGCAAGGTTCCCCCGCTGTGCACTGGATTACTGGTCCGGAAGCGATTTCTGTCCCATCCATGGTGGTTACCTTGTCCATAGTTGGCTTAGAACACAAAGGAAGCCCCATCTCTGCTGCTAGTTCTTGATCCGTATAATTTCCAACTGCTCCGCTATCGATGTATGCTCCAACGGCATGCATTCTTGACGACTGTTGGTGGTTAATTAAGATCACTGGTATTGCAAAGTGCGAGGTCAGCAACTCTTTCTTCTCACTCGACAAACTGACATCTACGTTTGTCGAGCTTGGTAGTTTTCCGATTCCTTAGCTTCATCCTTCTCTGTGGCCCTGACTGTTCTTCTTGGGGGTTTTACTGGACAGTCCTTCAGGAAATGTCCTGGTTTCCCACAATACAAACAAAGCTGTTGTTGTCTTCTTTTGTCCCGCTCTTGTTTTGTTAATGGAGGCCGTATCCCTCCAATCTGCATGGGTTCTACAGCATTTTCAGGTACACAGGGTGTGTCTTCCCTTGGTCGAACATACACGGTCCGAGGGTCCGTTTTAGACCGGTCTGCCTTTCGGTCCTGCAACCGGTGGTCTAGCTGCACAACCAGATTTATGAATTCTGCACAGTCTCTGGGTGGATCAACCACCTGGGCTAAGACGTCCTTTAATTCGCCTCGTAGGCCTCGATGGAATAACGTGGTTCTTTTATTTTCTAGCCACCTAGCTTCGGCAACCAGTCTGTTGAAGGTAGTAATGTAGGTTAACAAGTCCTGATTCCCCTGTCGGAGGGACAAGAGTTCATTGTCTACTGCTTGTTCCTGGGTATGGCGAGCAAAAAGTTTTTCCAATTCTCTCTGGAACCCCCCAAAGTCATGTAATAGAGGATCGTCATGGGTTACCAACGGCCCCGACCAATCTGCAGCACTACCACTCAGGTATGATAAGACAAAAGCTACCTGAGCTTGGTCGTTTGGAAATGCTCCAGGCCTACAAAGAAAATGAAGGCGGCACTGATTGATGAATGCCGCATACTTCCGTGGGTCGCCTGAGAACCTTTCTGGTGGTGCCAGGGGCACTCTTCCAGGTAACGTGATCTGTACCGGAGTGGGTGGTATGGCAGGGTTTTGTATCGTTGGATTGCTTCCAGGTAGAGGCGTCTGTCCTGCCTGTGATTGCAAGTATCTCTTCAGTGCGTTCTTTGGTCACTATCAGGTCTCTCCGGAGGGCATTAGTCTCTTGTCGGGCAGAATGAACCTCAGCACGAAGCTCTCCTATTAATTGGGCCAATTGGTCCATTTCTGATGTCTCCATGGCGCCCAGGTGGATTTGTTATGGTAGGCTTCGTGTTCTGTTACGCTCACCTGGTATCCAAAGGGACGCCACCCAGCTGGGTTACTCGCTGGTATGCTTCTCAGCTTTGCCCTGATGTGGTCTGTGGGGAAGGTTCTGCCTGAAAATACAGGAGAACTGTGTTCAAGACTGACCGGCTGGGGTAAGTATCCTCTCTCCACCCCCGTATGCTTTCAGTCCCTTTCAAGTATTTTGAGCAGTTTGTAATTTGTAAATGTCTCTACAGCTTTCATTAATGTTGCCTCTATCTTCCTCTTTCAGGTCGGTCTGTCCGAGAGGCGTGAAGATTCGAGGAAGCTGTTCTCAGTAGCTGCAAGTGTTTAAAGATGAAGACTGCAGGTAAGATGCTGCTGCTAATGATGTTCCTTTTGTCTCCTTGCAGGTTCTGCTTCTCCGAGGTTCGAGGTTCGAGGGAATAGCTGGACACAGTAAGCATCACGTTGCAAGCTGCAAAGTAACACGAAGCATGTTCTGCAGTCAGGGTGTAGTTTATATAGCCCAGTTAAAGTAGTACCAGGGAAAGTAGTTCCAGGCCTGCCACACCCAAAACACTAGACCGCATAGCTTGGTTCTTAGGAACCAAGCTATGTGGATGCCTCCATGTTGGCTGACAATACAATAAAGTAGTTCCCAAGCACATTGTTGTTCATGGTGTATGAGCCTGGCACCATAGGCGCCAGGACTGGCCCCATGAGGGCTTTTGAAGAGGATGCCAGACTCTAGAGGCCCGAGTCCTGAGTCCACCTGGCCAATGGGTTTGCCAGAGGGGGTTTTGGGCGAGGGTCATGACACCAGATTGACATTAGGTTCCTTATTTGTGCAAGTGGTCACGAAGTCTGGACGTGCAAAGGTGCCTTGAGTGTTGAGTGGGGCGTCATAGCAGGACAAGGAGGTGGTAGGTGGTGGAGCTGTGGAGGTCGGGGGTGTGTAGGGCATGGGGCAACAATAGTAGAAGTGGAAATATGCAATGGGATTCTAGTGGCAATGGGGCTGGTTGGCATGGTTCCCTGTTGGTGCGTGTTGGTCAAAACCCTGTGGTTGTGGCATGTGCGTATGCGAATGTGGTGTGCATTTTGCATATGGACCAGCATGGGGCGAGTGCTTCGCTCGTGGAGGGTTCTGTTGCCTAGGAAATGGAGGCATTCCCATGGTGATGGGGTGCGTGTGGGGGGCCTCTGATGTTTGGGGGGGCCTGGAGTCTGTGCTTAATTGCAGGACTCAGGGCTGGGTGGCCATGCTTGGGGGAGGTAGGACCCTATTATTTGCATATTGTGCGCTAGCAAATGGGAGCCTCAGAGGAGTTATTGGTAACTTACCCTGTAAGTCGTGTGAGCTGCTTGGTGTGAGGTTGGCATGTGCAGGCATCACGTCTTTCGGGTGTGTGTTGCAAGTGAGCTGGAGGCTGTAACACCAACACTTTGTGAGGAGGGAGTATCTCTCCTGGCCTCTCTCTGACTGTGGCCACCATCTACAGGCCACCTGGCCAGGTCACCTTCTTCCTCTCAGAATGGGCTGACCTCTCTTCTTCCCTCCTTGCCTCGACCTCCCAACTTCTACTCCAAGATGGACCTCAACATCCACCTGGATGTTACTAATCCCTCCTCTGGGCTTTTCTGCAACCTATGCGACTCTCTCTCTCTCCCTTTCCATTCTACCCTCTAGTCCGACACACTCTGCTGGACACACCTTGGAGGTTTTCATCTCCTCAGACATCCCCCTCTCTCCCCGTCTTACGGCTCCGCTCTCTTGGACTGGCCACTTCCTGCTCTCCTCTCACCTGAAACTTCTTGCCCCTCAAGCAAAGCATACCCCATCACTGCCACCTTCCTTCTCGGTCACTTGGCCCATGAAGCGATTGTCAGTGGATGTCTTTGCCTCTACTTTCTCTGCTCCTCCTACTCCTGCGACTGACTTGCACTCTGACACAGCCCTCTCTAAACTACATCTTTCTATCTCCAACACTCTGGACATCCTTGCCCCTGTCATGAGAATCCATCTAAAGCCTACCTCCAAATGCAACTCTTGGTACGACGCTGACCTCGCCACCCTGAAATGTAAGGAAGTGGTGGGAATCGGGCACATCCTCTGACAAACTGGCCTGCTGCCTACCCCAAAGGCAATATAGACTCTCTGCCCTCTATAAGAAGTGGGCCGAACTCTTTAAAAACTGCAAGGAGCTGGCCAATCCTACTGCAGTCTTCACCTCATCTGTTCCCCCAAGCCCTTTGTATGGATCTGGCCTCTCATTTCACCACTAAAACCTAGGACTTCCTGTCCTCGCTTTCCTCTTCCTCTCCTTCTAACTCTCTCAGGACCCCTTTGACCGCCTCTCCTCTTCCTTTTTCCTCCTTTGCTCTGACAACACCTGACAATGTCTCCAGAAAAGTCCAATCTATGAAAGTGTCATCCAAACATGTGCTCCCCTGCTCCTCCAGAACCATCAAGGGCCACATTGCCACCCTTGCTCCAGCCTTGGCTGATTTCTGCAATCACTCTTTCATCACTGGATCTTTCCACTCTCCCATTAAGCACTCCCTTGTGCACCATCTCCTAGCAAAGTCTTCTGCCGATCCTGTATGTCTGGCAAAATATTGCCCGATTTCTATCGCTCCTTTCCTGGGCAAACTTCTTGAAAAGCTGGCCATCTCCCAGCTTACCCTCCACACTGAATCTGTTCTCTGTGTGCATGACCATCAGTCTGGCTTCAGGGCAGCCAGAGTCACAGATACTACCCTCCTGAACACCCGTGACGATCTGCTCTCTAACCTCAACTCCAGCTCTCCCTTTGCCCTCATCCTCCTTGACCTTTCCTCTGCTTTTGACACAGTCAATCATGCCACCCTGATCAACAGACTTTGCTTTTACCTGGAAATCGCAGATCAGGCCCTGGCATGGCTGAACTCCTTCCTCCTGCACCGTCCTTCCCCGGTCCAACTTGGGTCTTTTCTCTTCACCACTTCTCTCTCCACATGTGGTGTCCCCCAGGGCTCTATCCTCTCACCCTGGCTCTTCAATGTCTATCTGGCCCCTCTGGCCCACCTGATCTCCACCTCCTCTTCTAATGTTTAGTGTTATGCGGATGACACTCACCTTTCTTTCAGACTTCCCTCAGCCTCCTCTACCCCCTCTCTCATTCCTCACTGTCTGTCCGTGGTTCAGGATTGGTGCGCCTCCAACGATCTTTGCCTTAATGCCACCAGGACGGAGATCCTTCTCATTGCAACCCCTGCTCCCGCTCTCCCTCTCTCACACTGGCCGCCCTCCTTCGGCCCTCTACCCTCGTCTTCCTGTGTGGCAAAAAACCCTTTGTGTCTTCATTGACTCCACCCTCTCCTTCTCTCCTCACGTCACAGAAAAGGTCCACTTCCAGCTGCACCACCTCAGAGGTATTATACCTTTCCTCACTTTCCCCCAGAAGCTCATTGTCTCCAGAGCCCTGGTTCCCTCCATGCTGGACTACTGCAACAGCCTCTTTCTCAAACTGCCTACCTCTACTCTTCGCTCCCTGTAACTAATCCAGAACATGACTGCAAGACTTATCCTTGGCCTTATGCCCAGGGACCATATCTCTCCAGCCCTGAAATCTCTCCACTGGCTCCCGGTGGCTGCAAGGATCAAGTACAAGACCCTCTGCATAGTTCACAAGTCTTTCTGGGGCAGGAACCCGCACTACATCCAATTCTCTCTTCCGAAATACCTTCCTTCTAGAGCTCTTCACTCAGCCACCTCCAACTCTCTGAGGGTCATACGCTTCTCGAGGCAGAGTGGGGGGTAGATCTCTCACCTCTGCAGGTGCATCACTCTGGAACGGCCTCCCTGTCGCTCTCAGACTTGCGGCTAGAAGCACTTGTGTACACCCACATTATAAATGCCATATCATATCATACCATTAGGTTAGGCTTTACCGAAGTGGGCATCACACCTATTTTGACAATTATGCTTGTTTACATGCCTGAAGTAACCCCCGCACCATGAGGTGAAGCTTTGTCAGCGTGTGTTATCCCACCTATTTTGTCTATTATGCTTGTTTACATGCCTGAAGTAGAGCCCCCCACCATGAGGTGAGACTTTGCCAGCTTATATAATTTCTCCTATTTTGTCTATTATGCTTGTTTACATGCTTGAAGTAACCCCACAACATGAGGTGATGCTCTGCCATCTAGTGTAATCACACATATTTTGTCTATTATGCTTGTTTACATGCCTGAAGTAGCGGCACGCACCATGAGGTGAGGCTCTGCCAGCTTGTGTGATCACACCTATTTTTGTCTATTATACTTTTTTGCATGCCTGAAGTAGTCCCCTGCACCATGAGTTGAGGCTCGTCAAAGTGTGCTTGTACCACCTACTATTGCTGTAATCCACATGTGTATTCTTGCACTCGATGCACTTTCTGTAACTAGCACCCTGATGCCTGAGGGTTTGGTGCGCTGAAAGAAAGAAATAAACCTGCAAAGCCTGCTGACAATATCCCTCAATATTCTGTGCAACAAACAGAATGATAAAGACTGAGACAAGGAAGAGGAGCCGAGTAATGCTGAATACTCAGCAGAACCAGAAGAGCAGTCTAGTGCTAGGAAGAAGCTGATTGGCTCCAAGCAACTCCCTTTCTTGAAGCGGGAGTTTGAAGATGGAACAGCTGAAAGTAACTGGGAGATTGAACCGGCTAGTCACTGCTGGGAAACGTTGTCAGGTCCACAGGCAAGCTGGGAGACAGCGAGAGAGGAAGGACTGCAGGAGCTGGTTTGCCATGCTGAGATCGCAGCAGGAAGAGAAGAGGACCCTTCCTGGTGACCGCAGTATCCGAGAAGCAGTACCAATGCTGCATGAACACAGAGAAGGGCTCAGGAGCAAAGTAGGAGCCGTGAAGGACGCGTAAGCTGGCAGACGGAGCCAGTAAGCCTGTGAAGTGGAGGCGGGATGCCGGGACGCTTCTGTATGTTTGCCGCAAGAGGTCCGAAGAATGCCAAAGAAAGCCGGTAGGCCCAAAGAAGGGAATCTGGGTCACTGGGGCGCTTCAGCAGCTCCATCAAGTACTGATAAGTGCCAGTTACATGAGTCAGGTGACCCCGATCAAGGAGGTTGGGTCACTGGGACATTTGATAAAGAAAGTGAATGAAGGTGGGGTTGAGACACAGTACTTTGATAAAAGTGATAAAGAATGATATGATGTGGCATTTACAACGTGCCTATACTCAAGTGTTTCAAGGTGCGACGAGGCAAGACGGGAACAAAAGGGGGACAGACAACGATCCTATTAGGCCAGGTGTCATTCAGATCGTGCAAGTGCATGGCAAGAGGGGAAAAAGGAAAAGTGTGAGGGGGAAGGGAGAGGGGAAGTGCAGTACATGGGAAAGTAAAATAAATAAGATAAATAAAATGGCCAGCTTGTGCCAAGTGCAAGGAAGTGCAGACATAAGTACTGGTAGGGGGCTGTAGGGATACAGAAAAACGGTCCTCAGATGCAGGGGTTGCCAGGGAGGCAGTGCAGGTAGGCAATTGACGGGGCTGGGCCAGAGATCAGAAAGGGTGGCCAGGTAACCAGTGCAGTTTCAGTCAGGAATTTAGCAGGGGAGAGGGGGAGAGAAAGCAGAAGCAAAGAGGAAGGTTTTGAGGTGCTTGCAGAACCGGAGATGGTTCTCCTCGAGTTTCAGGGAGGCAGGAAGGCTGTTCCAGAGAGAGGCCCCTGCCGAAGAGAGTGATCTGTCACCCACTCATTGCTTGGAGAAGCGACTGACCATGAGGGAGTTGGAGGCAGAGGAGCGAAGAGCTCGAAAAGGAAGATATTTAGGAAGAGAGAGTTGAAGGTATTGTGGCCCCAGACCCAGAAGGCCTTGTGTACAATGCAGAGGGTTTTGAACTTAGTCCTCGCAGCCACTGGCGGCCAGTGCAGAGATTTCAGTCCTGGAGAGATACGATCCCTGGGCTTGAGGCCAAGGACAAGTCTCGCAGTCCTGTTCTGGATATGTTGCAGAGGGCGGAGAGTAGAGGCAGGCAGGTTTAGATAGAGGCTGTTACAATAGTCCAGCCTATAGAGGACCAGGGCTCTGGAGACAGTGAGCTTCTGGGGGAAGGAGAGGAAAGGAAGAATACCTTTAAGGAGGTTCAGCTGGTAGTGTGACTTCTTAGAGACGTCAGAGATGTGAGGGGAGAAGGAGAGTGCAGAGTCGAAGATGACCCTGAGGTTTTTAGCCTTGCAGGTGGGAGTAGGGAGAGGGCCAAGAGAGGCCAACCACAGAGCTGCAGGGAGGGAGGGAGTGGGCGTGCCGATGAGTAGAATCTCAGTCTTACTGGCATTGAGGCAGAGGTGGTTGGCAGCACACCACTCCTGGATGGCAAACAGACAGTCAGAGATGAGGGAAGAAGATGAGGAGGCCGAGGGTAGCCTGAAAATGAGCTGGGTATCATCCGCATAGCACTGAAAGTTAGGACAGAGAGCGGCGATGCGGTGGGCAAGGAGTGCCAGGTATTGGTTGAACAGCCAGGGAGAGAGGTTAGCTCCCTGGGGGACACCACAGGTAGAGAAAAAGGTATCAGAGAGGGAGGACCCAAGTTGAACCTGGGAGGGTCGGTTGGAGAGGAAAGAAGTCAGCCACGCCAGAGCCTGACCAGTGATGCCCAGGTTATCACAGAGATGGTTGAGCAAGATGGCATGATTGACAGTGTCAAAGGCAGAAGAGAGATCAAGCAGGATGAGAACGCACGGGTTGTTGGAGTCAAGGTTGGTGAGCAGGTCTTCACGGATGTTCAGGAGAGCAATTTCCGTGCTTCTGGCAGCTCTGAAGCCAGACTGATGGTCATGAAGACAACTAACAGATTCAGTGTAGAGATTGAGCTGGGAGATGGCCAGTTTCTCCAGGAGCTTGCCCAGGAAGGGAGTGATGGAGATTGGGCGATAGAAGGTGGGCTGGAGGGGTCGGCTGAGGGTTTCTTAAGAAGAGGGTGCACAAGGGAATGCTTCAGGGGGGAAGGGAAGTCGATGTGGTCCTTTATAGTTTTGGAGGAACAGGGGTGAACCTGTTTCGATTGGAACTGTGGGAATATAAGAAATACAAGAATAAAGAGAGAACCTGGGTGGGCAGTATACTAGGTGTCTAGACATTTCATAAGGGAAGTAAATGAAATTGGGTTTGAGGCCCAGTGTTTTGATAAAAACAATGCAGAATATTGGAACTGTGTGAATACAAGGAATAAAGGAACTACATGGGAGAACCTGGCAGGAGAGTATACCAGGTGTTTTTGGAGTCTGGGACCCACACCCAAGGTGTGGTACTTTGAAAAGAGAATCCCCAGGAAAAACCATGCCCTTTGGATTTTGAATTACATTGATTGTGGAAAGGACTTGGGGATGGGAGTTATTTCCCCTGGCGGGGATTGTAAGATCAATAGGAGGAGATCATCCTCTCTGGCTTTAAAGAGCAAAGTTATTCTTTGGAACATTTTGTTTTGGTGGAGAGTCATCTGGGGAAGGGAGCCATTAAAAGAAACTGTGAACATTATCGATTTGGAACTTGTGTTAGATTATACCTTAGTGTTGAACTTCAACATCTGTGCACTTTTCAAGCCAAAGACAATGGGCCTCATTACGAGGTTGGAGGTAGTCATGGCGCTACTAGCGCCATGACTACCTCCAATACCGGTACAGTGTCCGGTCCTGTTCAATGGGGACTTACCGATCTATTCCGACCTTTGCGGGACCGGTAAGTCCCCATTGAAAAAGCCTTTCCCCATTCCCATTTCAGCCCCCATAGGGCTCAATGGGAAGGGGGAAGGTGCTAATAACGGTACCGCAAATTGCAGTACCGTTATTAGCTCTGAAGTCCCTTAACGGGTCCCTTCCATAACGCCTGGTAAAACCAGGCGTTAAGGAAGGGACCCGCTAAGGGACCTCGTAGTAGGGCGGTAAGGGATTACCGGCACCGGTGCCCTTACCGGTGCTGGTAATCCCTTACCACCCACATCGTAATGAGGCCCAATATCCTTAACTCCTTGGAGTTACTTTTAGAATGAGAGGGCTAGGATAGGATTTCGCTCACAGGACATTTTGCTTTGCACATCTTCACAAAGGACAGACCCTTAGGTTTGTTTGATTGGGGTAGGGAAATTCCTCCTAGGTCAGGGACAGTGATGCCTTTTCGAACCCCCTTTTATCAGTTAATAAAAGTGTATACTTATCACTATGAATCCTCTATGTTCACGTCTCATTCCTGGTTCCTCACAGTATATACGAGAGGCCATGATGAGGATACGGTCGGCCGAGCAAAGAATCCATTTAGATCAACCCATAATTTAAGAAGTCATACTGGCTATAAAAACATTTAAAGCTAATGAATCCCCATGTCCAGATGGGTTTTCGAGACATTTTTATAAAGAATTTGAGGGGTAACTGTTGAAATCCCTAGTAGACTTATTTAACTCCTTCTTGAGTTCGAGAAGGATTACGGGAAACCATGAGTCGGGCTACTATACACTTAATCGCAAAACCAGGAAAAGACCCAGAATTATGTGGATCTTATAGGCACATAGCTCTTCTAAATTTAGATGAAAAAATCTTTGCAAATGTTTTAGAATTAAGGTTTGAACCCCTTCTACCATTACTCATTCACTCTGATCAAACAGGTTTTGTGATGGAGAGACTAGCTTTTGAAGCTTCCCTTGGGTGGTAGCGGTGCGCAGTATAAATCAACATAACATAACATAGTATAAGGAAGGTTATATACCCAAATGGTAACACCAAGAGGTTTGTAAGGGATACGACAGTGATTTTAGTGCTTGATGAGGGAAAGCTTTTGACATGGTCGACTGGGTCTTTGAAAGAGGTACTAGAGGCACCAGGAATTGTGGAACATTTTATTGGATGGTTTATGCCTATTTATGTAGAGCCCACGGAAAGGGTTAGGGTAAACGGTATTCTATTGTGGACATTTCAGCTGGGGAGGGGAACCAGACAGGGCTGCTCGCTCTCCCGACTACTACTCACCTTAGTTATGGAACCCGTGGCTAGGAGGATTTGGCCGAATCCAGATGTACAGGCCATTAAGATCGGTCAGAATGAATATAAAATAGTTCTATGTGCAGACAATGAGCTAGAGGAGTATGGGGGAGCCTCTGGTTTCAAAGTTAACTTAAACAAATCAGAAGCGTTGAATTTAAAGACCTCTCCACTACCTGGGACGGGAAGACATGTCTACAAAATGTATATCCATTTAAATGGGCAGGAGGGCATATTAAGTATTTGGGGGTTAACCTGTCTTTGGACAATGGGAAGTTATACTGCTTAAACTATCAAGGCCTATTTGCCAAGATTTGGGAGGACTTTAAAAGATGGGAAAAATAACCTTGTCCTGCAAAGTGAGAATTGAAGATGTCAAAATGATCATACTTTCACACCTACACTACTTATTTCAAGCGTTACCCATACAGGTCCCTAGGAAAGACTTGAACTCTCTGCAGAGAGATGTAATTGTGTTTATTTGGCAGGGTGGGAAAATTAGGATTTCCAAGGACACCTTGATCGCTCCTTGGGTAGGGGAGGCTTGCAGTGCCCAAATCTCCATGTATACTATGAAGCAGCGCAACTGAGTATCCTACATGAATGGTGCCAGGTAGACTCTAATAAGAAATGGTGGGTGATGGACACAGCAGTGGGAGGCATTCCACTATGGAGGGCCGTGTGTGTGTTCCAAAAGGGGACAGGCCAAGATCACTGTACATCAATTTGGTGACTAGGACAATGCTTACCACGTGGGACAGAGTTAGTAAAGCATACTATCTAATCTCTTTCCCCTCATCGTTAACCCCTATACACGATAACCCAGGCTACTTCCCAGCCGTCAGCCCAGGATTCTTTAGTAAGTTGAGAGAACATAGAGGCAGGTGTATTGGTGATCTGTTTAAGAGCAAGGAGATAACATTTGAAGAGTGTAAGACTAACTTCCAGCTAAGTGAATGGGTGCGTTTCCAAAATTATCAGATTAGACATTGGTTGATGCAAAAAACAGTTAAAGAAGCGTCTACAAGATCCTTAACACCATTTGAAAAATATTTAGTAACTTCAGGGTCGACTGAAGGTTTGCTATAAGTAATATGTACCGAAGCCTCAGGAAATCCGGGAAACCAGTGAAGTTGTCTTACATGAAGGTGTGGGAAAGGCAATTGGGGAGAGAAATTCCTGAGAATTATTGGAAGGCAGTGTAGCAACACATTAAGACAGCGTCGCCATTGGCGCAACTAAAAGTTGTGGGATTTAAGTTAACGTTTAGATGGTACCTAACTCCAGTGCTGGCTGGAATGTGGGATGAAAGGAAATTGCATCCACATATGGTGGGAATGTCAGGTGAATAAACCTTTTTGTGAGAAGATATTGAGCTATATCTCACAGGTAATTGAGCAGGATTTTCCTTTTAACCCAGGGGTTGTGCTATTAGGTGTAGCAGTGTGACGAATCTGACGATCTCGCCCCTTTTCTTGATGGTAGAAACCTTTCATACAGGATGGACACAGCATATGGTTATGAAAGTCCCACAACCTTTGCCCATTTTTCCCTGGATAAACTGGAAACCGTTACCCATATGGGCATGACTGCGACGAGGAAGAACAAAGACCATATTGTGAGTAATGGTAGTTTAACTGGGTTGAGGAGGCCCATGTGGATGCCTGAATACTTGTGAGAACTGTCCTAAATGTTCTAGTTATTTTGCCATCAGCGAGACCACCCGAGCATAAAAAGAAACAAAGGACAGAGAAAAGAGCACAGTAGTAGCAGTAGCAGGTATCAATAGTTGTAGTATTAGAAGCAGTGGCAGTGGGACACGAGGAAAGCAGGGCTTCGGAAGTGAATGAAAAAACACTGAAGAGCAGACTGGGAATTCTCACACGAGTCTTTGGCCAGGAAAGAGGGTGGAAAGTAGTTGGAACGACCCGGTGGAGGCTCCTGAAAAGAGCCAGGTGAATTGGAGGCATTGGCAACCCAGTGGGAGACCACGCTGCCTTTCTGGCCTCACAGACACAGACTCAGCGACAATAAAGACTACCATGCTGTGGGCTTGGCCAAAGCTAGGGATGGCTTTGCCGGAGACTAGAAGCATCAGAAGTGTTTCCATGAGGAACTGGCTGGCTTGGAGACACCGAAGAACCAAGGCGAGATAGA
Source organism: Ambystoma mexicanum (assembly GCF_040938575.1). Classification (NCBI taxonomy): domain Eukaryota; kingdom Metazoa; phylum Chordata; class Amphibia; order Caudata; family Ambystomatidae; genus Ambystoma; species Ambystoma mexicanum. The sequence continues at coordinate 73,082,407 of NC_090940.1, read as the reverse complement.
TCCTTGCGGGCGCCATGACCCTGAAGTTGTACAGTGAAACCCCCAAATTGGAAGCACCAGAGACCTGGCACGGAGAGGCAGAGCCTCGCGGATGCCGTAGCTGGGAAGCCACACAGCAGGGAAGAAGCTCCGAAAGCCACAGAGCCTGAAACGGAGCAGCAGAGCGAAGCCACAAGATTGGCGAGATCATTGTGCAAAGCAGGAGGCAAAGGTACGTGGAACCACCCGTACCCTAACAAGAGCTCTGACGAAGGTATGAGCGAAAAGGGCGCTGGCTGGAAGGGATTGATAAGAGAGGCAGTCTTTGGCAGGCAAGTTAACCAAGGCTGCTGTATATTGAAAAGGCAACAACAGCACAAGGGTAGAGTCATAACCCTTTGAATTGTGGAGTAAAGGGGGCACTGAGTACTCTTGAGAAGGATTGAGGGAAGGGCACACTCCACTTCACCAGAACTCTTCAAAACGTAAGGAGTACCAAACAAAAGGGTGATTTCGCTATTGCATGATGACACACTATTGGAAGATCCTGGAAAGCACAGGAAACCTTAAAAGACTTAGGGGGGAACAAATCACCTTCTGTGGGTTGTGGGATTTTTAGTTTTGATACACCTTGTATGCATTGGAACTTTCTGGATGAACTTTTTGAAGAGAGCCGTGAGTGGCCAGCTGCAGAATGTTTTCCCTGTGCCCTTTATATTGAGTTTAGAGTGTGAGGGTCAGATTAGGTTTTGGACATAGGACAGAGAACTTTAAATTTGGGACATTCTGACAGTTCAATAGTTGGTTTTGTTGAGGCAGGGAAACCCCTCCTAGAGATAGGGCAAGTTTGATTTGCTTATTAAACGTCTTTGCCAATCATCACATTATCCTTGTGTCTGAATCATAACTCTGCATCCTTACACAAGTCAAAGATGTTTTTCCCCGGACCACAACAAGGGGGAGGATTGCTCATATCAGCTATGGAAAAGTTATCTGCAGATCTGATGCAAAATGGGAACATATTCGTAAAGAAATGAAGGAAGTTAGTTGCGTTCCTGGCTTCTGACTACAGGTCATTCGGTTTCTGTGACATTCTTCTTTAAGATTACTTTGCTGCATACTCGGAGCACAGCCGAGACTGGAATACTATGTTGCAAACCACCTTGGACCATTACTATTTGGTTGTGGGGGGGATAGGATAAGGGGAGAGGGGTTGGGGTGCGAAAAGGGGACCACAGTTATGTACGTTTCATTTGGTGATGTACTCGGGATGGATTCACGAGTGCAATGTTCACAAATATGGAAAACCAATTAAAAAAATGTTGGTGATAAAAGAGATTACTTTGTCGTGCTTCTCTCTCTACATCCAAACTGTTTTGGTAAGCCTGCATCATAGGCTGGATAGGGAAAAAGCTTCTCTAAAATAGGTTTGTCAGAAAGCACTGCCCTGACTTGTGCATCACCGTCATAAAGTTCCTATCTTTTCACGTGGGAAAGATTTTCAGTAAACACCTTGGGCATCAATACGACCCCCATTAAACCCATTCCGCCCTATCACGAGGTTCCCTCGCGGGACCCTCTCTGGACGTCTGGTCAGACCAGACCTCCTTTGCAGGTCCCGTGAGGGGACCAGCATGCTTACAACGGACCCATTACTAACGGGTGAGTTTTGTGTGGGAATCAAGTCTAGGGCCCTCATTATGAGTTTGGTGGTCAGGAAATAATGGTGCCGGTGGCAGACTACCGGCACCCTTTCCGGACTGCCAAACTACAAGTGTGCCAGTAGGGGCACTGAACTACCGGCAGGCCTGACCTACTGCCATATTTTTCACTGAAGCACTGACACCGTTAACAACCGTGCCAGTGCTTCAGATTTCCCATTCCCATGGAGTCTCATAGGACTCCATGGGAATGGGAAACAACTATACTGCTGCCACCTGTGATATCCCGGTAGCACCGGGATGTCAGGCGGCAGTAACAGTGTTACAGGGTTGCCGATAACCCACCGCCTACCGATGGATTTTACCAACAACCTTGTAATGAGGTCCCTGAAAACAGTCTTGTTTCGTACTAAGCAAAGCTCCTGTACCACAAGCCAACTTGGACTTCGTGAAAGGATGAAGACTGTGCATCCAAGCAGTTGGAAGATTCAAGACCCAGCATGGTCTCCAAGTCAGCACCACCTATTGGTACCAGTGAAAAGGTCCCTCCTCTGGTTCTAAAGGACCTGACACCATCCATTAGGAATTCCCTCCCGGCATACACATTTGGAAGTACCTCTCGTTGGGAAAGCACCAAGTTGATAAACATGGCCTGTGGTACAGAATGGCCTTTTAAATCCTGACAAGGTTCAGTTGGCATCAGAGGGAAAGGTCACTCTGGGGACCACAAAGCCCTAACAAGGTGGAATCTACTGTGATTTTTATGGGGTATTATTCAATCTCCTTCCAGTGCCTTGCTATTGTTGAGTCAGTGCCAAAGGTGCCAGGGTGGGCAAATCCACCATATCTTCTTCCAACCAATTTGAACATTGAATAGAGAGGGGGCACAGAGCGCATTTTGCACTGGGCTTTGTGATGAATCCCGCAGAGTTATCACTGATCCCTAGCCTCAGATCTCCTTCCATGTGGTCAGGGGAAGGTAGCCGCTACCTGATCCAAACCCTGGGGGTGGTATCTTGACAGAAGATCAAGTGGGAGGAGATGGCTATCAGGGGGAAGTGATGAGACATGGTATTCATCCTTTGCTGAGGATGAGAATTCTATAATTCCCAAATACCTAATGGCATACTGTTATTGTTCAATTCCCTCCCATGAAACTACGCAAAGAGAATGCTATGAAAAGTCATCTAACCAGAATAAGGTGTGTACTTTGGGAGTGCAGGAATTAACTATAACCTCCCCTAGTTGTCATGATTCGTCTTAAGTAGAGGCCCTAACTCCAATGTTAGAACACAAACCTTTTTTTACAACATTTCCTAACTCTGACAACTCTCAATTTACAAAACAATCTAAACTAACTAAATATCAAAGGACCAAAACCACTGTGGACTTCAAGATCCATAATGCCTTTGGTACTGGTATGAGGAAGAGGTGCTCAGAGTTAGTAAGGTTCCAAAGTTCCAGAATGTGCGGTCTAGTTGTTCTAAAGGAAAACGCCTGAGCAGGACATTTAAATTGAGAAATGATTTGCAGCTGAAGGAAGGTGTGGACGGTGTAGCTGAAGCAGATTGGAGGGCTGAGATCATTGTGAAAGCATCAGGAAGCCCAGCTGATGCAGATGTGAAACGAGAAGCTAGGCAACAGTGCAAAGTGCATGCAGCGGGAAGCTGCACCGCAGACGGAAGGCCAGTTAAAGGGGAGACATGCTCCCATTTAGGCGAGCAACGCTGTAGTTTGCAAGGAGAAGAAAATAAGAGAATCAACAGAGCTTCGAAGAAGGAAGAAGCAGACTGCTGAAGTTACGCTGGTGCTGTCATCAGAGTGGGAAGGGTACGGGAGGTCTGCTGCATCAGCTAACCACGAAGCGGAGACGCCAAGCAAGACCGGTGAGTAGGCCTAAACCCTAAGGTGACCCCAGGGTGCTCCGAGAAAGCCATTTGATAACAAATGACAATTTTGAATACTGAATAAAGAAAGTAATACTACGGTGACCAGGGTGTTATTCTCCCATCATGGGACACCAATTGGGGAAACCTATAACCCTCATTTCCATCCAACAGCCAAGAGGCTGTAAAGAAACCGTACAGAAGCAAGAAGAGCATAATTCCTCTTTTATGGGACACCAATTAGGGGAAACCTATAACCTGCATTGCTAACAGCCAAGAGGCTGTAAAGAAACCGCACAGAAGCAACATGGGTGCAATTCCTCTTTTGTGGGACACCAATTGGGGGAAACCTGTAACCCATTTTGCCAAGAGTCAAGAAACTATAAAATGAGGCAGCCATTGCTCAACCCTCCTCACATGGGATACTGGTGTGGAGAATCTTGAAATAAATATTGCCACTAGGAACAATTGTAGTTGTAGGAGTTTTTATCCTGCCAGGAGAGTAAACCAGGAAAGGGATCCATAGTACTTAGTCCTGGCAGGCAAGTGGTCCAGGAAAGAAGATGTTTTGAAACAATGGGCCTCGTTACGAGTTTGGCGGTAGCCGTGCCTGTTGTACAGGCACGTCTTCCGCCAAACTCGCTACCGGCACCGCCACCCGCGATTGGGCAATAACCGGCCCATTACGAGTTGAATGGGCCGGTAATTGCCCATTCGCGGGTGGCAGTATTGCTGGGCTTCCGATCCCCATTCTGCCGCATAGGGCAGAATGGAGGTGGGGAGCATGGTTGCTCTGGCACCCTTAATAACGGTGCCGGCGCAATTACGAGTTATGCTCGCAGGTGCCGCACAGACCGCCAGGTCAGACATGGCGGGCTGTCTGGCACCTGCGAGCAGAACTCATAATTCTCGTAATTCGGCGGCATGGTATGAGCGGTGCCGGTGCCTTACCGGCACCGTTCATACCGTGGTCGCCAACTTTTTAATGAGGCCCAATGTGTTTGTTGAAGAAGGTGTGGTAGAAAGAAAGTATTACCACTATTATCATTTTGACAAACTGTTGCTTTACAAGAAGAAATTATTATGCTGTCCTAACAAACGCATTCAGTTGTGATATGCTAATAATTGCTTCATATCCTGAGGAGAGCAATGCCCATGGTTTATGCACTTTTGTTTTGTGAGAAAAACATTAGCATTGTCAAGAAGGATATCGCAGAAGATCTCAATTTGCTTTGAATTTGAACAAGTGTGTTATGAGAAAGAATTTTGCCTTACCAAGAAGGACTCTGTGGAAGAAAAGTGCTTTACTTTTTGGAACAAGTGTTTATGAAAGAGACATTTACTTCTTGTATAAGAGAAGGTCGTATTGGGAGGAAAATAACATTTGTGTTGAACTGAATAGAACTTTGTTGAATCAGAACTTTTACACAAGTGTTCCTGCATTGAGCCAGGGCAAGGGAACACAGCCCTGGTCACAAGGAGTACTCTCTAAAACGTACACGTTTGAACTTTTGCACTGTGGTGTTTAATTGAAGATCGACAAATATTCCTTGTGTTATTTTGTTGTATGTATTAGTGTGAGAGTCAGAGACATTTGGACACTAGGTCATCCTTCTTTAGTTTAGTTTGCTAAGTAGGGATATCCTTGTTAGGATAGGGGAAGATAGGAATTTATCTCACGCCTTTTCAGAGCCTTTCCTGGAGGTATTGGCTTTGAAATGTAACACTGACAGACCTCAGTCCATTCCTTTTCTTAGGCCTACGTCCCCTGTTGATATTCATGCAGGGTTTCCTACTGAAGTTGCCCCTCATCCAAACTTTCTAAGGGTGGAGGAGAAAGATTACACTCGACCAAAGAAAAGGAAGAAGACCTTCCTCTTCGTCCTTCCAAACACTGTCACAGTAGCATGACAAAGGTCATGCTGGCTTTAAATGTGTTGCCTCCAGAGGAGACATACTCTTCTGTCCTTTTTCCAAGGCTAACTCCACCTTCTCCTGATAAGTCCTTACTCTCCATGCAGTCTTTCATTATGGTGCAGTCTAATCATAATTGGTCCAGACATCACTCAGAACCAATGGTCTTTAAATCTTTGGAGACTTAATTTGCCCATGCAAGGATTAGCCCTTTGTAGTGATGGGCCTCCTCGGTCCATGGTAGTGTCTAGGGCTCTATACCATGCTCCTCTGCTCAACCTGCATTCCATTTTGGACAAAGAAGCAAAACATGGGCATCCCAAGCAAGAAAAAGTAATGAAATCCCACCTTAGCACTAGGACCAAATCTTTGTCTGTGCTAGCCACATAAAATATACAGAACTGAGAACCTGAGAAATATTAGATACATGTGCGTTGTTCCTTCCCTCAGAAGCACATATTTCTGGCTATCAAAATATAAAAAACAGCCTTACAACATCTTTATGTAAACGGCTCACCTGACACGACATACAGGGCCATCAAGAATCAGATTGATATTGAGGGAACATGTTTACTTTGACATATCTTCCTTGTTAAGTGACATCTAGGGCATTGATCCCCCTTCCATGGGAAAGCTCTATTTTTGCCACCCACTGACAAAGGGCCTCATTCCTACTTTGGAGGTAACCACGCCGCTATTTACGGCATGGCTGCCTCCAAAATCGTTCCGACTCCGCCCTGGTGAATGGAGTAATTACCGGCCCATTCCAAGGTTGGAGGGACCAGTAATTCCCCATTCACCAGGGCCCTTCCCGATTCCCATTTGAGCCCCCATAGGGCTCAATGGGAATGGGGAAGGCGCTAATAACGGTACCGTAAATTACGGTACCGTTATTAGCACTAAAGTGCCTTTGAAGCACTCGTAGTTACCAGTGACCGTTAACCCTTACCGCCCTACTCGGAATGAGGCCCAAAGTCTTTCACACTTGCACAACAGGTGTAGTCACTGATAGCTTTTTGAGTGCCATCTCCACTTCCTCTTGTAAATTAGGCTACCAACCCTCTTCCGCTTTTAAAGCTAATATACCTAGGTAAGTGTCAAAGAACAAACATCTGCATCTTCATATTCAGGCAGTTTCATTAATAAATAATAGATTTAATTCCAGACAAAAACTTCCTGCAACTTCCACTAACCATGATCCAGCCTCAAAGTCTACTTGACTCTGTAGAAGGGTTGTAGTTTTCTTCTTTTCAGTCAGGGTATCAGGCATCTCCTGGGGGAGGAAGGCGACTTTCCTCTGTTTTAAAGCCTGGGACCACACCATTACCCTTCTCTGGGTTTTCAACATCATCAGGAAAGGTCTTGCCTTAAACTTTCAGTCTACATCTCTGTCATCCCCTCTAAGATCTCAAAAATCATCTATATAATTATTGTCAGAGATTAAACATCTTGCCTTGCTTAATACCAGGGAGTTTTTCCTAGGGAGTGTGAAAGCTCTCTTTTATTCTCACTACTTCATCATCCTCAGAAAATTTGGTGGAATAAAACCAATCCTAAATCTGTCAGATTTCAACTAACGTTTGGCTTCCAAGATCTTCTTCATGACTAGCTGCCCAAATCTTTGATATGCTTTTAAAATAGGAGTTTGGTACATATATATGTATCACTCTAACAAAGTCCCCTGCTTGAATTTGGGGACTGACAGTGGTGTAATAAATTTGGCCAGAAAAGGTACCATAGGAATCTCAGGACCAATCCCACAATGTTCCTGCTCAAAGGCAGGAGACACTCAGCTGACCCACCCCCATAAGAATTCCAGGGATAACCCCATTAGTTCTATGAATTTGCTGTCAGTAGAGTCAAGGGAATCATTGGCGAGACCTAAAAGGTTTCACTCCAAAATGGTTACATTACCTTTAAGAAAGACCCCTCTGGGTGTAATCATAATGACAGCAGCAAAAATGGGCTTTTACTGGCATTGAATAGATGCTGGACAGGTCCATTTATAAAGCATTCTATGAGTGAGGAAAAGCAAAGCTATGTGGTTGAAGCATTACACCACTGCTGCTATGCCTCTATCAGTCCAATGCTGCTTGGAGCAAAGGAACATATCATTGAAAAATGCATTTTGCGCACAGGTTGCTGGAGCCACGTATATACATTACATTGTTTCACAGCACCGGCTACTGCATCATCGGAAACACTCTGGTGATTACAGTCTATCCAGTTTTACTAAGCGAGGGAAACATTTCTAATTAAAATAATCATACAGTTTACCAAAGTCCTGCTGTCGATTTGCTGGAGAAACAAAAACCTGTACCTCAACACTGGAGACCCTGGGGAGGATTACTACGGGCAAACTAGAATCCAAAATAACTGCAGGTGTCTATATAGACGAAGGCTGGCCCTCCTCTACCCCACATTACCCAGGTCACAATGCCCAATCTGGGTGAGGCACAACCCTATCCCAGTAGCATGATACAACATGCAGAGGCCCCTCTGAGAGCCCTGCTGAGGGGCACCCTCGACCAAGCTTCTTGAAGAAGCACAGGCTGCACCACAGACACCTGCACCAGCCTGGGCGACCACGCATGTGCAATGTGCATGATAGTCATGCTTCCACAGTAGCATCTTTCATGTAGTATGGAAACAAGGAGTCTGCCTCTGACCCACAAACATACCAGTCAGTTCTGTACGCTGCCAGCAAAATTATTGTATGCATGCCTGTGGCAAAGGCAGTTTTTGGTGCCAAGAGGGTGAACGGCTCCACAGGGGGCAGTGACATTGTAAACGATTAAAGATCAGAGGCGGGAGGTGATATTTTTTATTGGAGGATGGTTAACATCTCCCATGAATTATTGTGAGCGACCAAGCATAGTGAAGGAGCTCCAGATAATAATTTTGTGTTCATGTGGGTCCCCCTGAGAAAAGTTTTTAAATTATGTTTTGAAATTGTGCATTTCATAGGACATTTTTTAGTCAAACGGGTTAAAGTATTATGCGTACAATACATATTACACTTGGTTCTCTAAAGTTACATGAACAAATTCAGTAGATGCCATTTGAACAACAATACACAGGAGTTTTTTACAGCTTTTTCATGATGGCTGTGTCCACAACCAATGGCAGCATTGCAATTTCAAGACACGTATATGCTGCCATTGCTACTGTAAATCACTTTCATGAATTGGTGTCCACAATGGCTGCCAGTAATGGTCACTGTAAATTACTTTTATGAAGCTGTGGCAATAATATGTCAGTATGGTCACTACATTAAATACATTTCATGAAGATATGGCCATAATCTGTGCCAGTATGTTCACTGCTGAAAATCACACTTATGAAGTGCAGACACAATCTATATCAATAACGGTCACTATAAAAAGAAATTCGCCTCCTCCCACGCCCTAACAAGCACAGCCAAATACAAACACTCCTCGCATTCACTCGCTCTTGTACGCATGGCCACACACACAGTCAGTCAAACACACAGACTCAATGACATAAACATAGACGTGCATGCACAGAAATTATGATTTGTGTACACAATCTTGGGTGCACGGATATTACAAATCTAGTACCCAGTACACACACTGCAAAACAATACATTCAAGCATGCAGCCACTTTAAATGTTTTAGCTTACCTTTGCTCACAAAAGACTGTTTTGGTAGTCTTGAGGTCTGGTCAGGGCAATGACAGCTGCGTGGTGTGCTCCTGGTGACCTGCTCCTCTGGAACTACCTCGGTTGGGCACGGGGGCGAGCTCTTGCTTGCTAAGCAACCATTGAAATTATACAGTCGTAGGGACAGGAGGAATATTGCACCTTTATTTCAAAGTAATTTTTTTAAACTCGCCCCTCTTGATTCTTATAGTTTATCAGAGTCAGAGTTTGTGTGTTTGTTTGTTTATTCATTTATAATACGCACCAGACCCAAAAGTATCAGGGCACAGAGGATACAAGGAGATACACAGCTAAGATTACAGGAATAAGTTAGACATGACAAGCAGTAGAACAATGGTACAGGTACAAGAAACAAGTATGCAACAATAAATACAAGGGAGAGCACCCAGACAAGCCTACAATGTAGGAGCAAAGGCTAGCATGGGTGGTCAGTGTGTCAAGTGGAGGGGTTGCCGGGGCTTAATGATCTGTGGACTTAAGCCAGTTAATGTAGTTAAGTCTGAAGTTCAGAAATGATAGAGGTTCTTCTATGGAATCTCTCAGTGAGATAGCTGGGAGCAGAGTTACTCAATGCTTTGTAAGTGAAGCAATTTATTGCTGGATTTTGTTATGGGTCGAGAGCCAGTTGTTTCGACGCCTAATTTCAGATAGGTGTGTTCTTCTGGTCACACCGAGGGCCGCTCTAAGAGCACTATTATGGAGAATTTGGATTCTCTGGATAATCGATTTATTGGAGCCAATGCAAAGGGTGTTGCAATAATCTAACCTGGAGAGGATAAGGGCTCTGGCCAAGATAATGCAACTATAGTGTGAGAGAAAGGGTTTTCCGGTTCTCATAAACTTACAAGTGTAAGCGGTGGCAGAGGCCATAGCATTCAATTGTTTGGTAAAGGAAAGAGTGGAGTCAAGGTAAAGCCAAGGGTCTTTACCTTGTTGGCCACTTTAATGAGATTGCCATCAAAATGAAAGAGGAGTAATCCTGACCTAGTTTTGTGAGGTTGGTGGGGGAGCCCAGAATGATGAGCTCTGTTTTATCATCATTCAGGCATAGACCCTGTGGGTCGCCATCCATGCCTGGATGATGAGGTAAACTCTATTCACCAATGCCAAATCCTTAACATAGTCCCCTGAAAGTGGGAGGAGAATCTGGGTTTCATCTGTATAATTAGTGTAGGTGATACCAAGATGGTCCAGATCATCGAAAAGGGGCTTAGTGAATAAGAGACGCAAGAACCCTGGAGCACCCCACAGGTGATGGGAATGGGGTCTGCCACTGCTGAAGGGGAGAAGACCCTCATGGTCCTGTCACTTAAAAATGACTCGATCCAGACTATGGCCTCCTTGGAGAAGTGTGCAGCCGAGTCTAGATGGCTGCAAAGGACCTTGTGATCCACAAGGTCAAATGCAGCCGAGAGGTCGAGGAGGAGAAGGAGGGCTGATTTCCCCTTGTCCCTTAGCTCATCAACCTGGGCCTTCAGGTAGATGAGGGCAGTCTCTGTTCCATGTTGGAGACGAAAGCATGATTGTCGGGCTCCTAAAAGGTGGTGAAGTTCCCGTTATTTTGTAATTTGAAGATAGGCAACCTTTTCTAGTATCTTCAGGAGAAAGGGTACTGTAGTAATGGGATGGTAATTCGTTGGTATGAGTGGGTTTAGGGTTTGTTTTTTTAGCAATGGGAGCACCCATGATTCTTTGAGGTTGATGGGGATGGTACCAGATGCAAATGAGGCATTGATGAGTTTGGAGATAAAAGGAGCAAGTTCCCCCACTGCATCCTTTATAAGCTGGGCTGGACAAAGGTCACCCTGGCAATTAGAAGGCTTAAGAGAGAGAATAACTTTTTCTACCTCGAGAGTGGAAGTTTTGGTGAAGTTGAAATGCATAGAAGCGGTATCGGGGGTCATATTTTTAGGCAATGATTGAGAGTTTAAAGATGCTTTTTTTTGGGCTATTTTGTTTTGGAGGATAGTTAATTTGTTAGGCAGCGCCTGTTGGATGTCTGGGCACCAGGTTTTGTCTTTAGTGCAGGTGTCAGGTGCCGGGTTAAGAGTCTCTAGTTCTTTAAGGATTGTGAATAATTCCTTCCTACTGGAATTAGATTGAGAAATGTGGTTGTTATAGGATTCTCATTTGGCCAGGTAGGAGATCTTAGTTAATTTGATTCTATTTGCTTCTGAAGGGAGTAATCTCCAGGAGGTTTCACAGTTCCTTTTTTTTTGCCGTAGGTTTTTTAGCTGTGGGGTGAACCATTTGTTCAAATGGTTTTTAGGCTTACCTGGCCTGAGTTTAATTGGGGCAATAATGTCAATCAAAATTAGCATGATTTTGTTGTACTCGTCAACAAGTGTTCCGGGGTCTGAGCTGACCGCAAGAGAGTTAAGGGTGGGTAGAAAAGCGGGAATAAGTTTATCCACCGTCATATTCTTTTTATTCCTGGTTAACCTAGGTGGTGCAGTAGGAATAACTGGGGGGAGGGGTCTGGTCGTAGTGAGTGCAAAGGACAGGAGGGAGTGGTCCATCCAGACTTAAGGGGAGATAGAAGAAATATTAGCAGTACAGTTGTAGTCGGCCACCCATCTAGGGTTCTCCCTTTGTTATGGGTGGGCACGCTAATTTACTGGGTCAGGCCAAGTTCGGACAAGATATTGGCAGTAGAAGTAGCATGTGTATCCACTGGGTCGTTGAAGCCCAGGTTGAGATCGCCTAGAAGTAGTAGCTGCGATGTAGTTTTAAGGTTGTTAGAGAGTATATTATAAATATCCACTTTGAAAGTCCCAATGGGGGCAAGGGGTCTATAAATTAGATGAATAGTAAGGGTCTGGGAGTTGATAAGTGGAAGTTTAGCTGTAAGAACTTCGCAGGATTGGATACCTTGGAGGTTGGGGGGGTGAAAGTCTCATGGAGAGGCTGGATTTAGAGGAAATGGCAATGCCTCTGCCTCGCGCTTTAAGTCTGTCCTGTCTAAGAATCGTGTAACCGTCAGGAACTGCTAATGTGAGTATAGGGCCTGCTGCATCATGCAGCCATGACTGGGTAATGGGGAGAAAGTCAAGGTTTTGTGCCAAAATCAAGTCAGCAATTTCTGTGGCGTGTGCAACCAGAGACCTGGTGTTTATTAGAGCCCCCTTAAGTGGGTGGGGGGTAGGGAGAACTGTTGCCTGTAAGTGGGAAGTTGCTGAATCCGCTCTCTTGGGTTGATGGACAGTACGGTACTTAGTGGTGACATGGAGAGGTGGCTTATTAGAAATGGGATTAGCACTGGAAGTATTTTGGATGATGGGAGCGATAATTTTCCTATTGGAGTGGGACAGGGATCTGGCGAGGGATTCAAAAAGTTTGGTTAATCTAGAGTGGAGTCTAGTATTCCTAGTATCTGTATTGCAAGGATTATTTAGGAGTGAGCCCAAATCAGTACTAGGTTGTGCACAGTTGGCTGGGGCTGGGAGAGCCTAACAGAACACCATAGGCTATTAAGTGTGAGTAAGGTACCTGGGGCGCTAAGGTTTTGAGCTGTGATAAGCATACTGGGATAGAGATCTTGGTCGCTTCTGGGATAGCGTAGGCTAGTTTGGTCAATGGGATAAATGGGCCTGGTGTAATGTAATCTCTAGGTCAATGGCTAATATAAATATAATTTGTGGAGTGGGCAGGCCTAAGATCAGCAGCGTAGGCTGGTGCACTAGAAAGTAGTTAGAACCGGTGCCATCAGGTGCATCTCACAGAGTGAGAGGGCCTCCTGGACAAAGAGGTAAATAGTGTTTGGAAAGAGGAATATTGCAAACGAAGGGTAAGGAAGAGGACAGAGTGTTTGGAAGGAGCAAGGTGACCATCTGGAGAGTAAGGATGGGTGCAGATTGCTTGACATGTGGGCAGTGAATATAAGGGGCTACGATGGGGAAGGGGGCAGTGAAGCTTGGACCCTGGAGTGGGGAAGATGTCTGCAGAATACCTGGGATATCCCATGGACACTAAGGTGGAGGAGCTAGACTCACATTCGCTCAGACTATGAACAGAGTGGAGGAACGTGTTGGGGCCAGGGAAGGTTAACTGTTTCTAGAGCCCTGTAGCAGGAAGATTGGAGGCTAGGTGCTGAGGGGGGGCAAGAGACTTGGGGAGGTGGTTAGGAGATCAAGAACAACCTGTAGAAGATAGAAGACCAGAAGTAAAACGCTTTCATTTGTGAAACAGACACTATTAGGAGGTAACTGAACATATGGACCAATCTATAAGAGGATGCTTTATTGTAGCCACTCAGATTTGACACAGGAAAGCCCAACAGTAGTGATATTATTAGAGAGATAGACATTTGTAGAGAAAGTGATAAATGTACAGCTGATAGAAGATTTAGAGACTTAGAACAATACCAGGAGACCCCAAGTCAATCAGCATTAGAAGGTTCCAGTGGACTAGGTAAATTCAAGGTAGGCACAAGGGTGGGGTGGTTGGCCCAGACAGTGCAGACACACTGATGGCAACAGGGATCCTATAATTGGCAGGGGAGAGAGGTGGGAGCCCAGGAACCAGACACAGTTGCAATGGCAGTATTGAATCAGTGCAGGCCAGCTTCTCTAGATCTTTTTTGAACCCCTCTCCACTAAACCTGGACCCTGACCAGAGTGAAGATTACACTGAGTGACCGGTGAACCCTAGGAGAAGCCGAGACTCCTGATATCTTCTTGCTACTACCTCAACACAGACACTTAGATAGGGAGCGATAATGGAGTAACTTGACTTGGACTTGATACTGTTTGTTAACAAACAGTGAAGCACAAAAGGTGCTTTTCCCTAGCAGAGTCCAACTTAACCAGAACAAAAGACTCACTCATGACTCTAGTTCTGGTTAAGTTGCACTCGCAATAGGGAAGCCAAACTTTTTTTTCAGTGAGGTATAACTTTGCCACCATTCAGTAAACATTCACCAAACTCACCAAAAAAGATAGACCTGGAAAGATTTGTGATGCTCCCCTAAGGGGGAGTGTTTTGGCAAAGGTATAGGGAAGAACCCTATTCATTCTCCATAGGTCCATACTTCCTTAAGCACTTGACTGATTCATGACAAACCTTTACGAGGAACTTGTGCCCATCTGACTAGCAAATTTGTTATGTGGTTTTGGGTGATCTTTCAAGTTTATGTGTAAATGGACCAAAAATCTATCTGTATTTATAATATTTTGTTCATTTTTGTATTTGTATTTATTTAGTTGGTTGGTTTGGCACTTCTAACAGAAGTGGCATACATATTTTATTGCATTGTAGTGTTTATTTATAAAGCGCTTATACACAAACCAAGTGCTTCAAAGCACTCCAAGAAAGGAGGGGAACATGGGATACAATCATTCATAAGGCCTTGGAAATTTCAGAATTATATACAATAATAATAAGCATACTAGGCCTGATGACATTTCTGCTAATTCAAGTTTGTTACAAGGAAGTTGGGGGGCAGGGGGGATAGGGTGTGGGGAGTTGAAGGGGGTACAAGCATAACAAACGGACAATAATGCAAGTGCGTGACCAGCAGTAAGGATAGGAGGAATCGCACTGGGTCCAGAAGGCATGGGTTAGTGCAGAGGTTTGCCTCTTAGGGATGTGCGTAGTGCTGCAAGTAATGCGGGGGTCCGGAGGGAAATGCAGGGACTGGTGTGGGTGCCTGGTACCTGTAAGGTTCTCAGATGAGCCAGGCGACCAGTCAGCAAGCTGAGCAGAAGGAGGTCGTAGTAGGTAGAAAACGGAGGATAGCAGGGAGAGGTAAAGAGAAGGCAGAGGAGAAGAGCAAGGTCTTGAGGAGTTTCTGGAATGTAAGGAGTTCCAGCTTGAGACGGAGAGAGGCAGTAGACTGTTCCAGAGGGTGGCCCCTGCAGATGATAGGGATCTACCCCCAAGTCTCTGTTTGGAAAAACGGCTAACTCTCAGAGCGTTGGAGGACGATGAGTGGAGTGCTCTAGAGGGAGTGTATTTGGGAAGTGTGTTAAAAGTAGTGCGGGGCCCTGCCCCAGAAAGCCTTGGGAACTATGCAGAGGGTCTTGTACTTGATCCTTGCAGCCACGGGGAGCCAGTGGAGGGATTTCGGTGACAGAGAGATGTGGTCCCTGGGCTTGAAGCCAAGGATAAGTCTTACAGTTCTGTTCTGTATGAGTTGTAAAGGTCTGAGTGTAGAAGTAGGGAGATTGAGAAAGAGACTGTTACAGTATTCAATTCTAGAGAGAACCAGAGCTCTGGAGACAATGAGTCTCTGGGGAAAAGTGAGAAAAGGTAGGATACCTCGGAGGAGGTGCAGCTGGTAGTGTGATTTTTTGGGATATATCTGAGATATATCTGAGATGTGTGAGAAGGACAGAGTGGAATCGAAGATACCCCAGATTCTTTGCCTCACTAGTGGGTGAGGGTGCAGGGCCAAGGCAAGCCGGCCACAGTGAGAGCTGGAAAATGAAAATAATCTCTGACATACTGGCATTAAGGCAGAGGTCGTTGGCTGCACACCAGGAGAGCTGAGTGTCATCCGCATAACACTGAAAGTTGGAAGTGAAGGAAGAGATCAAGTGGGCCAAGGCGGCCATGTAGATATTGAAGAACCAGGGGGATAGGTTAGATCCCTGTGGGACCCCACAAGTAGAGAGAGTGATAGCGGAGACAAAGGGACTAGTTCTACCTGGGATGGACGGTCGGAGAGAAAGGAGGTAAGCCACGCCAGAACCTGATCCGTGATGCTCAGGGTATCACTGAGACGATTGATCAGGGTGTTATGGTTCACTGTGTCGAATGCAGAGGAGAGGTCAAGGAGAATGAGGACAGAAGGAGAGTTAGAGTCAAGTTTTGAGAGCAGGTCTTCACTGGTGTTCAGGAGAGTAGTTTCCATGCATGTGGATGCTCTGAACCCAGTCTGATGATCGTGGAGACAACCAACAGATTCAGTGTGGGGAGTAAGCTGAGAGATAGCCAACTTCTCCAGTAATTTGCCCAGGAAAGGAGTGATAGAAATAGGGTGATAGTTTACCAGAATAGAAGGATCAGCAGAAGGTTGTTTGAGTAGTGGGCGCACCAGAGAGTGTTTGAGAGAGGACAACAAACAAGAAAATACTCAAAGCGGAAGCAGGCCATTTTCAGGATCGCTTTGCAGAGTTTCAATGATTATATGGTTGAAGTTCAGCTGATTTTTGAAGTAATGCGTTGGGATCTGAAAAGGAGACGTTGGTGTCAGAGAGATATACAAGGATATAGTGTATATTTAGACCATTGGACAGTAGTTAACTGAATTTACATTGACACATATCAGGTTGTTTAGGCTCAGGAGCACAAATTAATATTTTTTTGCACACAGGTAGGGCATGCAGGGTGATATGGGGGTAGGGTATCAGGGTGGGAAGAGGATTCCCTTTCACTGACTTGCATCTGGAGATTGAGCCTGGTGTTTAATAATTTCACTGATTTAATTGCTTTGATGCCAAGGGGAGAGCCCATAAGAAGAAGGGAGGGGAGGTGGGGAAAGGCACAAGGGCCAGTAGACAAAAGGGTTGTAGTGAGTTTTAGAGTTTAGAACTCAAGTGGGAGGGTATAAGAAGATACAGACATCTATGTAGTGGAGGACTAGGGCATCTATGGATTTAGAGACAAGAAGAAACTGTAAGTGGGAGCAATTTTCGTTCGTTCAGTCACCTTTTTTTCGATATAGATATATAAAAGCAAGCAGCACAAGTACATTACAACATTGTCGGTTAAACATCAATTATGAAAAACACAAATATATAAATAACAATATAGCAGGCATAAGTAAAATGTACAAAATCTTCTAATAGCAGCAAAAGATTAGATGCTAGGAATCAGCATTTTATACTCCCGCTTTTAAAATAATTATGAAAAGCAAAATATATACAAATAACAATATAGCTTTGTCATCCAAAAATTACAGTATCTGCTAATAGGAGCAACACAATCAATGTATGTAGTCAGCAAAAACCTTAGACACCAGAATAAATCACCTCATACTACAATGTCTGCCATTGGTTTCAGGAGGATGTGAAGCTGAATAATTCATTAAAGTGCATTTGCTAGAGCTCTACTTGCTCACATGTTTTTGCCTAATGTCACACACACTATCCAAATACCTTGCTGTTGAATAAACTGCAAGTCCATCAGTGGTTTTACGCATAAGGTCATTGCTTCCTCATTTAATCGTATGTCTCGTTCTGTAAACAATGGTTTAAAAAATCTCTCTCTTAGCATCAGGTAGCGCAGGCAAATCAAAACAAAATGAACACAGTTGTCATTTACACCTGGGCAGAATGGAAATTCAGATGACACATTGGGGTTCCATCTATTCCAGAAACTCGCCAACGGTAGAGTGCCTATGCATAGTTTTAAATACAGGGCTCTTTCAAATTTAAGGTTGACATAAACAAGATACGCTTCATAACCCAGCATTTGCTTAAGATCCAGGACCTTGACGACATAGATGATCACCCAACCTCAGCCAAGATTGCTTGTTCTACCTTGGCCTTGTAAATGGTCTTAACAACCAGCTTGCTCTTATTTGACATCATGTCCAGGATGGACCGAAGGTCGTCTAACCCTAATCTGGTAAGTTCGCTCTTTACATAGGCAAACCACGAGAGCGTCCATCCTCCCATCTGTGATAGATCATTCACTGCTCCTCTGTACTTCCCCAACTCATCAGTTGACCATAACCTTACCCAATAATAAACAGGGAGAGCGCTGGAGATCACTTCAACTGCATTTCACTTTCCAGCAGCACTGGGAAATTTGAAGGGCTAAAGGGTATGCAAGAATGTTTTTTAAATATTTATTTTCTATTATCGAAAGCTTTGGGCAACCCATGTTTCCCCAGAGCTCTGCACCAAATATAGCCGCTTGCCTGGCCTATGCCCTATAGGCCTCCAAGAAGACCTGAAATGGCCCACCCCCATCTTCACTTGAAAAACTTGGCAGCGCTCCACTGTACCTAGCTAACTTTACTTCTGCCTTAACAAAAGAAGAACTGTGCCATCCGTGAACTTTAACACATGGAATTTACTAATGAGCGGCACTGATTGTAATTTGATATATTTTATATGCAGATTTTATCTACCAATCGTTGAAATTTTAAATTGTTTGATGTTAAAGAATGTCATCTTATTGGAATTTTATGAAATTTTAGGTGATACATTTTAAGTGATTTTAATATTGGATAATGTATACATGTTTGTAACTGTTACTTTGTTGTATATACAAAGCCGAAAGGCTGAATGTATATTATGAAATAATTAAATAAATTAACACATGGGGCCTCATTACACGGAAGGCGGTAATCCAGGGTGCTATTAGCACCCTGGACCATGCCGGTAAATTACCGGCACCGCCTTGGCGGAAAGGGGATTTACCGCCCCATTCCAAGGTTGGAGGGGCGGTAAATCCCCTTTCCGCCATTGCCCTTCCCCATTCCCATTTCTGCCCCATAGGGCTCTATGGGAATGGGGAAGGCGCTAATTACGGCACCGCAATTTTGCGGTGCCGTAATTAGCTCCGAGGTCCCTTAGCGGGTTGGTACTTAACGCCTGCAAGAAGCACGGCGGTAAGGGTTAACGGTCACCGTTGCCATTAATGGTGACCGTTAACCCTTACCGCCGTCCGTGTAATGAGGCCCATGGACTTTTTCCTTTGCTAGGAGCGGGGCATTCACTTGCAATAGCAGTCATTTTTTAATCACACCATTGATAAAGTTGCAGAACAGCTGGGGTGCCAAGACACAGCCGAACTCCCATCCCTATCTCTGTTGGCTTAGTGATACTACCATGCATGCCCCATCTTACAGCTCCTGTATTCCCTGAGTAGAGGCGTTGTATAGCCTTCAAAAGCGGGGGAGTTAGGCTGAGGTTACGGAGTGCGTTCCATAATTGCGCCGTGGATACAAAGTCAAAAGCTGGATGTAAGTCAATAAATACAGTGTATATGCACATTTTTCGGAGAGTGGCATATCTGTCACATATCAGGTGGAGGCGGAGATTCTGATCAATTGTGCTTGCTCCGCTACACAAACCTGCCTGAAGATGGTTAATGATCTCATTTTCCACTTTCCACGTCTCTAGGTGTTCCAGGACTGCCAGAGCACATATCTACGCTCCCACATCTAAAAGAGAGATGGGTCAATAGTTGCTGGGGAGCCCCTGGTATCTTTTTAAAAAATGGGCCCAATTTCTGCATTGGATCATGAGGCCGTATTAAAGAGCTTGGTTAAATATGGGATCCAGATTTCCGGTTCTGATGTGTAAAAGTCCACTGGTACCTTATCTGGGCCGGGGTCTTAACCATCTTCTGGCCCCTAAGCACGCGACCAACTTCCTCTGAGGTCAGAACCAGGGGAGTAAAGTTGTATGTTGGGACACGTTCACGAAAATGTATGTTTTCACAATGTAGGCTCTCAAATACCCTGGTTTCATAGTATAATAGCACCGCGAAGTACGTGCAAGTACTGTTTTCTGGTGGGAGAAGCTGCTTTCTTTAAAAGCTCACAAACTTCAAAGAGACTCTTGTTTGAAATACAGCCGGAGGAATAGTTTCACTGCAGCACCGTGTGGATGATGTCCCTTTAAGCAAAGTAAATATTTCAGGAATCTCTCCTTCATTTTGTGGACTATGGATTGAGCACGAGAAAGTCTGTGCATGTGTATTTAGCTAATCAATGCCCCCCCTTTGTTTCTATTGAAGTGTTTAACCAGCGAGCCAGTGGATTGTGTAGAGCGGCGCTGCCCTTGTGACCACTCTAGCCCCTGTTTACGTTTTCCATTGCAACCAGCGAGCCAGTGGATTGTGTAGAGCGGCTCTGCCCTTGTGTTCTTGCCTGTCCCTCTTTTTGTCTCGATAGTAATCAGCAATTCAGTAGGTTAGGTAATGCGGCTGTGCCGTTGAGATTAACTCAGTTCCTTTCTTTGTTTTTATTTTAGCCTCTCCACTACTCTGACACGTGAGTGTGGACACTCACCCTGTTTACTGGAGGCATCCTATAATAGCTGTACTCCCAGCGCACCTCGCGCGCGCACCACAAAGTACGTGGAAGTACTGTTTGCTGTTCGCGGTGCGTGGCGCAAGGTGCATAGTGCAGGACTTATGTTGCAGGACAATAAGAATAATAAAACAGTTACACTTGTGGGAAGAACACAAAGTCTGCACGATTGCTAACACCATTAGGCAAAACACAGCTGAAAGAGTGTGCGCGAGTGAAGGGCAGCGTAAGGTGAGTGGATATGGATTTGTTTTTAAAGTGTGTTCGGTTGACATATTAATAAATCCCAATTGATGATGAATCTAAGATCTAATAGTCGCATAGACAAAGAAGTAAATAAATTAACTGAAATGATACAGCGACCGAACCGTGCTTGCAAAAGGAAGATCATTAGCAAACACGGTCTACTACCTGAAGCCAAAATGACAACTTTCTTTGACAGAGTTGAGTCCACAAAGTCGGGTAACACCAAATTGGCAGAGAGTGTAATGACAGAAATAAGTGCCGAGCTGGTGGATGATCTCTCTAATAGACTGCCGTGTATTGGAGCTAAATTACTCTCTGAGCTGTTAGAAATTCCAAGTAGCAGAGGTAAGATGAATGCCCATAAAATAATAAGTATGATAGACTCAGGCAATACCTGTACCAATATGGCCATATGGAGCAGCACAGAGTTGTCCCGTCCCAAAATGACCAATGCCAGCGACCCTATCAACTGGCAGGAACCAGATTCCACGATGCCTGAAACAGTAATCAAAGCCAGAGGCGACAATGAGGATGATTGTAGCCTCAATGTTGACCAACAGAGTAAACTAGGTGAGGATGTAAAAGAAAGAGTTATTGTTGACCCAATTTCTGGCCTAATAACGTATTCTGTCACTTCAACTGAGGTATGATCTCCATAAATAGTAAACTATCAGAAGAAAATGAGAGTTTCAGTCCCCTGAAAAATGAAGAATTATGGGAAGCCCTGGAATGGGTGCTAACTAAGATTGTAGACAGATGTGATACTATAGAACGTAAGTTAGATAGTCACATTGTCTTACTGCATAAAGGTTCTAACAAAGAGCGTATAAAAATTAGAGAAGTAGGTACTAATACGGAAATGTTCTCAAACGCAGCTGCCCCAGTTGGTTCTGATCCGGAGGCCAATATGGCCAAACTAATCAAGAATCAGAATCCCCAGGCTGTGGGGTACTCCATTGACTGTAATGCTATGGTATATAGGCATAAGAAAAAGTTGAAACATGGGAAAAAGTTAATGAAACAAAGAAATTTGAAAAAAATACAAAGACCATTGTCACAAGATGCCCTTGAGAGAGTGATCACTAATGGATGCATTGTGAGAGATGAAGTCTTGCCTAATAATGTGGAAGAATGTACACCCACATGTGCAATAGAGGTCATGCTAGAGCCTGTGAGACCCAAACCGATTCACATCACCAAAGAACCTAATTGCTCAGGCAAACACATAGTGACAATCCACGCTCCAGTGGATAAAATTGGAAATGATAGTCACAATAAGAACAAGAAGTCAAGTAAAGTGCAAAAGATATTAAAACCTACTAATCTCTCAAACAAATTTGTAGTCCTGACATTGGATGAGTGGGTAGTCCCAATAAAGAAAAAAGAAAAGAAGGAAAAAAAGATGAATAATAATAAAGAAATCTCTACTAAGGTACTAAAAGCTATAAAAACTCTTTTCTTGGAAGAGAGTACTGAGCATGATCAGAGCCTAGCCTCTTGTCCTGAACCAGAATCTTCCAGGAAGGTGATGTGGAGGAGAAACAGGCTAGAAATGCAGTACATTTTGGCGTATATAGTAATGATAAAGTGTATGAACCTACCTACAAGGGAGACTCACTAAACTTTGTTAAGGCACTACAGTTTCAGGTAATAGATAAATCTGGACCAATTGAGATATTAAATAGACAGCAAATAGTCGAACTCTGTGCGTCAGTAGTCCCGTTGTGGACAGTAAAATCAAGTGACCTTAAGATAGTAGATCAACTAGTAACTCCAAAATTAGTCACCATTAATGTGTGGTGCTCAGAAGCTACTACTCTTGAATTTATACTAAGCCATCAAGAGTACTTTATTAAATTAGTATATACATACACAGAAACTTCTATGCGTAAAGTGAAATATCAGAGGGCACCAATAGAAGTAAAAATAAGTGAGAACTCAAGAACAGTAACCATGAATGAGATGCCAACAGGAATGAATTCACCTAAATTGTCAAAAGGCGAAAAAGAGCTATTGAAACAAATTGATGTTAGTAATGCTACCCAACCTAGAAAGGCTGGCAACCTAAAGGATCATGATGAGACTAACAGTGACCTAGATACGGTTGGCTACTGGCAATGGCTACCAATAGAGTTTAAATCCAGATTAGAACAAAGTTCCTGATGACATCAACATGATGATTTCATGGAACACTAGAGGGAATTTGCACTGTGAAAAAAAAGATGGGTTCCTTAAAAATTTGGATAGCTTCTGCCTAGTTACATTGCAAGACACATGGCTATATGAAACGTGACATAGACGGATGGTGCTCTATTCAAAGTCTGGCATCCAAAGGTCTGAGAGGCCGCCCAAAAGGTGGACTTTTAACAGCTATTAAACATCCATGGACCAGTGTTAAATCTAGCTGGTCAAATGAGATGGTCCTGGGAGTGACTATAAACAGTAATATTCCCCGATTCCCAAGTATCCGACTCATAAATATATACAGCCCCCGAAATGGAACCCAGAATAAAGCGAATGGAGAGGTGCTAACAAAAATTATAACAGAACATAATGCTGAGCTTCCCATTATAATTGCAGGCCACTTTAATGCTAAGATAATCTTACCAGAGGACCAAATGTGGGAGGATAGGAGTTCTGGTCCTATTGCAATGGGATGCTGCAATAAATATGGTGAAGCCTGGTGTAAATTGATACTGAGCTAACAGCTGATTATGCTTAATGGATATACTAAAGGTGATGCTAAACGAGGTGCAACAAGAGTAGGATGGGGTAGTCTAACTTCAATTGACTACATTATTGTGAATGAAAAGATCAATAGTTTCATTATGGATATGGCGATAGGAAGCCGAGAACAAAGTGACCATTTACCACTTATTGTAATGTTGGAATACCCGAACGAGGAGGCAGAATATCACATGGTTGAATGTTACCGGTATTTGGGAACATAAAAGTAAATAATGCCGCAAATCGGATGTCATGGAATCCCACAAAACTAGAAAAAGTGAATGCGGTAGCCGTTATTGAGCTACAAAAGTGGTGGGATATGATAGATGACAGACAAATAGGTACTTATAGTGAAATTATTGGGAAAAATGAAGTGGTCATAAGTAAAATCAAAGAAGCTGCCTCCCAAAAACGGAAGTATTCCAGCAATGGTGAAAAATGGAATCTTGCACACGGCAAGCACAATTCTTATGATCCAGCAATTAATAAAGCTAAAAATGTGCTGAGTAAAACTATTAAGCAGACTGCTGAAGCCAAAAGTAGTGATATCACCAAACAGATGAAATGGTTAAAAAAACAATATAGGAAGTGGCTATGTAACCATAAAAAAAATAAAGTATGTGAAACATGGCTAAACATTGCAGCACAAGCGAGAAGTAACATTCAGCAAGGGATGTGGAGAGCAATAAATGACGTAAAAAAATGCACTCTCCCAATTAATAGTGTGGCAGAAAAAGATTGGATTACGCATGTAAAAAACACCTTGGGCTTTGATGAGACTAAAAAATTTGGGTTGATGATAAGTCAGGCAATATGGGTAGGCAATTTCTGAAACTTCTCTGGTTACCATGATTGAGAGACTGCACTCTTCAAGAGCCACAGGCCCTGACGGGACCTGCAATGCTCTATTACGTTTGGCACCGGAAGTAAGGGCAAAAGTACTTAATTTACTGTTCAGATGGATTGGTATGAATGGGATGATCCCTAAAACGTGGCATGAAAGTATAATATTGCCGATATACAAAAAGGGCGAATGGAAAGATCCTAAAAACTACCGAATGCTGGCTGTGCTGGACATCCCGGCAAAAATATTTGCAAAAGTATTACTGGATGATCTAAACATATGGATTGAGAGGAATAAGATTCTGCCGACTTACCAAGCAGGGTTTCGAGCAAAATCCTCTACTACCCACAATATAATCAATTTAGTATCAGCAGTAGAATACTCTTGGAATGTCAGTAAGCTGCCAGTATATGTGGTGTTCATATATTTTTCAGCCGCATTTGATATGGTGGTAAGAGAGAAATTATGGAATAAATTGAAGTTGTGGGGGATACCATAAGGGCTATTATACATGATACAGTTACTCTATTCTGATACCTCAGATAGAGTACGTTTGGATGGCAAAGGACGACTCTCACAAGCAATTCCCACAGTATGTGGAGTAAAACAAGGTTGCAGGCTAGAAGCGACATTGTTTAATCTTTACCTGGCAGATTGCATGAGCGAGGTAGATGAAAGAATGGTCAATCCAGTGAAGTTGGGTATTATAGATCTCCCATGGCTAGGATACGCTGATGATTTGGTCCTGCTAGACTATACGCCGGCAGGGCTACAAAAAAGGCTAAATTGACTGATTCAATTCTCAGAAAAAAATGGGCTAAAGATTAATATTGCAAAAACGAAGGTAATGGCCTTTCTGGGAAAAACGAAACAAACTTGGTCTAACAACTTTAAGTGGATGGTGAAATCAGCAATGCTTGAAAAAGTTGAATGTTACCGGTATTTGGGAGTCATAATAGACTCGAAGCTGTTGTGGAATCATCATTGGAAGGCAACTAAACTCTTATGTTTAAAAAACGCTGGTGCAATTAGTAAATTCATTGGTAAACAAGGGGGAATTTCAGTAAATACCATTTTACTATTATATGCCAGTAAAATAATATCTTGTCTACTTTATGGAGCAGAGATATGGGGAAGCGAATTTGCGAATAAAATGTGCAAATTGGAAGGACACATTTTAAAATGGTTGTTTAGATTACCTACTGCAATATCCTGTCAATATATTTTATTAGAAGGTGATTTTAGATTTGCAAAGGATATATTGGAATATAATTCTGCAATGCTATATGCACAGTTAAGCACACTGTCAACTAGTACTTTTGTGGTCGAATTGATGAAAAATTTTACCAAGGAAGATCACAAAAAACATTTTAAATCTTTGAGTAGATTACACATGGTATATGTGAAATGGGCGACTGATAATGAAAAGAGCTAAAACAAGTTAAGATCAAAAAAATATTACAAGGAGTAATATATAGCCATGCAAAAGAACGTGATATGATTACCTTGGCCACAAAATCTACAAGTGGCTTATTTCTTGAGCATTGGTCTTTAGTTTCTGTGAAACCAAAATATCTGTATGCTTTCCTTAATGCAGCCATTGTGAGACAGTATTTTATGTTCAAATTTAATCGTTGTGACACGATGGAGATCCTAGGTGCAAAATTGGGTTTTGAGAGAAATATAAGGTTTTGTAGATTATGTGGCACGGAACAAATTGAAACTGCTAAACATTTGCTATGTCATTGTGAAAGTATTGCAAACCTTTGTGAAAAGTATCTTTTACGATATAAGAATTCCAGTCTAATTGAGGAGATAGAAATCACTTGGAAAAGACTGATGGAAGGGAATGACATGAATCTGATTTATCATATGATGAAATTTTATGAATTAATTTTAACAATTTTAAATGAGTTATCAGAGGATATTTTTGTATGCTAATTTTTAACAATTGTAGAATGTGTGATAATGTGTTTTAATCTATGTTTGTATATGTAAAGCCAGTTATGGCTGTGAACATATTACAAATAAATAAATAAATAGTATAATTTGGTGATGTTATTCACCCAACATACCTCTGTAATACAATTATGAAGATTGTTACAATCTAACGAGTAGCCAATGGTCATCGAGGGCCAGAATTCCCAAGAATCACCGCTATCAATAGCAGATAGCAGGGAGGTCCAGATTTCACTTAACCAGTCCTCTTTCTTATGCTTCAAACTGGTACAATACCTTTTCCTAGCCTGGGGTCCTTCCACAGCAGCTAGCTTTGCCTGTTTTACCAACACTCCCTTAGCTCATTAGGAAAAAAAACAAAGGACTTAGCTCCTCATGTACAGTCATTGGGCCTCATTACAAGTACTCCGGTCCGGAATTAACACTGCCGGTAAAACCATACCGGCACCGTTTCCATGTCCGTGCAATCATGACCCGCGGCCCCGGTAATAGCACCACCCTAAACCGCCACCGCGGAAATAGGGTTCCCCTTAAGTCCGTCTGCACGGAAACCCCTCCGTTACCGGCAACACTAAACACTGTGAGCATCACAACTAGCGCGGACACGGAAATACCGGGAAAAAAATGGCGGAAATACCGTGATCATGGTGGCGGAACAGCCGCCAGCGCGAACATGGCGTTATTCACTGCCTGCTGAACTGAATCAGGGCACAGGTGCACCAAATCAGCCCAGCTGGACCTAGCAGGCCACTGGGAGCCTACAAAAGGGCCACACCCAGCCCAACACAACACAGAACCATGCAGGCAGCAGGTCTAGTAGCACTGGGTCTGGGCCTACTCAACCAACAGGCAGTACTGCACATGGTGGCAGTAATGGCGCAGAGGAGGAAGCGTAGGCGGAGGAGGCGCAGGCGGCAACCAGCCAACCCTGCAGCTATGGCAAACCCCATTGCCCAGCCAGCCCGACCCCGCCGGCAGCCACCAATACCACGCATCAGGGCCTCACCCTGGAACCTCACCCCAGGACAGATCCACACCCTATACCGGCTGGACCGTGCAACAATCCTGCACATCACCGCCATGATTCAGGACAACATCAGCAGCCTAATTGACACCCCAACCGCCATCCCCCCCCTCTTGAAGGTTGTCTCAGTTCTGCATTTCCTTGGCACTGGCACCTATCAACACACGGTTGGTGAGCTGCACGGCATATCACAACTGTGTTTCTCAAAAATCCTGGTACAGGTACTGGATGCCCTGTTGCGCCATGTGTCGGAACACATAGCCCTACCCCGCACCCTCCCCGAGGTCATTGCCACCAAGTTGGCCTTCCATGCCATAGCAGGCATGCCAAATTGCATAGGCGCAGTTGACTGCACCCACGTCGAGCTGACAGTACCACATGCAATTGAGGCGGTGTTCCGCAATAGGAAACAGTATCACTCTTTGTCCAGATGGTTTGTGATGCCATGCAACTGATTACACACTGCTGTGCACATTTCCCAGGCTCATCACATGACTCAATGGTACTGCGGAATTCCACGTTGCCACGGTACATGGAACGCTATGCCGGACAAAGCACGTGGCTATTGGGTGAGTACAGCTGACGATGCTACAACCCTGTCGGAGTGGTGTGTGTGTGTCCAGGCCAATGAGCATTGTGAGTGTGCCGCTGGGCCCGCACATGCATCACCCCCCTTCCATCTACCAAATACACAGCGGATGCCAAACATCATGAAGGAAGACATGACAGGGCACCACAATGTGCCCGTGCACACGCTGCCACAGCCAATCCCGTCACTGTCCCATTAACCCTGTGCCACTGCAGACACCCACCCTCAATTGAAACACTGCCCCAAAAAGCACGGGAGGTGTGTAAATGAGACGACGTGTATTTACTACTTCCGTACAGTGGAGTCACTCTGCCATGTGTGGACAGCACTGCACCATGACATGCACACAATCAAATTTCACCCGCAGGGAACAGTAAACATGCAAGTTACTGTGTAGGCCCATATGCAGTCAGCGACATACCTCGTGATGGCCGAAACATACCTCCAGACACTGCATGGTACATATCCATGAATGAATGATGATACAAGAATGCACAGCAGCAGATGAGGACATGATGCCACAAACACTGACATGTTCCCCCATCTACATCCCATGTAGGTGATGCGGGATATGCACTCACGCCATGGATGATGACACCTGTACGGAGACCAAGGAACAGGCATGAAGAGGCATACAATAGGGCACATATCCGCACACGTGGAATGATTGAGAGGACATTTGGACTGCTGAAGGCCCGTTTCCGCTGTCTGAGCAGATCTGGCGGATCACTGCTGTACAGCCTAGTGAAGACGGGCAAAATCACGCTCGTATGTGCCATGCTGCACAATATATGCCTGCGCAGGAACATCCCAATGCCACCAGACGCAGATGAGGAAGATGGGGATGGGGATGGGGATGGGGGTGGGGATGGAGATGGGGATGGGGATGGGGATGGAGATGGGGATGGGATGGCACCGCCTCCCCCTGGGGGTCCACATGATGGCCAGAGAGCACGGGATGCCCTGATTGGCATTTACTTTTGAGTCACAGCACATTCACAGAAATGCACAAACATGGTGACGACAATGAATTAATAGTTGCACTGCAAAATAAATGATCAATGTCCACACATGTATGACTTGATTTGAAATGGTGATGTATTGATGTGATAACAACAGGGAAGAAGGTGCATTGGTTAGGGAAGCTGTACACCCGGGCCCACCCACCACCCAAACGTGCCCACCCCCACCCAGAGCCCATTGTCCAAACCCCCAAAACTACCTACCCCACCACCCAAACGTGCCCACCCCTCTCACACCCTTGTAGTCCACATGTGTCCTGTACTGCCCCACACACATGCCATCACTTCCGCGTGCGCTTCTGTGCCTGTGCAACCTTGCCCGAAGGACCCGTTAGCCTACTCGAGCGCCTCCTTGGACTGGCAGTAGTGGAGCTGGATGGGGTGGTAGTGTTTGATGGCCCAGAATCTGGGATTGAGGGCATCCGTGCCAGATTTGCCTGTTGGCCAACCAACATGGCCTCTACAAGCCTGGAGGTGTGGTCGTTGCCCTCCCGCACATGGCGTGCAAGGGTCACTATGGTGCTCGCAAAGCGTCCAATGGACCTCGACAGGCGACGCACTGAGGCGCTGTAGCTCTCCCTCTGCAGCCTGGATTCCTCTAGCTGCCTCTCCACCAGCTGGGTGAGGGTAGCCTGCTGGTCCTCCATCCGCTGCATGCGGGCATTCAGTTCGGCCATGGATGGGGTGGGCGACCTCATGGGACTCCCCAGTGAAGTGGGGCTGAACCCCAGCTCATGGAAGGAGCCCAGGTCTTCCAATGTGGGCATCTCCCCCTGTGGCCCCGTTTCCGAGTGCTCTTGCGGGGCACTGTTATCACTGCAGGCCGCCCCCTCTGCAGTGCTGCTGCCTTCGGTGTTGTGTTGGGTGTCCATGATAGGTTCCCGTGGCACCTGTCTAGACTCAGCCAGTGTGGAGACGGTGGGGATGTCGGTGGTGGTGGTGTGCTGCACATCTGTAGTGGCTGGTAATGTGGCCAGAGGTGCAGAACTGCCGGCAGCATCCTCCTGTGTGGTGGCGGTGGCTAGTGTACTTGCCGATGCAGATTGGCTGGCCTGTTGTGCAGTATCACTGTCACTTGAAACGGCTGTGGGGACACAAAGGGCATGCAATTAGTGTTGTTGTGGTGGCAGATGGGTGCATCACATGCGTCATTAAGATTGTACATTGAATAGTGTTAGTCACATGCATCTGATTGCTGGTGTCTGCATTCAGTATTATTGGTTGCCATACGGATCATGATGGGTCCTTTGGCCCACACATGCACTGCCTGGGGGGGGGGTTGTTCATGGGTCCTTTGGCCCACACATGCACTGCCTGGGGGGGGGGGTTGTTAATGGGTCCTTTGGCCCACACATGCACTGCCTGGGGGGGGTTGTTAATGGGTCCTTTGGCCCACACATGCACTGCCTGGGGGGGGTTGTTCATGGGTCCTTTGGCCCATACATGCACTGCCTGGGGGGGGGGGTTGTTAATGGGTCCTTTGGCCCAGTACTCACAACTGCATATTTACATGTGGCATTCATGTTTGGGCACTTACCGGCATCTGCAGGTGGGCTCACTCCTGCCTCAGCCTGCCCGATCCCATGGATTCCCTCTAGGTGGAGGACGCTGCTGCAACGCTCCTCCCATGCTTGCAGCCTCAGTGGGGAAGGGGGTCCTCCGCCTGTCCCACTGCTGCGTTGGCGGTGCGTGGAAATTAGGTTGCGTACCCTCAGCCTCAGGCCGTCCCAACGCTTGTGGCAGTCCTTCACGCTCCTCACTGCCACGCCCATGGCGGTGCACTTGCGTGCAGCTTCGGCCCACACCTCCTTCCTCCGCTGCTGTGTGGCACGCCGTTGGTCAGCGCTGAACAGCATCTCAGCATTGTCCACAATGTGCTCCACCAAGACGGTCAGCTCCGCCTCGCTGAAGCGCTGTTTGCGCTGCCTCTGAGCAGGAATCCTGGCAGTCATGCTGGTGGTCCCTTTTGGCTTCTCAGAGTTAGGATTGTGCTTGTGCTGGCTCTGGATGGCAATGGATTGTGCTTTTATATGAGGGCCGCCTCTCTGTTTCCTGTTTTGGCGATCATGGTATTTCCGGTTCCGTGTCCGTGGTGGCGGAGGCGGAAACGGGTTTAGCGTCACTTGTGGCTTCGTTATTTCCATTTCCGTGGGATTTTCCGTGACGGCGGTAACACCGTTTCCGAGTCCGTGTGGTGCGCGCGACCGACAGCGTGTAATCGGACGGTTTTTCCGCAACCTTGCGGACACGGAAACGTTTTTACCGCCGTCACGGATTTTGCACGGTCCCGGAATGGCAGGTTGTAATGAGGCCCACTGTTTCAGCAGCATTCTCTCGGGTAGCGGCAAATAAACTCTCTAGTATTGGTAAAATACTTTTTGTGCCAATGGGAGCAATTTTGAATCTAGAGCCGCCCAGGTTGTTGACTGTTCATTGGGGTAAGAGTGAATCTAGTCAGGTTGTAGAGAATGTGTTTATCACGTTTGAGTACTTTCTTGAGTGGCCTGAAAGAGTAGAGGTGGAGTGTCTGCAGCAGGCAGGACCAATTCGCAAGTTTGCTGAGGTCCAGGATGGAGCCTAGAGTTTTGGCAGAGTGGTGGGTGAGGTGCAGGCAGATATTTAAAGATTGATACTGGTCAGAGTGATGAAGTAATTTAGTTTAAATTCACTGCAGGGGTTGTAATCATTGGGTCTTGGAGTCAGGCAGTTCAGAGAAAGGAAATATTGAATGGGAGAATGAGGTTGACATTGGGGGCAGGGAAAAGGATGACTTCCGAATTTGAAATGTTTATCGTCTGGTAGCCTAGTACCAAATTGTGTCAGATAGCAGGGAGGCAGGTGGCTTTGTTCTCAGAGATGTCAGGGGTGAAGGAGGAGGGAAGGAGGAAACGATCTGGGTGTCATCACCAAGGAAGTGATAAGAGAAGCCAAGGGATGATCTGAGTTTACCCAGCAAGGAGGTGAAAAGGGTAACATTAAACAAACTCATGGCCATTGGAAGGAATGTAGGGAGGAGGCGTTAGATTTCCAGAAGATTGAGAAGGAAAAGCTGGAGATAAAAGAGGCCACCTAGGCAGATACTGTATCCTTGAACTCTAGGAAGGAGAACATTTTAAGCAGAGACAAATGATACAGTGTCACAAGCTGCAGGGAGATCAAGCATGAGGGTGAGAGATTTATGAGCAGTGATAAGAGGGACATGAGGGACATCAATTTCTGTGGCATATTTGCAACAAAACCTAGATTGGACAGGGGATAGCATGTTTATCTCAAGGTAGTTTAGTTGACAATTTGGTTGAAGACAACTCTCTAGAGGATTTTGGAGTAGTAACGAGAGAAAGGTCTGTAAAAACAGTGAGTGTTGTGGTCAGCAGTCATTTTTGAAAATGACATGGTTCTCCTCAGCAGTTGGATGGCTGGAGAGATTCATGGTTGCAGGATGGCCTGTGGAAGGGAAAGAGTGGGCTGAATAGTGTTAGATAAAGGGGGTTGCCAGTGCAGTATTGACTTCACTGAAGGCAAGTTAAATAGTATGAGCAAGTTGGAGAGAGAGTGCTTGGACAGTTTTCGACTGGCTTAGGGACTGGGTAGCGCAATGGCCTGGGAATGAAGATGGCACCATGAAGATTATTTATTTATATTTATTTAGTGCATTTTTAAAGTGCTCACACAGCCCGCGGGCATCGAGACACTGTTACTGGAATTGTTTTTTAGTTGTGTAGTTGTTTGTCTTAGTTGGGTATTTATAACGCGCTTAAATACCCAGAGGTTTCTAAGCGCTGACCTGGGGATCGAACCTGTGTTGCTTCGGATGGTCATGCTTCCAAGGCAAGCACGTTGTAGCTGAGCTACCCTCCCGGGACAAGGGCTTAGATATATTAAAAGAAAGAAGCAGAACTCTAGCTGGTTTGCATTGATTACAAGCTGGTTTCCTGATACTATGAACGCCCCAGGCTCCGATTAACGAAACCACAATGGTACCGACCCCTGTGTGTTACATCCATGGCCGCAATGGAGCGCATTGGTCCTTACATGGCACCAGCCCATTGAATCACTATTGAGCTCTACAATCTTCCACTCCTGGTCCATTCTGCACCTCCCCTGAATTCTGTGCCACCACAGCGCTTCAGGAAACAACTCCTGCTCCCTCACATTGGTTGTTGGGGTTTCTGACAGCATAGGTTTTAGCCAGTGGAGTGCTCTTACGCTGATGATGTGTTGTGTCTGGTGCCATTTGGTATTCTGGCACTGGACATTGATTGTTTTGGGGGTCGGTTGTCACTGTGTTTATGCATTGGGCCTTGCAACTAGCTGATTGTTGGTCCTGTTGTTCTAGTGTTGTGTTAGTTTAGGGGTGTTGGACACCCAGCATGCATTTGTGTGCAATCAAGTTGTGTTTGTCAGGTGGGTAGTTGTGGTAGGAGTGGTGTTGGACACGTAGGAGCGCGTTTAGTGCACCACCGTGTTGTTTTGTAAATGGTCAAAGGGTGATGGTTGAGTCGGTTGGAAGTGGTGGTAGCCGTTAGCAGTTCAGAGTGTTTTCGGGCTGGTTCCCTGCTCTCAGTGTTCCGCTGTTTGGCCAACATGCGAGGACCATGGAGTGGTTTAGTGTGGATTTTGACCTGTTGTGTTCCTCTTGCAAGGACAGTGAGGGGTTTAGAGAGTTTGGTGAAGGAAGGTTGTTTATGGTTCAGAGAAACTTGGTGAGTTTAGAGACTTTGGTTTTTGAGGACTTTAAGCTTAGGGCATGGACTTGTCAAGGCTAGGAAGTGTCTTCATTTACCATGTCTCTGTGTCTCTGTATCCTAATGTACTTACCTTGTACCTGTAATTTGATGGCCTGTAACCTGAACCTGGAATAAAGAAGTTACTTACCTTACATATGACTGCGGTCTCATCTCTACAAGGGAAGTACCATTATAACATTGGCAACGAGCTACAAGAACCCTGCGACTGATCAAGGGGGACAGCAAGAGAGGTTGTGATGTACTTTTCCCCTTGTGTCATTAGCATTAGGCTTATATTTGTGTGACTTCCCGTGTGCGGTTGTGCGCTATCATGTTTTTGTTTGGTGTGGTATTATAGAATTGGCTACATTATAACATTATTACAACAGAGCTAGTGATGTACTGCTCCCCTCATGTCATTGGGCTTTGCTTTGTGTGACTCCCGGCGTGTGGTTGTGCGCTATCATGTTTTGTTTGGTCAGGTATTATAACATTGGCGACGAGCTGCAAGAACCCTGCAGCTGTTCAAGTGGGACAGCAGGAGAGACCCATGGTGCAGGAGACATCCACCCCCTCGACCCCTGTTAGAAGAACCTCCCTCCAGTGAAGACACTGGGGGGTGAGAGCTGCTTAGCTGGAAGTGGCTGGGCAGCTGGAGTGTCAGTTGGTGAGCGAAGGAGCAGTGCCACAATGGGTGGCTAATTCAATCCTGCAAGAGGCTGGAGAACCTCTTCAGCAAGGGGCTCAAGGACCTCTTGCTGCTGGGATGCAGCAGGGCCGAGCGTGTAGGAGCGTTGCTGCCATGGTGACCCAGTGACTTTATTTTGGTCTGCCAGGGGCCGACAGTCTGTTTGGAAAGTGCGACCTGGCCGTCAGCTGTGGCGATTGGGAGCCCAGGAGTTGGCTGTTAGGCACAACAGTGTGTCCTGGTTACTAAGAGCAAGTACATGGCCTTACCTGGAATTGCTGTGAGGTGAGGGTCTGCGCCTGGAGGAGGACTGTGGCCACAGGGCTTTTGCCCTGAGCCTGTGCTGTGTCTGTTTGTTTCATTGAGCTGGAGGAGCTCCATGCTGCTTAGAGGTCTGAGCCATAATTATGATGTCACTGGCTATTCCAATGGTTGAGCAAGCTGTTCTATGGTCACTCTCTGAGGAGCTTCTTTCCTCTAAATGCAGTTGGGATGCCGGCTGCTCCAGTAAGAGAGGCAGTGCAGCTGAATTGAGTGGTGAGGAGGAGCCATGTTTTGGCAGTTTGCAGATATAGGTGACTGACTCTGGTACTGATGGTGCTTGGTCAACATGTGAGGACTGTGGAGTGGTTTTAGTGTGGATTTGTCCTGTTGTATTCCTCTTGCAAGTACGGTGAGGAGCTATGTTGGAGTGGGAGTTCTCCTCCTTGTTTTACTGATGGAATGGAGTTTACTGTACAGAGACTTTGGTCTTGGTGAGTTTAGAGACTTGTTTGCGAATTTAGATATTCAGGATGGTTATGTTGTTTTCCCTCTGTTCGTGTTTTGGTTTAAAGGAGGGAGATATGTTGTGATGTACTTCTCCCATCGTGTTTGGCTTTGTGCATTTGAGCTGTGGAATGCCTGTGGAATGTTGGGATGTTGAATGCTGAGTGAATGTTTTCCTTGAATGTTCTGTGAATGTTAGTTGGAAGCGAGCTGCCTGACAGTGAGGGTGCCGTTGGATATCTCTGTATCTCTGTATCCTAATGTACTTACCTTTTACCTGCGACTTGATGACCTGTAATGTAACCTGAACCTGGAGTAAAAAAGTTACCTACCCTACCTATGACTATGGTTTAATCTCCACAAAAGTACCATTATAACATAGTTCTTATTTATGAAGCCTAGTTTAGAATGTGCCTAGGCAACATGAACATAGAATAAAGTGTTAAAAATGAAAAATTGGGAAGGTAAGTGGCTCACTGCTGAGTAGAGGACTATATTCAGAAATGGCACTTTTGCAGTCTCTACCCACAGTTGGGATCACTACCCAAATCTCTATATAATCTCATAACAAGAACAACCAGCCTTCTGTGGAATAGTAAAACAACATCCTGCCATGTAGATTATATATTGTATGTAAATACAAGTATTGCTGAATATAACATACTTGAGCTTCACATGTTTTCTGGGGAATCTTAATTTATTGTGTGATTCAAGAAAATAACTATCAATCGTGACAGTACACAATCAATGTGGTAATTATTAAAGAAAAATGCCAATTGCCCAACAGGTGTTTCCAGTACTTCGCGCTTCATCAGGACATATAAAATAGTGGTTTGAGTAAGTATGATAATAACTCAAATTCGAAAGACATTGCTTAACAATACGCCTTTTTCTGATAACTAATGTTTGATTCTTTGGTGCCTCCAAAGACCTATTTGAGAAAACAATACGTACAAATAGAAAACAAGAAAATGTTGATTCCAAAGCCACACAGAATAATTTAATTCAAACCAAATGATATCCAAAGCTCACAAGGTAAAGTTGTTTCAGCATCATGTGGTTCACTTAATATTATTGAACTTACATTGAGGGACGTTCTAAAGAAGCTCATCTGTCACTCTTCTAGTGTTCCAAAACACCAACTGGAAACATTGTTGTGTAGTGGAGAAAAATATTGTACCATCCCCAATATGTCACTCCTAGTATTATCTAAAACCCTAGACACTATCCAAATAATCGAACACTCCTGATCCGTAAAATACCCCTGCTGCTTAATAATTAACAAATAAGATGAACCACAAACCTTTTATACTGTAGTCATTATTTTTTATTGTTAATTATTTATTGTGCTTCTCGTCATACCTTGACTTCTTTCACAGTTCTTATTAGTAAGCAACAAACATGAAGGTTGCAATACTTCATTGTAAGACAGATAGCTAATTAGAGGATAGAAGAAGAAATAGATTTACAGTTCATGGATTTCTGTTCACAGCTCTGTTGACGAGAAGATTTCCTTACCAGCCGATAATCTATGCCAAAAGTCTTGGGAGTTGAGCCACGCTGTGTGGTGCACAGTTCTTGCAAAATATTTTTCTTATTGAGAATGTGGCTGTGCAGTTTATTAGGAGATGTCTAATATCTTGAACATGCCCTTACCCACATAGATCGCATTCACCTTCTTTATGATCTAATTTATGCCACATTCTCATGGTTTCGTTTATTTTTACTAAATTTAAACGAAAACATAGGAGTTCGGTGCCCTATTGGGGATTAGGAAATCTTCTTAAATATGGTAATACATATTTACTTGATTTTTTTGCACTTTTGAGGTCACAGAATAAAGCTCTAGTTGTAATCCAGCCGGTTCTTAACAGAGCAAGCTTTACTTTGTCTGGATTTTCCATTCCTGTAAAAAGATTGGAAAACTTTATACACCTTTAAAAACACGGCGACGGCAACAGCCAGCTTCTACCGTGATCCCCCATAAGCACTCCGGGCTTTGCATCCACCACAAAATCGTATTGCAAATCTCCTCTTGCATGCTCGGATCACCTTTAATCACAGTAAACAGCGTTGAACAGCCCATATTTCACTGTGGCATTTAAACTTGATTCCTGCCACCGACAGGATACTAAATCGATAGCCATTACCTGATTGTTTTGTTGACAAACACCATTCTCACAAGACACCCACACCACCGGTGTTCACCAATCCGGGTCCAACACTCACCACTCCAACACATCCCCTGCTGGATGTACATAGACCTTGTGTTCTGCTAGAAATACACTGTCTCCCCCACACGTGGGGATAACGGTATACTTACCTTTGTCTCTACAGCTCCCAGAGACTATAGGCATTAATCAATAGCCTTAGTGACCCGATCCACACGAGTCCCCTCATGTCTCCAAGAGTCCGGCAACCATAACAGGACTACAGCACAGCATCCCCGCTGCACCACAGCAGACGATAAGCTGTTCTATGGCAATACACTCCAAGTGTATTTTTAGGCACCAATCAGCCATTATTTATTAATACTTAAATGAAACCTTAACTACCTGAGATCCTGACAGCTCTCCCCTTCCCCCACAGATTTCCTTTATGGACAGAACCTTTATTAAGAGACCATCCTGATGAAGGCCACTACCACCTCGGGCTCAATCCAAGCCCAGCTTGGCCGAAACACCGTCGTGTCGATTTTCTGTGGCACAACCCCTGTTTATATATGTTTGTAGAATAATGTTGTGTTCACTATTGTTGTTCTAGTACCCCCGGACCAATCACAGTCCTGGGCCGCACACTGTTGACACCCTCTGTCATCCACCACTTGTACTGTATACTCGTGCATCACTGTGAAAATTGTTCCTCCGCAAGAAAAGAGGACGATACTCATTTGTATTTCGCAAAAAAAGAAATATCTGTCCACCTAACCTTTCGTGCTTATCGAAAGTTTTGTAAATGTTTAAAAATACTAATCTGTGCAAAATCCTTTTGAAGGCAAAATAAAATAGCTTCAAAAACTTGACAGCTGCTCTCGGATCTCTCACCCTGATTTCTATCTATTTACCTATGGGCTATTATGATGGCAAGAAGAAGACCCTCTGGTGTACCCCAAGTTCTTAATTTGGCCCACAATTTTAGCTCTAGTCACCAAATCAAAAGCCTTTGTGAGGATGATCATGGCAATGTATATGGGTTTTAAGTTGGTGTGAACACTGAGATCTTTTAAAGTGTAAAGAATTAATCCATTTAGTGTAGTAGAAAGACATTTCCGAAATCCAGTCTGTTTCTTAGCAAGCATTTTTCTGCTCTCGCCCCATTTCACTAGATCTTTAAGCATCAGGACTGAGAAAATTTTGCTATCACAATCTAGGAGGGCTATGGGACAATAGTTACTAAGGTCCGTTCTGTCTCCCTTTTTATGAATGGTTATGAAAATAGCTTGCTTCCAAGATACAGGCAAATTTGCTTTTGATGATGTTTACAAAGAGACCATATAGAATGTTGGACCAGGTAGGTGTGTCTTCTGATTTTAAGATCATATTCATGAGGCCATTAGGACCAGCCGCTCTAGATCTCAATGATTTTGTGATGAGAGACTCTATTTCAACTTTTGATATAGTAATTGCCCAATACATATTTTCCATGCCTGCTGTTAGGGCGAGTGTTGATGTTTTGGAGGGCTCTTGAAAATACTCTACCGATGAAGAACCTGGGATTGGGCACGATTGTTGCATCCCTTCAGAGGAAGTTTGGCCATTAATTATCAGCCAAAATGTCCTTGACTGTGTTGACAAGAGGGCTTGGAACATGATTTGGCAGTCACAAATATTTTGTGTTAGTCTCTGCATTCGTGATCAATGTCGGTATCTATTGCTCAGTTCTTTTTTTCCCTTTCATGGTTTTTTCGTCTAGACC
The DNA here is from genome assembly GCF_040938575.1 of Ambystoma mexicanum. Lineage (NCBI taxonomy): Eukaryota > Metazoa > Chordata > Amphibia > Caudata > Ambystomatidae > Ambystoma > Ambystoma mexicanum. Next base: position 73,043,785 of record NC_090940.1, on the reverse strand, counting down.
ATCCTTTTTAAATTGAGCTGTTTTTTTTTAATATAGGTTTCCTCATCAAAATAATGGATATTGGGCTTAGATTTTGAAGTTTTTTTTGCTTGAGGGCAGTCTAAATCTGAAAGGAATTCGACATAGCTATCAGGGGCAAAAAGCTTTTTTATTGCAACTTCATGACCAAGTTCTTCTATGTGGCTTAGTTTAGAGTTAGGTTTTTTTCCCATGCTTTGTGAAAGTTAATACCCAGTGCCCTTGATTTGATACTTGGATACAATTACAATAGACATTATTGGCAAAAGAGTTATCACTCATAAAACCGGCCTGCAGAGAGTTTATGATCACTATGTTTCATATATACAGCATGAAACTGTGTGCAATAGTAGTACAGTTCCGTCAAACCTATGATATAGTGGATGGTAGACCATGTGGAGGCAGGGACCAAGTCATTGCTCACATTACCATTAAGGATCATTATGTTCCATTCAGAGAACCAAGTGTCCCACAATTCTCCATTAGCCTTGTTTGTATTTGTTTTTTCCGTTTCTCTAACAGAAGGGGAACAATATGCATTAAAGTCACCTCCTATTATAATAAGATCATCATAGGAGGAGATGTATATTTCCATCAAGATTGCCGAGAGATCATCAAGGAATGGCAGGATGCTCTTATTCGACGATTTCTAGTAGATATTAATTAGGACCAACCCTCTTGGGATTTCACCCCATCTAATTACGCACCTAACAGCAAGCATTCCTGGGATATTACGGCTTATGCAATTAATGTCCTGTCCTATGTTGTTGCAAATGGCTATTAACAGGGCCCCAGAAGGTCCACCTTCATTAGGACATGTAGCAAGTTGACTTATCATTGTGAATCCATCCAGTTGGACAATTTGCATAAGCCAAGTTTCTTGAAAAGGAATTAGTTCTTGGTCTTTAAAGATCATTTTACTTGTTTCATTGTCCCTATAGGATGAGGGACCACTTGTGTTCCAGTTTAAGATTGAAAAGTCTCTATTTTCTTTTCCCTACAGCAGGTCTTCTGTGACATTAAGCCTTTGGAGCACTTCAGACAAAATATCTGGAAGAAGAGTCCAATAACTTTGATTTCTCATTGGATCATGAGGTTTTGCCAACAACTTGCAATGTGATGTCTGTGGGAGCCAGTGCTTTCGCATATATCTGACTTTATTACCTGTGTTGTTGCCTGTTGCATCACAAGGGCTTTTTGAGACCACTGATAATATTGGGGGTAGTTTGTCAAACACTTCGATGTTCACATTTCTTAAGTCGTCAGTGCACATTTATAGTGCATTCCTTCCTTCACTTGAATTCAAGATGAGTTCCACTATATAAGTGCAGTTTTCATGTGAGAAGGAGTTCCTATCAATATCTTTGCTTGAAAATAGATATAGATCTGCCACTTTTTTTAGCCAGTATATTGGCACGATTTAGTGGTTTACGTCTTATTGTCTGAGGTAATTGTCTTAACCATAGTTTTGGAGCAACTAATAGTTTGATGGGTCCAAGTGATTTGGCCGAATTAAGTCTTAGGAAGCTTGTGGACTCTGTTAGGGATGGGTTTGCTGGAATTGACACTACAGATGCTGCTGAAATTTGGGGGGACTTTGATTTAGGGATTTAGGGTTTTAAGTATACACAATTTCCTCAGTGCCGAGACGATTCTTTTTACAAAAAATAGGCTTATGGTGCAGCGGTTTTTGCGGGACTGTGGGTTGGAGTGACCATTCTCATGTCTGACAACAGGTACTGGTCTTTTATTTTGATTCATTTTGCTTTCACTTCCATACACTCTGAAGGGTCATCACTTTTAGTATTTTTCTTTTTCTTCATTTGACCTACAGTAGTGTCCAATATGTTGGGTGTAGTTCTCTTGTCAGACTAACGTTCATATTCTGTGATCTTATTCAAGGTTTAAAAAAACAAAATTTGCTGGATTTCTTTTGTCTCTTTAACTTTAATTGGCCAGCGGCCTCCATTGTATCATCTTTGGCTTCACCTAAGGTTTTCAAATTTTTATTGTCCTTTTTTCTTTTTTTCTTTTGTTGATGATTATTTGTGATTGATTGTTCCTCATCCTTTTCTTGGTTCTAGAATGGTGACTCCATGTGTGTGTTTAATTTTTGCCACGTTTTCTGTTAAAAGAGTGGGGTGGTGGACAGGCCCGTTGTTATCGGAAACTGATGCTTCGAATTGGGCCAGTTCTTGTTCATCTACCATTTGGACCAGTCTCATGAACTCCTCCAATGCTGATGCAGAAAGCGGTCTATCATCCCCATAGAAAGGTTCATTCATGTCTACAATTGTTTCATCTTGTTCACTGTTGTAAGGTTTCTTTAGCTCCATTAGTATGGATTTGACATCCTTCCACATATATTCATGGAGTTCTTTCTGAGAATTAAGATCCTTTTTTAAGTCATTGAGCATGATTGTATGCTCTTTGCTGATTGAATGCAGCGAATCAAGTGGATCTTTTACTTGAGTGTTAAGGGCTGTACTTAAACCTACCAAGGAGGACTCACAGCTTCCTACCTCCTTGGACAGTTCCATTGGGATGCCCAAGTACATGTGTACTTCTTTCAAGGAGTCGAACAAATTGATGAGAGAGTTCATTACAATACTTAGCACCTTTAAGGTGGTTTCCTGGGGAAGATCCAGTGTTGTTTTACGTTATGGAAGGGTATTACTCTGCTGTGGAAGAGACAGTTTCTGTTTTATACTTGTACTCCTACTAGAAGGGGCAAACTGGATATTTCGTGGGGTCGTCGGGTTGTAAAGAGCTTGACCACCATCAATTTGATCATGTTGCCCCACGTTGTCAGGGGTTTTGACCCATGTTCGAGTTATTATGCTGCAACATTTGGGGCTGTGGGCTCCGAAAATCCAAGATGGCCAAAAAAGCCCACATTGCACCAGATTCCAGAAAAACCGTGCAGTTTTTGCGCACACCAAAATGGTTGCCTAACCTGCCACCCACCAGTGCGAGCGTGATGGGCCAGAAGCGCCATGAGTGAAACGTGGTGCCAAAGGAAAAACAGCAGTGCTGGTTAGCTCAAAAAAGCGCCTTGAAATCACCTTTGTTTCTCTGAAATGCAAGCTAAAAATGCCTATTTTAAACATTGCAAGATATTCAAAAATCTCACTGAACACCAGCAGTCATTTGGCAGAATGTGTTCTTGTGTGCATACAAAATTTGGAAAGATGAAGAGCCCAAAACAATGTTTATAACAAAACTGGCTGAGCTGTGGATGTCAGCAGCTTAACTGAAATTGGATTTAAAACCACTAAAATCGAAATGTTTAAAATAAATGAGTGACCTACTTTTGAATGTCACATAGGTTGCAACTGTTTAAAGGTCATAGTTTTGAACTTAGAATCAGCGTTCTAGCTGCATGTGTAGAAATTGTAAGTTTGATTTGAATGAAGAAAAACTGGGAACAAAAGTGACATTTGGCTGAAGCCTGGCTTGAAGAGATTGAAGTCTGCCCGGCAACTACCCCCGACAGGAGTTGAAACTTGCTCCGCCACTGCATTCCCAGGCCTGGCTGCCTTCTGCTGTTCCCACCAAAAGGAGATTACACCTCTCTGATTGAATCAGGGGAGGAGCACATGGGAGCAGGGAAACAGAACAATGAGCTTTCCTTGGCTCAGGCAAATGTTAAATTAGGGGGGGTCGTAAATGGCTTCCTCTTGGGAGAAACTGGGAGGAGCAGTGCCTCTGTGAGCAGCCTGAGTTGGAGGAAGTGGACAAACCAGAAATTCCACCATGTGCTTTGGGAAACCACACCCCTCTGGGCCAGAGCATAATTTTAAAAAAGGTGGATAATTAATAGTACGGACTTGTCAAAATTATATAATTAATATCATTATTCTTGTGATTTTTCTGTGCACATTTTAAGAGGTGTTAGGACTCTGTGGTATGTTCTGGGGGGTAGTAGCAGAAAATAAGGTATTACTTCATATGTCTGTATGTTAAAAATCTGACACTTTATCATCTGATGCCCGTTTTCCTTGTGCATGTTTTTGTAAATTCTGGAAAGGTTTAGAGGTTGTGTTCTTGATGAAAAGGGCAGAATTCTGTCATAAGTGGACACAGCATCTTACAAAGACAGGGATCGGATGGTTTGGTGCCACAGAAAATATGTTAACTGGACATATAATATTAGGAAAATGGTACATAGATAAATATGTATTTGGATCAAAAATAGATTTGTGTGCAAATTGACCAGGGGTGGATCCTCTGACCCATGAACACACCTCATCACGATGACTCACAACTCAGTTCCCCCAATCAAGGGAGAGAGGAGAGCTTAGCCAATGATAAGTTGTGAGGGGCAGGCTTAGTTATGCCCACGCACACACCCATTTTCAAAACACATAAAAAGAGACTGCTTTGGACAGACAAGTCATTCACTTTCTACTTTCTTGCGAAGCATTTTGCCTAACCAGACAATATCCAGAAGGACCATCTCCAGAACTTAGAATCCAGACTTCAGAACTTTTTCAGCAGTGCCAAGAACTTTTGCCAGAACCACAGACCAGACTGCTGTTAAGTGCAGAGCAGAGCTGACCCAGAGAGCTTTGACTTCAGAACCACCCGCCAGGAGTCCAGTCCAAACCTGATCAGACCTTAACGGCCTATTTCAAATTTATAGTGTGAGTACTCAGCTAGAACTGTGCCAGAAACAATCTCTTAGTCTAAAATAATCTGATTCAAACCATTTTACCTGTCCAGAACTGCATCATAGGAATCGTGTGTTCATTCTGTCATTTCAAAGCTGTAAAAGTTTCATTTTATCATTCTGAAGTTTACTTTAATTTCGAGAAACTACCTTCACAAAATCGTCCGTATCTTTGGAACCGCGTGTGGTAGCAGCGAGGTTTAACTTTCATTTGAAAGCTAAGATTCTAAGCTTTCCAACAAGTCTACAACCGACTATTCCTTATAGTTATTCCGTAATCGCGCTCGACGCATTCAGAAAAATTGCTGCAAATTGAAAAATGTGCTCCTGTCAAAGATAGCCGTCTTTTGCTTGAACTGCTAAAATTCGGTTTCAACCTACTGATCCCTCATTGAGCATTGTCAGTGTGACTTGAACTAATCCTAAATAGCTGTCACCTAGCCTGAACCTCCTACAGGGAATTAAAATAATTTTTAGTATATTTTTCCCTTCTTTACAAATCACATTTAAAGTATTTTGCCTATGTTTTAAAATCATCCCTGTGATCTAAGCTTGCTAGGGGGGAATTGAACTACATTTGATTGTATTCCTGAGAACTGTGTGCTCTCCTTTCCATCTTTTTATATTGCATAAGGGGGGGGGGGTGAATTACCACCAGGGGACACGGGAACATATTATCTCTTGTGAAACCCTATCAGTTTACTTCTGTACTGCATTCTTTCCATCATCGTTTTTCCTTGAAACCATAAAAGCATTCTCAGTTACCTTTTCCTTCCTATACCAACTCCTAAGTAATTAAATAAGCGTACAATTGTAATATTATTCATTGTTGATCACTGTCATATTCTTAAGTGTGATATCAAATATTAATTTATTATAAAAGTGTGATATATATATATATATTGTTTAATTTTTCCAATAAATCTTTTAAATTGCAAAACACACCTACTTCTTGGCTCAGTGAGCTCAGGGGGATTCAAAGAGAGGGGCGTTATATAAGGGTTTATCATCCAGAGTATAACTTGGCATAAAAATATATAAATAAGGGCTTTCCTTGGGCGTCCCAGACGAGGCACTGACTTAGTGGGATTGCTGAATTGAAGTCACTTAACAGATTGGGGGCTCGAGCTGGGGATTCTGGATTAGCTCTATCACGTGTGCAGATTAATACAATGTGCTAACTGACAGGATACATAATCCTGTTGGATCACCACGCCGTGTTACACTGTAAAAACACCCCTCAAAGGAACGCTCTAAGGAAACGGTCTGTTTTGCAAAATAAAATACAAACTTCTGTAAATCAGGAAGGAAATCAATTTCCAGAATGACGACCTTGGTAGATATCAAAATGGCCAGAAAACACCTCTTACATAAGCTATTTGTGAGAGGTGAGTGGGCTCATCAGGACCAGGCGGTCTGGTTGCAGGCAATCGCACCCCAGATCACTGCAAGAGGGTCAGACATATGGAGAGATCAGGGTCCATTACATGTGGCCTTGAGTGAACTAAATATGGCCTCTAAGGCCAAGGATGAGCACAACAAGATTACCAGGGGAGCGGCATATTTATATTTATATATGGGAGCCACACAGGACAAATGTGCCGAAGGCCAAGATCTGGCAAATAGGCAACTGATGGCATTAGAGAAGGCCCAATCTGACCTGGCCTCTTCTGATAGTAGGCAGTACATCATTAAAATAAAAGAGGATATGGGTATCCTGCAACAGGAAAAGTCTGACCAGGATACCAGATTTCTGGCCTTGCAGAAGGAGTATCAAGAAGGTTTGGATGCCCTACTGCAGAGCCAGAAAAAGCTGGAGCAACAATTGGACTTCAATAGGGCATGCGCAGAGCAGGTAGTCACCCTGCAAAGCCACCTAGATAGGGAGAAGACAGAGAGCAACAAACTGATCCTGAAAGATCTGGATACCCAGGCAGAGTTTGATCAGGAGCGCCAGAGAGCTGGTGCCCTTCAAAGGCAGAGGGACGACCTGGCGGCACAGATGCAGGCTCTTAGTCAGGAAAGGGACACCTTAGGCCAGGAAGTCTGCCAATTAAAATAAAAAATTGAAGAAAATCACCTGGCCCTCCAGGGACTGGGTGACCTCCAAAAAAGAGCATCAGAACTTGTTAAAGCACACCAGGAGGGTGGAAGATGCTCTGGCAAGAAAGGAACATGCCAGTAGGGATGGGACTCAGGAGGTAACCCTCCTGCAGCAAAGACTGGCCCAGTATTCCAGGACCAACCAGGAGGCACAGAGAGAGAATGAGACTCTCTGTCAGCACAATGATAGGCTCCAGCAACAGGTAGCCATGCAGGAGAGACTGATAGAGTCTAGTAAGGCCTTAACTGAGGAACTGAAAGTGCAGGCTCTTGCATTGCAACAGAGAGCAGGGGCTGACAGAGATGAAGTTCGCTGGGAAAGGGAAACACCTGAGCATAACCTCAGGAGCCCTAGTACCAGAGGCCTTCATCTCTCCCAGTCCTTGGACTCTGCCACCCCCATGTCCCCTGGCGCACATGAGCACAGGGCCACAGGGATGGCAGATTACTATCCAGCCAAAAGTATGGTGCTCATAGGCCAGTACCACCCAGGAATGGATGGGTGGGCATCCGGGTATGGGCACAGTGCAATTTAGTGGGGAACCCCAGGGGAATAGGCCCACTAAGGGCATCCTGAAAACCTCTGCCCAGTTAGGTCAGTGGGGGGGGGGGGTAGCCCATCAAATCCTGGCAGCAAGGAGGAATCTGAAGACTCCTCTGAATGTCACAGGACACAGGAGACCAGGTCTCCACATTCTGCCAGCCATTCCCAGGCTCACAGAATCCGGGAAAACATGGAAGATCAGACTGGCACCTCTGGGAGCAGTGCTTCTGAGTCAGAGGATGAATGGACCAGGGCTACCCGAACCAAAAAGGCCAATAAGGCAAAAAGGGCCTTGCTTAAGGACCCCTTAAAACAGATGAAGGCAATAAGGAGTGTCATCACCCCTTATCACAAGAACGCCAAGTATTCTGTTTAGGAACACTTGGAGCTTTATGAGCAAATGATGGAGACTTTCCATTTGAAGGATAGCAGTAGCTGCATTCAGTAAGTCAAATGGACATTCTCCCCAGAATACTCCAGTTTCTTTGCGGGGCTGGAGGACCAAAATCATTCAAGATGGTCCACCTACAGGGCGGCCATCTTGAAACATCTTTCTGTTCACAGAAATCCCCAAGAGGCTCGCAAGGCAGCCTACAATTTGCAATGTGGGGAGGATCAGGCCCCACAAGAATTTGTGCAGGAGTTAAAGCGTGCTTTTGCACAGACTACAAAAAGGGTACGCAGGGACAGTAAAGAATTTGTTAATACGTTTTTCCATGCCTTACCCAAATACATAATGACCCAGCTCGTGAGAGATTTTCACGAGAAAAGATCTTTAGACTGGGTCATTGAGCAAGCCACCCGCATCTATGAGGTAAAGAAACCGGTGGAAAATAAGAATCAGCCCAAAAACCCCACAACCAACAGCACCCCTGCTGCTGCCAAGGTGGCAGAGGTAAAGGTTGCCCCCGTTTTAGATTTGGAGATGGGGGGACCTAAAAACCTGTCTGCACCAAATAATTCTAAGCCCAGAAGGCCCTCGGGCCAGTCACAGACAGGGAGTCAAGGAGTTAGTCCCACAAATGGGGTCCCTCGCTCCCCTGACTATGTAAATCCCTGCTACAAGGGAAACAGACTGATCCTGGGTTATGTGTGGACTCCTCCAGCCCAAGGGGGGGGGATCCAACCAAGCACCTGACCCAGGGATCTTCCCTACACTTCCCACATGGGGGGCAAAAATTCCCCAAATCCTGGGAAGAACTTGTTCCACAGGTATCCACCCAACTTCCAGCCCCAAAATCATCCATCCTTCTTTCCCCACTTCCATGTGCCCAGACCACCTAATCCGGGAGAAGGGAGGCCAAGGGTGGAGGGGTACCCAAATCTTCCCAACCCGGGGTACTACCAGAGAAGGGATAGCTACCCTTCCCAGGATCAGCCCAGGGGAGAAAACAGAACCCCGTATCAGCCTGAGCGGGTTTCACAGTTAGAGCGCCAGGTCCAAAATCTCGCACAGGAGCTGGGTCGCGTGCTGAGGGCTCAGCAGAACCCTCAGATGAGCATGCCGGCGCAGAATGCCCCAAACTCTGGGCCTGGTGCTCCAGAACAATGACGGGGCAGCACCCCGATAACCCACCAGTTCCCCGGGAGGAGGCACAAGGGGAAGGGGGGTGTAAAGCCTTGGAGGAAGCTTCCTACCCCGCTTGTAAACAGCCCCTGGAAACCCAGGAACCGGAAACAAAATCTCCTACCCCTGAAAGTCTGCCACCCAAGGAGCAGAGAGGAGGTAGGAGAAACAAAGGACCCAAACAAACCCATTTTGGAGGAGGTACAGGTCTTCCAATTTGAGGGAGAGGGATCCTCAGAGGATCCTGGGAAAAGGATCTTCTCCTTCAGAGATGGGTGAACTCCTCCCAAGGAAAAATGGGTCCCAAGGGCTTCCAACCCAGACTGGATAGATGTGGGGATTGAGCTGTTGCCGCCCATCATTCTATCCCAGAACCAACTATACCGAAAACCCCTGGTTCAAACCCATCCCGGTGACTGCCTCCAAAAAGATAGGGGGGGCGGCCCAGAACCGGAACCAGGGGAACCCAAAACCGCAACCATAGACTGGGTAGATGTGGGGATTGAGCTGTCGCCGCCCATCATTCTACCCCAGAACCAACAATACTGAAAACCCCTGGTTCAAACCCATCCTGGTGACTGCCTCCAAAAAGGGGGAGGGGGGGCGGCCCAGAACCAGGGGAACCCAAAACCGCATCCATAGACTGGGTAGATGTGGGGATTGAGCTGTCGCCGCCCATCATTCTATCCCAGAACCAACAATACCGAAAACCCCTGGTCCAAACCCATCCTGGTGACTGCCTCCAAAAAGGGGGCGGAGGCCCAGAACCGGAGCCAGTGGTACCCAAAACCATATCCAGTTGCCAACATTTTCTTTCAGATTCCCGAGACTCTCCACAGAATTCTGCCCAAATCTCTTCTCTCTCAATGTCCAAAACCGAAAAATTAGCCCACCAGTTGTCCAAACATGTGCATTATCTGTGCCCCCTTGAGGAGAAGGAGGGAAGATACTATGCCCCGGTACAAGTACAGGGGCAGGGTACAATTTTGGCACTGGTGGACAATGGATTCCAAGCTACTCTTCTGTCCAAAAGGGCCTTTGATGAACTAAATGCAGGAAGGGGGGAGAATTACCGTATTCCTCTCACCTCTCTTCCTGGACAACTTCAGAACTTTGACGGGAAGGAAATTCCCATCGAGGGGGCTGCAGATTTGGACATTAAAATTGGGCGACACAAGGTGAAACACCCGGTCATAGCAGTGACTCCAGAGGGCACCCCTTGTTTACTAGGGTATGACCTCCTGCGAAGGTTGTCACCCCTAATAGATTGCGTAAACAAAGTCCTCTGGACCCAGACTAGCCGACCAATAAAATTAAAACAGAGTGTCAACCATGTTAGTTTAAACGGCACCTGCCACATGGTTGAACAAAAATCTGACCAAGTAGAATTTCACTTCTAGAACAACCAAATTCCAGATGTGACAGTAATAGCAGTAGGACAACAGACTGGTGATGGGGGGTCCTCTTTATTTCTGAAAATCAACCTTCCCTCCAGTTTAAGGTGGTATTCCACACTGGAAGGAAACACTCTGAAATTCTTTACTAATCCACTATCAGACATTCCCACTCCGATAGTCCAGAAAGATGTGAAATCAGCTCAGAGCCTGGCTGATATTCAGCAAATTGGAGAGCAGTTGTTCATCCCTGTTCAGTTAAATGATGGGCAGGACTCTGTTCTCGCTCGAGTGTGTGTGAACAACGGTAAGAGCTTCATCAGCGAAGCCATGTTCCGCCAACTCCCAAAAGATCGAGCCATTCCCACATTCAAACTGATAGACAAATGGGAAATGGACCTGGAAGCACCCAATTCCAAACATCTCCTGCCAAGCAGGTGTATGCTCAAAATGTCCATTGGCAACAAGAGCATAGTCCATAATTGCGAGATGTCACTGCCGCCTTTTACTTAGGCAGTGACATTCTCAATCGCTTTGCCATTAGTTTGGACCTAATAAACTTCAAAGCTTGGTCCCGACTAGCGGATAATCCCATGGGCTTTGATGATCCAGAAAAAGCATTTAGGTCAGCTCAATTGCTACCTTATGCAGTTGAAATTCAGATTAAAGAGGAAGTCACCATCCCAGAAAGGACCCGACAATTCTTCCTGGAAGTGAAAGTTAAAAGAAGACAAAAATTGAAAAACCCTGATGCTTATATTCATCTAAATGCTTCTCTCCAACAGCAACCATTGTTGGAATGGCTGTTGATGACCGACATTTTTCCATTGATTTAGGAAATGAACTGTTAGGACCAATCCCCAAGGACTGTTTTGACAGTGATAGCGATGACAATACAACACCAGACATGATCTTTACCCGGCATGGGGGGAACTTCCTGGTGTACACTTCCTGCCCTTATGGTAAGGAAGATGTGACGTGTGACTTCAGGAGGGATGAGGTGGATTTCCAGGTCCATGAGGGCTGCCTTTCCCACCTGAAGCCTCCAGTCCAAATCAGCACTCTGACCAGGGACTTCTCCACCCAGCTGGAGGAGGCCGCTGAGATAGCAAAACCAGAAGTCTTTCCATGCTTAAGGCAGATGGCGGAAGAGAGAGTCAACCTAGCTGATGCCTGCGTGACTCTGGAACAGAAGCAAAAGTTGAAGCAAGTTTTCTCGGATTTCCAAGATCTCTTTGCGGTAGACTCATATGACTGTGGTCGCACCGACATCCACACAACAATTCCCACGGACCCTGGCATGAATCCAGTGTTTGTGAAGCAATATTGCTTGCCTCTCGCATCCATGGAGTCCCTTACTGAAATAATTAAGAACCTTGAGTCCCGGGGAATAATCCGTCCAGTTCACAGCACCTTCAATAATCCGGTGCTGGGAATATTGAAGCCAAACGGCCAGTGGAGACTCTGTGCCAACCTTAGGGAGCTCAACAAATGGGTCCATACTTCCCGATGGCCTCTGCCCTACATTGACCAAGGGCTGGCCCAGATTCAGGGGTCACAGGTATTCACTGTAATAGACCTGACCAATGGATACTGGACCGTGCCTGTCAGTAGGGAGGACCAATACAAACTGGCTTTTACCTTTGGGGGCCAGCAGTACACATGGACCCGAACTCCCTTTGGATACCTCAACTCCGGCAATGAATTCAACATTTTCCTACATAAGGCCATGCCCGACCTGGGTGCGAGGGGTAACCTGGCTTATGTAGATGATGTCGTCATCAAAAGTTAATCAGTGGAAGAACACATAGCGGAGATCCGTTATGTTCTGACACAGTTGAGGGCCGCCAGGGCAAAACTTTCCTTTCAGAAAGCACAGTGGTGTAGAACCTGTGTTAATTTCTTGGGGAATGAGATTACTCCTCAGGGTCTCTGTCCCCAAGAAAAGAAAGTGGAAGCTGAAAGACCCTACAACTCTGCGGGAACTAAGGAGCCTCCTTATACTGACTAATTACAGCAGAAAGTTCATTGAGCGCTACGCATAGATCACCAGACCCCTGATTCATCTCTTGAAGGGGGGGGTCAAGTGGGAATGGGGTCCAGAACAATCCGAGGCAGTAAGACAGCTCAAAAGAAGACTCTCACAAGCACCCTACCTAGCTTACCCTGTCAGAAACAAGGAGTTTTTCCTGGAGACAGGGTTCTCTAATACGTGCTTGAGGGCAGTATTATACCAAAAGCATGACAAGGTCAATAAAGTAATCTCCTATGCCAGGAAAACTTTATCCTCTGTGGAGGAAAAATTCAACAATTGTGAGAAGGCACTCCTGGCAACGGTGTGGGCATTGAAGAATTACCGCCCGTTCATCCAGGGGGAACACATCATAGTGGAGACTCCACACCAGCCTCTGCAATATCTCCAAAGTGACAGAATCCGGGCCGGAAATGTGAGTAATTCCCGAATTACTTCCTGGATTCTGTCAATGCAAGGCTTTCCTGTGGAGGTCAGATATGGCCAAAACAAGAAGAGTCCCCTCGCGCAAGCTCTGGCTGACTTGCATGATTGTGCCAGAGAAAACTGTCTCGAGGGCGAAAGTCTAAAAATCAAGGACAACATGGAGGCATACCTTAATTCCCCACACAAAGTCTTTGAAGAAGACAAGTGTGAGGGAATGCCCACTGTCTATGTGGATGGATGCTCTTACCATGTTGACAACAATGGGGAAAAAGAACTTGTGGCCGGCGTAGGGAATGCATTGGTGAATGAGTCCCCAGAACCCTCCGCTGGATACAGAATTGGTCCCCGAAGTAGTCAGGTGGCAGAATTGATGGCTGTGTATAAAGCCATCCTCACTGCTGTCCAACATCAACTCCACGAACTGGTCATAATCACAGATTCAGATTATGTAGGGAACGGGTTCGTGGAGCACCTGGTTAATAGGAAAACCAGAGGCATGTTATGTGCTAATAACAAACTCTTGAAACATGGGAAGTTAATTCAAAACATCGATGTACTGTTCACCGTGAATGGGATGACCATCTACTGGAAAAAGATCAAGGGTCATTCCAAAGTAGAGGGACCAGACAAAACTGGAAATGACCTAGCTGATCAGCTGGCCAAAACCGGGGCCATCCGAGGGAATCTAATAGAGATTGAGTCCCTGTTGGGGGAAATCCAGGTCACTGCTATCACTAGGTCCCAGACAAATGCTCACAATGATCTTTCAACTGCACAATGGAGTAAGGAGACCCCTGATGCTGATTTGATTACAGCTTAGAAGGGGGATCCAATAATTGGTAAGTTTTACCAACACATTGAGGACCCTCAGAACTTTCCCTTGACGGACACCGATTACATTGGGAAAGAGGACCTAAGAGTGTTGATGAAATGTCCAAAAATGTTCCGAATCCAAGACGGTTTGTTGGTAAGGAAATCCCAAGCTGGCCATGATCAGTGGGTGGTCCCTACCTCATTCCGAAGCCTGATGTTAAGTCACGCCCATGATGCGGTCACCGCCGGTCATAGGGGGTTTCATACAACACTTGAGATCTTAAGAGAGGTGCCTACTGGCCACACATGGGGCAGGACCTCAACCAATACTTGAAGGGGTGTCTTGTGTGTGCACAATTTCAGCCAACATCCCTCACACACCGTGCGCCTCTCCAAAAGAGGGGGATGACACTGGCATGGTCAGATTTGCAAATCGACTTCATAGGGCCCGCGATTCGCTCCTCAAGGGGGAATAAGTACATGTTGACGGTGACATGCTTATTTACTAAATGGGTGGAATGTCTCCCGGCCCCAAACTGGCAGAAACAGCAGCTGCCCTGATGATCAACCACTTCTTTTCGCGTTTTGGCCTACCCCAAAGGATTGAGTCAGACAGAGGTAGCCACTTCACCAACGTAGTAATGACTAAGATGTGGGAGATACTGGGGGTTAAAAGGAAGCTACATATTGCTTACTGGCCAGCCTCTTCTGGTGCAGTGCAGAGATACAACAGAACCATTGTGAGCATCTTAAAAAAGTTTGTGGCAGATTCTGGGCAAAGTTGGGATATCGATTACCTCTGGTCCTAATGGCCATCAGATCTACCCCTTCATCTGCAACTAAAATGTCACTGTTTGAGCTGATGACTGGACGCAAGATGGTGCTTCCCCAGCGTTTGCTCTACAGGACCCAAGAGCAGACATTGATAAATGCCTCCACAACTCACAAATACGTTGAGAATTTAAGGAAACACCTCCAACATGCTTTTGCCTATGCTCAGCGGAATCTAGAAAGATCAGCCGAGAGTATGAAAACTCACTATGATTTGAAAACCACCAGGAAAGAATACAATGTAGGAGACCGGATTTATTCATACAATTTCCAAAGAAACCAGGCCAAACAGCGAAAATGTTTGCCTACATGGAAGGGACCTTTTGAAATTATAGATAAGATCTCCCCAGTTGCCTACAAGATCCGCATCCCCAAAGGTAGTTTGGCAGAAGGGGAAGACATGTGGGTCCATATAAATCAGTTAAAGTGTTGCCATCCCAGGCACACTCTGCAGCAACTGGAGGAGTCCTCTGCAATACCAGAGGGGGCCGCTCCAGAGTAATTCAGTTCCAACCCTAAAATATCCCACATATAGGGCCTCATTATGACCCAGGCGGAGGATCATGGTGCTATTAGCACCATGGCCCATGCCAGTGTCTGCCATGGCGGAATGGGGAATTACCACCCCATTCCGAGGTTGGCGGGGCTGTAATTCCCCATGCCGCCATGGCCCTTCCCCTTTCCCATTTTTGCCCCATAGGGCTCAATGGGAATGGGGAAAGCGCTAAGTATGGTGCCGCAAATTGCAGCACCGTACTTAGCACCAAGGTCCCTTTGCGGGTCCCTACTTTAACGGCTGGTAAAACCAGCCGTTAAGTGTTAGGGAGAATTCTCTCTTTAGGCTGAATTTCCTAACCTAGTGAGCCCCCAGCAGCTTTGCTGGATTTCTGGAGTTTGTTTTTTCTCCTGCCAAGAGTGAGACTCTTTTTCTCCCACTCTTGGACATGATTTATGGTGTTCCTTTGACTGTTAATGTGTTTTATGGGCTATGGGGTCCTTTACTCCATAGGGTATCATGTGTTTTTACTATGTGTGTTACACAGCACCCTCCGTGCAGTAACACAGGGGTGTCATAGTGACCCCCCACCATAGACTCCATACCCTGGGAATGACTACTGTCTCCCAGGGCATGCAAAGTCACCATTGGCTTTACTAGTCCCAAATTATTAACAGACACCAGTACAAACCATCATATTGTCGCCGTACTGGTCGGGGCAATTCGATTGCCCTGGGGTCTGTTAGTCGAGGGGGCATGTCTCCATCGCCCCTGATCGAGTTTTGGCTGGTGGTAGTGGATACTACTTTTTATATTCGAACGCGAATATATTGCTATGGGATTTTCCCATTGTTTGAGGCTACCAACTTTAATTATTTAATTCTCATAGCCTCGAACATACCGCCGGTTTATTTAATTAATATTAATTTGCCGGTTGGTATTTTTTGCCAGGACTCGATTCTAAAATGGCGTTTGTGTTCTCTTCTGTGACTCCAACCCAAGTTGAGCCCTTTGTTCCACTTTTTGGCGGGCTTCTCCACAGAAGCCTCCAAATGTGGTGCCACTCTGTTGGGTACCACAGGGGGTGTGGGAGGGGGTTTAGGCACCCTGGACTGAGTTACCCTGGTAACTTAAGTCGCACTCTTGTGTGATTGGCCCAAGTGGTGAGCCGGCTGGCTCACCACTTAGCATGTTTGATTGACAGCTAGGCTGAGTGAATGGGGGTATGCTGCATAAAAGCAGGGCTTTGGGGACTGGAACTTCAGAAGTCGCCACAGCACCTGAGAATCCGACGAGGGAGAAGCTGAGCTGACCTACCACGACGACACCACCGGTGGAGCCCTGCGGAACCGACTCACCACTTCCCGATGACAGTGAAGATCTCCCGGCTGGAGAAGCTTCTTCCCCTGACTGGTGGGCATAACCAGTTAACCTTCTTCTCTTCGCACCCCAGACCGGTCTGTGGTCGAATTGCCCATGCCAAGCACCCCGGCAGCCGGAAAGCCACTTACCACTGGACTGCGAACCAAAGGACCGCTCCTTGTACCTGAGAAACTCTGCGTCTGGTTTCTTCCCTGGCAGTGCAATGGACTCCTGTCTTCCTCCCTGACGAGATCTTCTCTTCCCCCGGACGAAGCACCGACTTGCATCCGCCGCCAAGCACAACTGCCCCCGCTGGAGTATTCTCACCACTTTAAGGTACTGTGTCCGCCAGACCTCCCTTTCTAAAGATTGCTACTAGGTAATAATAACTCCTTAACCTTCTGGACTTGGCTGGCCGCCTTGACCCTCTAACTGGTCCCTTTCTCTGGTCCAACTCCTTTTTGAACCTTTACAAGACTTTTGTGCAGTGCAACCGTGTGACCTTGGAAACATTTCGTTTTGATCCTCTTAAAGCGGGTCCGGCCTACTGACTCTGAATTCACGGTGTTACTTTGCTTTTCTCCCTTGTTGTGTTCGTGAAAAAGTGTTGGGATCTGTTTCATTCGATTCTCTGCTTTTCTCTCCCTTTTTAAAACGAATTATTAGAGAGCCATCTACGTTAAGCGCTCACCGCTGTCTGAAAATAAGTGGGGCTTTACTTATGACTTGTCTAAATATTCTTTTAAGGGAGTGTATATCTTTTAGTGACCAT
Source organism: Ambystoma mexicanum (assembly GCF_040938575.1). Taxonomy (NCBI): domain Eukaryota; kingdom Metazoa; phylum Chordata; class Amphibia; order Caudata; family Ambystomatidae; genus Ambystoma; species Ambystoma mexicanum. The sequence goes on along the minus strand of NC_090940.1, from coordinate 73,026,755 downwards.
GTTTTTGAATTGCTTACTATTAGTGCCTGTGTGTTTTTCTAGATGTGGTTTTAAATAAATAATTATATCTCTTTTACACCAAGCTCTGGTCAGTGTTTACTTGTTCTACTGTGTTCTTTTGACCTATTGTGAATACTCTGTATACTGCCTAACTCTTCTTAAGGGAAGTCTGACTGCTCAGCCACAGCTACCAAGTGAATCTGTGTGGTACAGACTGCTACCAAGTGGGCTTCCTGCCAACCACCTGTAGTCCTAAATCTTTTGCAGTGGTCCCAGAGGGAACTGCACAGGTTTCTGCCTAACACTGATGTACAGCGGTGGGATTTGTATTGAGTATAAACTTTAGAGTGCTTTTTGGACACTTTAGGACAACTAACCACAGAGTTTAGCACTAAAAAGCTGATTTTCTAACTATGTCTGCTATGGAAAGTTATACCCTAGAATCATTGTCTGCCAAAACTGCTGATTGCTTGAAAGTATTGTGTAGACATAAGAATCTCTCTGAGAAGGGCAAGAAAATGGAACTTATAGAAATATTGTTAGAAAACCAAATTCTGGGTAGTACAGAGGAATCTACCCCCCGCCCCCCAGCAAATGTAGAAAACAGTGATGGTATTGATCTGAATCGAAGGGCCTCATTACACGGAAGGCGGTAATGGTTAATGGCCACCGTTAATGGTAACAGTGACCATTAACCATTACCGCCTTACTACGAGGTCCCTTAGCGGGTGGGTGCTTTAACGCCTGCTTTTTGCAGGCGTTAAAAACCAACCCGCTAAGGGACCTCGGAGCTAATTACGGCACCGCAAAATTGCGGTGCCGTAATTAGCGCCTTCCCCATTCCCATAGATCCCTATGGGGCAGAAATGGGAATGGGGAAGGGCAATGGCGGAAGGGGGATTTACCGCCCCACCAACCTTGGAATGGGGCGGTAAATCCCCTTTCCGCCAAGGCGGAGCCGGTATTTTACCGGCATGAGCCATGGCGCTAATAGCGCCATGGCTCACCGCCTTCCGTGTAATGAGGCCCCAAGTCTTGATAATGAGTCAGAAGAGGAAAGTGAACCTAATGAAGTTAGCCACTCTGGGCCTCTGTCTGCCTTACCTACTGGGCCTATCCCAGGTCCTACATGTAACCCTGCTTATTTTGAACTTGAAAAAATGAAGCTTGAATTAGAGTACAAACGTTTTATTGCTCAATCTGAAAGAAACCAAGAGCTAGAGTTCAGAAGAATGAATGCCCAGGCTGAGCAGAAGCAAGCTGAGTTAAGACTCAGAGAAATAGAGCTTAATCATGAACTAGAAATGAAAAAGTTGTCTGTGGAAAATGCTTCTCTCTCCTCTGGTTCTTCTAGGAGTTCCAGTCCCAAAAGACCCCGGATGCCTAAGGAATTAATGGGTATGTATGAACCTAAGTTGGATGTCTTGGATTGGTTGAAAATGTTTGAATATAATCATGGGCTCCAGGACATCACAGGGAATGAGTTACTTCCCTGGTTGTTCTCTAGGCTTCCCCCTGTTGCAATTGATGTGGTAATGGAGGTGGGGGAAGTGGATAAGAAGGATTATGAATGTGTGAAACTAGCTTTGGTAGCTAGATTTGGGAAGACCCCTTCCCAGTACCTTAAGAGGTTTAGGACCCTCAAAAAGCATGATGGTACCCCTTGGGCTACCTGCGTGAGTGAAAGTTTGAAAAACTTAAAGGGATGGATTAAAGGTTACAGAGTTAACACTTATGAAGGAATGAAGAATCTTGTAATATTGGAGTCAATTTATGATGCCTGCTCTCCTGAGCTCAGACAGCACTTGGCTGATTCAAAGGAATTAGATTCCAGGAAGTTAGCTGAGGCTGCTGACTTGTGGGTTGCCAACAGGGCCACTCACAAGGATTCTGGGGCTACTCAGAAAAAGGATCAGGGAAAACAGCCAAAAAAGGACTCCAAAGAGAATTCTAATAATTCCAATTCCAGAGAGGGCCCCAAACCAAACCAAAGGGGTAAGCCACAAGGGAAACCAAATCAGGCTAGTGTACCTCCTGGTGCCAAACCAGAAGGAGGTCAGAACAAGCCACCATTCCAGAAAGCATTTGGTAAATGCTTTGTTTGTGGTGCTACTGACCATGTGAAAGGAGATCCCACATGTAAGGGTAAACCTTCAGGGGTCCAGCTTGTCTCCTTAGCCTTCGCCCCAGAGGAGGAAGTACAAATGGCAAGTGGAAACATTCTATTACTGGCTGATGAACCCATTGGAGTCTCAGCCAGTGTTTCTTTAGTGTCTCTGGGTCTATGGGAACAACAGAACTTAGATGTCTATAATTCTATCCCAGATAATACTAAAGAGTATTATAAGGACAGTGTCCCGGTGAATGGTCAGGAAACTCCTGCCATTAGGGACACTGGGGCCAGCATAACTGTGGTGGACAAATCGTTTTTTCAGGCTGAGAATGTTGCTAAGGCACCCAAACGCCTCACCAAGTTAGATGGAGGGCCTGTGCAGATGCTTCCCCAATTACCAGTTCTCATCCAGTGTAATGACATGACTGTGAAGATACCTGTCAGCATACAAAGTGAGGTGCCAGGAAGGGGTCTGCTGGGTAATGACTTGAAAACTCTTGGAGTAGTGTCACATACCCCCAGACATCCTAGTAAAAGGTTACAGGAGCTCACCAGACCTGCAAGGTAGAGAACCATGAGAGGTACTCCCAAGGAGATGATGAAGAAAGAGATCACTCCTGCTCCACTGGAGATGTCAGCTGCTGTCTCTAAGCCACAAGAAGCAAAGGGGAAACCTAAGACTTCTAACAAGAAACCAACAGTCAGCACTCCAGTGCAGCCAACAAGGACTTCCCCTAGGTTGTCCAAAGTTACACCAGTAACTCCCCCTCCAGCTGAGGCTGAGAGGGAGGTACAACCCTGTGTGGTTGAACTAGACTCTGAAGAAGAGCTAGTGGAAGGCCAGGAACTCATTGGGGATCTTTTTCCTGTTGACCATCCTGAGCTGCAGTCTTTACTGGCAGAAGGTGGACCCAACAGGGCAGACTTCTGTAAGGGACAAAGAGAATGTCCAACTCTGGAAGGTCTTCGCCACCAGGCAGCTGCTCAGGCTGAAGGGCAAGAGCCTGGGAAGTATAGGTTGCACTGGGAAGATGGCCTCTTCTACAGTGAACCAACAGAGTCTGCACCTGGGGACAACAAACGACTTGTAGTACCCCAAGAGAACAGACCACAGTTCTTACAGTTAGCCCCTGAGATTCCTTTGGCTGGTCACTTGAGTTTCAAGAAGACTAAAGAAAGGCTCTCACTGTACTTTTATTGGCCAAAGATGGGGGCTGAAGTAGATAAATACTGCAGGAGCTGCCACACCTGCCAGACTTCTGGTAAGGTTGGCTCCAAGAATGTGGCACCTTTAGTGCCTCTCCCTGTAGTGGGAGTCTCATTTGAGAGAGTAGGGATTGACATTGTTGGTCCCCTTGATCCTCCAACTTGCTCAGGCAACAGGTTTATCCTTGTTGTAGTAGACCATGCTACTAGGTACCCTGAGGCAATTCCTATGAGGACTGTTACAGCTCCGGCTGTGGCTAAGGCCCTCCTTGGTATTTTTACCAGGGTTGGGTTTCCTAAGGAAGTAATCTCTGACAGGGGGTCACATTTTATGTCCCACTACATGAAAGCCATGTGGAAAACCTGCAGAGTTACTTACAAGTTCTCAACCACATACCACCCTCAGACAAATGGGCTGGTTGAAAGGTTCAACAGAACCATGAAGAGCATGATAGGTGCTTTAGAGGACCCCCTTAAATGAAAGTGGGACCTTCTACTGCCATGCCTTCTCTTTGCTTATAGAGAAGTCCCTCAGGAGGGAGTAGGTTATTCTCCCTTTGAACTTCTTTATGGTCATCCGGTCAGAGGTCCATTGGCCCTGATCAAGGAGGGGTTGGAGAGTGTTCCTTCCCCCAAGCCAGTCAGAGTGACTGACTACGTTATAGGTGTCCGAAAGAGAATGTCACAAATGATGGCAGAAGCAAGTGATAACTTGAAAGCTGGACAAGCATTGGTCAAGCACTGGCATGACCAAAAGGCTAACATGGTTGAGTTTACTCAGGACCAGCTAGTTCTCGTTATGATCCCCACAAGGCAGAGGGCCTTGCAAGACAAATGGATGGGACCCTTCAAAGTTGTGGGTAAACTTGGAGAGGTCAACTATCTGGTGGACTTGGGCAATCCCAAGGAGGCTCCAACAGTCTTCCACACCAACAGACTAAAAGCGTATGTCTCTAGACCTGATGTAGGAGCTTTGCTTCTAGCATCATCAGAGGAAGAAGAAGAGAGTGAAGCTCTTCCTGATCTCCTCAGAGGCTTACCTTTATACGAAAAAATTGAAGGAGTAAATCTCTCTTCAAATCTGACACCTGAGCAACAGGAAGAGTGCAAGTCTATGTTAAATCAGTTTGCCTCTCTGTTCTCACTTTCACCAGGCTTGACCCCTTGGGGACAGCATGACATACTCACTGGTGACTGTCTGCCAGTCAAAAGCAGAGGATATCGAATGTCAGAAAATGTAAGAACCCACATCAAAGGTGAGGTCAACAAGATGCTTGATCTCGGGGTAATAGAGCCCTCTACTAGTCCATGCTCTAGCCCAGTTGTGTTAGTACCAAAGGCAGGATCTAAAGAACTTAGATTTTGTGTGGATTACAGAGCTCTTAATGCAGTCACTAAGACTGATGCCCACCCTTTGCCAAGGCCAGATGAGTTGGTGGATAGACTTGGTGCAGCCAAGTTCCTCAGCACATTTGACTTGATGTCAGGCTATTGGCAAATAGCCCTGACAGACCATGCAAAGGAGAAAACTGTGTTTTCTACCCCAGTTGGCTTATACCAGTTTAAGGTTATGCCTTTTGGATTGAAAAATGCACCTGCTACTTTTCAAAGGATGGTAAACCAGGTTCTGAATGGGATGGAGGACTTCTGCATGGCATACTTGGATGACATAGCAGTGTTCAGCAATTCCTAGGAAGAACATGTGGACCACCTGAGATATGTTTTGCAGTCTCTTGGACAGGCCAATCTGACCATAAAGGCAAGTAAATGCCAGATTGGACAGAGTAAAGTGGTCTACCTTGGACATGAGGTAGGGGGTGGAGTAATCAGGCCTTTGCCCAGTAAGATTGAAGCTGTGCAAAATTGGACAACACCTACTATTCAGACCCAGGTGAGAGCCTTCTTAGGCCTCACTGGGTACTACAGGACTTACATTGAGAACTATGGGTCCATAGCTTCTCCACTGAATGTCATCTCCTCTCCTAAATTCCCTAAAAAGGTTAGGTGGAATGAGGAATGCAATCAGGCCTTTGAAACCCTGAAAAAGGCTCTTGGCCAAGCCCCAGTACTCAGAGCTCCTGACTATCACCAAACTTTCATTGTGCAAACAGATACTTCAAATGTAGGAATAGGTGCAGTCCTCAGTCAACTGGATGGGAAAGGTAGGGGGCACCCCATTTGCTTCATCAGTAGAAAACTGAAGGATCCTGAAACAAGGTGGGCAACCATTGAACGAGAGTGTGTTGCTATTGTGTGGGCTCTGAAGAAGTTTAGGTCATACCTGTATGGTTCTACTTTTGTCATTCAGACTGACCCCCAACCCTTGAGATGGTTAATGCAAATGAAAGGGGAAAACCCAAAACTATTGAGGTGGTCAATCTGCCTGCAAGGGTTTGATTTCACCATTGAGCACAGGTCAGGGTATCACCACCAAAATACTGATGGTCTCTCTAGGATGTATGTCATTGACTAGAGGTATGAGATTCATCCAGGAGTGGATTAAATCCTCCTGTCCCTTAGTCTGGGGGTGGGGGGGGTGTTAGGGAGAATTCTCTCTTTAGGCTGAATTTCCTAACCTAATGAGTCCCCCAGCAGCTTTGCTGAATTTCTGGAGTTTGTTTTTTTCTCCTGCCAAGAGTGAGACTCTTTTTCTCCCACTCTTGGACATGATTTATGGTGTTCCTTTGACTGTTAATGTGTTTTATGGGCTATGGGGTCCTTTACTCCATAGGGTCTCTTGTGTTTTTACTATGTGTGTTACACAGCACCCTCCGTGCAGTAACACAGGGGCGTCATAGTGACCCCCCGCCATAGACTCCATACCCTGGGACTGACTACTGTCTCCCAGGGCATGTAAAGTCACCATTGGCTTTAGTAGTCCCAAATTATTAAAAGACACCAGTACAAACCATCATATTGTGGACGTACTGGTTGGGGCAATTCGATTGCCCCGGGGTCTGTTACTCGAGGGGGCAAGTCTCCGTCCCCCCTGATCGAGTTTTGGCTGGTGGCAGTGGATACTACTTTTTATATTCGACCGGGAATATATTCCTATGGACTTTTCCCATTGTTCAAGGCTACCAACTTTAATTATTTAATTCTCATAGCCTCGAACATACCGCCGGTTTATTTAATTAATATTAATTCGCCGGTTGCTATTTTTTGCCAGGCCTCGATTCTAAAATGGTGTTTGTGTTCTCTTCTGTGACTCCAACCCAAGTCGAGCCCTTTGTTCCACTTTTTGGCGGGCTTCTCCACAGAAGCCTCCAAAATTGGTGCCACTCTGTCTGGGTACCACAGCGGGTGTGGGAGTCGGTTTAGGCACCCTGGACTGAGTTACCCTGGTAACTCAAGTCGCACTCTTGTGTGATTGGCCCAAGTGGTGAGCCAACCGGTTCACCACTTAGCATGTTTGATTAACAGCTAGGCTGAGTGAATGGGGGTATGCTGCATAAAAGCAGGGCTTTGGGGACTGGAACTTCAGAAGTTGCCACAGGACCTAAGAATCCGACGAGGGAGAAGCTGAGCCGACCTACCACGACGACACCACCGGTGGAGCCCTGCGGAACCGACTCACCACTTCCCGACCACAGAGAAGATCTCCCGGCTGGAGAGGCTTCTTCCCCTGACTGGTGGGCACAACCAGTTTACCTTCTTCTCTTCGCACCCCAGACCGGTCTGTGGTCGAATTGCCCGTGCCTAGCATCCCGGCAGCCGGATAGCCACTTACCACTGGACTGCGAACCAACGGACTGCTCCTTGTACCTGAGAAACTCTGCAGCTGGTTTCTTCCCTGGCAGTGCAACGGACACCTGTCTTCCTCCCCGACGAGATCCTCTCTTCCCCCGGACGAAGCACCGTCTTGCATCCGCTGCCAGGAACAACTGCCCCCGCTGGAGTATTCTCACCACTTTAAGGTACCGTGTCCGCCAGGCCTCCCTTTCTTAAGATTTCTACAAGGTAATAATAACTCCTTAACCTTCTGGACTGGGCTGGCCGCCTTGACCCTCTAACTGGTCCCTTTCTTTGGTCCAACTCCTTTTTGAACCGTTACAAGACTTTTGTGCACTTCAACCGTGTGACCTTGGACACATTTCGTTTTGATCCTCTTAAAGCGGGTCCGGCCTACTGACTCTGAATTCACGGTGTTACTTTGCCTTCCTCCCTTGTTGTGTTCGTGAAAAAGTGTTGGGATCTGTTTAATTTGATTCTCTGATTTTCTCTCCCTTTTTAAAACTAATTATTAGAGTGCCATCTATGTTAAGCGCTCACCGCTGTCTGAAAATAAGTGGGGCTTTACTTAAGACTTGTCTAAATATTCTTTTAAGGGAGTGTATATCTTTGAATTGCTTACTACTAGTGCCTGTGTGTTTTTCTAGATGTGGTTTTAAATAAATAATTATATCTCTTTTACACCAAGCTCTCTTCAGTGTTTACTTGTGCTCTTTTGACCTATTGTTAATACTCTGTATACTGCCTAACTCTTCTTGAGGGAAGTCTGACTGCTCAGCCACAGCTACCAAGTGAATCTGTGTGGTACAGACTGCTACCAAGTGGGTTTACTGCCAACCACCTGTAGTCCTAAATCTTTTGCAGTGGTCCCAGAGGGAACTGCACAGGTTTCTGCCTAACAGTAAGGTCGGGTCCCGCAAAGGGACCTCGTAATTAGGCGCTAATAGGTTAACGGCGCTGCAGCCTTTTACGGCGCTGTTAACCCATTAGCGCCTGGGTCATAATGAGGCCCACAGTCTCTAAAATATTATGATTCTTGAATGAAAATGTCTTCTGATTATATCTTGTTTTTTTAAAAATAAAATGTTTATGCCGCCCCACTATATCAATAGTGGGGGAGAAATGTCTACGAATAGGTATTGCCGCTTTGCTTTGTCATCCTAGGAGAAAGAAAACCTGGAGATTGACCACGGAAGACGACCCGGGGACCGGGGTACCGCCCAATACTCCCATCAGGACCGGCGAGGAGAACCGATCGATCCACCCTGATGGAGGAAAAGATGCTGAACTTTGTCATCTGCGGAATCGGAATAAGATTATGTGGACATCCCAGCGCCAGGATCAAAACATCCTTTGCACTCGACTCCCCCTCGACTCGAAATCAAAGTGCAGTCGGGCGGGGGGGCTTGTTAGGGGTTTTGACCCATGTTCGAGTTATTATGCTGCAGCATTTGGGGCTGTGGGCTCCGAAAATCCAAGATGGCTGAAAAAGCCCACATTGCACCAGAATCCAGGAAAACCGTGCAGTTTTTGCGCACACCAAAATGGTCGCCTAACCTGCCACCCACCAGTGCGAGCGTGATGGGCCAGAAGTGCCATGGGTGAAACGTGGGGCCAAAGGAAAAACAGCAGTGCCGGTTAGCTCAAAAAGCGCCTTGAAATCACCTTTGTTTCTCTGAAATGCAAGCTAAAAATGCCTATTTTAAACATTGCAAGACATTCAAAAATCTGACTGAACACCAGCAGAAATTTGGCAGAATGTGGTCTTGTGTGCATACAAAATCTGGAAAGATGAAGAGCCCAAAACAATGTTTATAACAAAACTGGCTGAGCTGTGGATGTCAGCAGCTTAACTGAAATTGGATTTAAAACCACTAAAATCGAAATGTTTAAAATAAATGAGTGACCTACTTTTGAGTGTCACATAGGTTGCAAATGTTTAAAGGTCATAGTTTTGAACTTAGAATCAGCGTTCTAGCTGCGTGTGTAGAACTTGTAAATTTGATTTGAATGAAGAAAAACTGGGAACAAAAGTGACATTTGGCTGAAGCCTGGCTTGAAGAGATTGAAGTCTGCCCGGCAACTACCCTCGACAGGAGTTGAAACTTGCTCAGCCACTGCATTCCCAGGCCTGGCTGCCTTCTGCTGTTCCCACCAAAAGGAGATTACACCTCTCTGATTGAATCAGGGAAGAAGCACCTGGGAGCAGGGAAACAGAACAATGAGCTTTCCTTGGCTCAGGCAAATGTTAAATTAGGGGGGGTCGTAAATTGCTTCCTCATGGGAGAAACTGGGAGGAGCAGTGCCTCTGTGAGCAGCCTGAGTTGGAGGAAGTGGACAAACCAGAAATTCCACCATGTGCTTTGGGAAACCACACCCCTCTGGGCCAGAGCATAATTTTAATAAAAGGTGGATAATTCATAGTACGGACTTTCCAAAATTATATAATTAATATCATTATTCTTGTGATTTTTCTGTGCACATTTTGAGAGGTGTTAGGACTCTGTGGTATGTTCTTGGGGGTAGTAGCAGAAAATAAGGTATTACTCCGAATGTCTGTATGTTAAAAATCTGACACTTTATCATCTGATGCCCGTATTCCTTGTGCATGTTTGTGTAAATTCTTGAAAGGTTTAGAGGTTGTGTTCTTGATGAAAAGGGCAGAATTCTGTCATAAGTGGACATGACATCTTACAAAGACAGGGATCCGATGGTTTGGTGCTACAATATGTTAACTGGACATATAATATTAGAAAAATGGTACATAGATAAATATGTATTTGGATCAAAAATAGATTTGTGTGCAAATTTACCAGGGGTGGATCCTCTGACCCATGAACACACCTCATCACGATGACTCACAACTCAGTTCCCCAATCAAGGGAGAGAGGAGAGCTTGGCCAATGATAAGTTGTGAGGGGCAGGCTTAGTTATGCCCACGCACAGACCCATTTTCAAAACACAGAAAAAGAGACTGCTTTGGACAGACAAGACATTCACTTTCCACTTTCTTGCGAAGCATTTTGCCAGACCAGACAATATCCAGAAGGACCATCTCCAGAACTTAGAATCCAGACTTCATAACTTTTTCAGCAGTGCCAAGAACTTTTGCCAGAACCAGAGACCAGACCGCTGTGAAGTGCAGAGCAGAGCTGACCCAGAGAGCTGTGACTTCAGAACCACCCGCCAGGAGTCCAGTCCAAACCTGATCAGATCTTGACGGCCTATTTCAAATTTATAGTGTGAGTACTCAGCTAGATCTGTGCCAGAACCAATCTCTTAGTCTAAAATAATCTGATTCAAACCATTTTAACCTGTCCAGAACTGCATCATAGGAATCGTGTCTTCATTCTGTCATTTCAAAGCTGTAAAAGTGTCATTTTTTCATTCTGAAGTTTACTTTAATTTCGAGAAACAACCTTCACAAAATCGTCTGTATCTTTGGAACCGTGTGTGGTAGGAACAAGATGTAACTTTAATTTGAAAGCTAAGATTCTAAGCTTTCCAACAAGCATACAACCGACTATTCCTTATAGTTATTCCGTAATCGCGCCCGACGCATTCGGAAAAATTGCTGCGAATTGAAAAATTAGCTCCTGTCAAGGATAGCCGTCTTTTGCTTGAACTGGTAAAATTCGGTTTCAACCTGCTAATCCCTCATTGAGCATTGCCAGTGTAACTTGAACTAATCTTAAATAGCTGTTGCCTGCCCTGAACCTCCGACAGGGAATTAAAATAATTTTTAGCATATTTTTCCCTTCTTTGCAAATCACATTTAAAGTATTTTGCCTGTGTTTTAAAATCATCCCTGTGATCTAAGCTTGCTAGGGGGGAACTGAATTACATTTGACTGTATTCCTGAGAACTGTGTGCTCTCCTTTCCCATCTTTTTATATTGCATAAGGGGTGGGAGTGAATTGCCACCAGGGGAAAAGGGAACATGTTGGGCTTCATTCCGAGTTTGAAGGTAACCATGGAGCAATTTGCTCCATGGCTGCCTCCAAACTCGTCCCAAATCAGGCATGGTGAATGGAGTAATTACCGGTCCATTCCAAGGTTGGGGGGACCGGTAATTCCCCATTCACCTTTTGCCCTTCCCCATTCCCATTTCAGCCCCATAGGGCTCAATGGGAATGGGGAAGGAGGTAATTACGGCACCGTAAATTACGGTACCGTAATTACCTCCAAGGTATCTTTGCGGGTCCCGTACTTTACTCCTGCTAAAAGCAGGAGGTAAAGAAGGACACGCAAAGGGAACTCGGAATACGGAGGTAAGGGATTACCGGCATCGGCACCCTTACCGGTGCCAGTAATCCCTTACCTACAACCTCGGAATGTCCCCCATTATCTCTTGTGAAACCCTATCAGTTTACTTCTGTACTGCATTCTTTCCATCATTGTTTTTCCTTGAAACCATAAAAGCATTCTCAGTTACCTTTTCCTTCCTATACCAACTCCTAAGTAATTAAATAAGCGTAAAATTGTAATATTATCCATTGTTGATCACTGTCATATTCTTAAGTGTGATATCAAATATTAATTTATTATAAAAGTGTGATATATATAAATATATTGTTTAATTTTTCCAATAAATCTTTTAAATTGCAAAACACACCTACTTCTTGGCTCAGTGAGGTCAGGGGGATTCAAAGAGAGGGGCGTTATATAAGGGTTTATCATCCAGAGTATAACTTGTCATAAAAATATATAAATAAGGGCTTCCCTTGGGCGTCCCAGAGGAGGCACTGACTTAGTGGGATTGCTGAATTGAAGTCACTTAACAACGTATGGATTTCTGTCTACTTCCAGGGGCCTATCGTCAAATAAGTTTTCTCCATGGGAGGTGCTGGTATAGCACCTTCACCAGCGTGGCATTGTTGCGTTGTTCCAATTGCATCAGAAAGATTACTCAGTGTGCCAAGTCTCCGCGATAACTGTTTACGTCTTGCCAGATTGCATATTGTTTGTTTCATGCTTGTGGTTGAGATTGTGTACTAGAATTCCTTGGTGGAGCAGTGAATTTTCAATGCTATTTAATTAAGCCATTCATTTATTTTCGGTTGCAAGATATTTTATTGGAGTATTACTGAGTTCTTTGTTTATGTGGACAAATAACAGAAACCCACTCTGAATTTCATAAACTATTCATGTACATATTTTCCGTAATACAAAAAAAGAATAGATTGTATTGGTTTGAACTGACAATCATGCAAATAAGACAGTTCATTGCATCAGACATCAAATTAATCAATATGCCATTAATGTATACCTGGTGCATTAAATTTAAATAAGTACTTCTCATTTTAAATTGAAATTACTCTTTCGTCAAAGCATTTTGCTTGTACTGTTTCTTAGTGGAGCATACATTATCAAATGCATACGAACATAGGAGGGCATGTTTCAAGATGGCACAGACATTTTCACTAATATAGTCCATTTTTTGTTTTTAAAGCATTGTCTTTCAATAAAAAGGTGTTTTTCAGTTACCATAAATATTGGGACAGATAGAAGCGACAACCATACTGCTCTTTCATCAGAATAACACTTACTTAACATTTAGCCGGTCAGTGTAACTATTTAATATACTATATCACTTGTGCCAATAATTTAGTCAATCAATGCATTATGCACCACTAAACATTTCAAAATCTCTCAGATATTAACACTGGAGCCCGACTTTTACCTCCAGAGGTCAGCTTTCTGTAACACAGAGTTTTGGCATTCCACAGTAACCATAAAATATGGCGATTGGCAGGAGCGTCTATCATTCTGCTTCAGTTAGAGAACAGAGAATATGAAATACTTTTAAGTTAGTATTGATCTGCACCACAATAAGCCATAGTTAATGCCTCAAATCTAGAGACAGAGAACAGCCACAATAATGCAGTTTGCCACCCTCCTTTATATTTTTCAGACTACACCTTGCTGCATCACATTCCATGTAAGGACTGCCTCATACCACACACTGAACATATGGAAATAAAGCTTAAAACAAGTCCTGCATTGCAAAATAGGTAGTTACTCCACATTATTTACTTATTGTAGTATATAATTAGTACTGTTAATTATGTTACTATATGTCTAATCGATAGATCTTTTATCAAGTGTTTTTTTTTATTTCACAAATGTATACCATCCCAAATATAACAATTTAGATAGTAAACCAATCTCATTGGAATGATTACTAATATACAGAACTTAGAGATTCTACTATCTAAAAGGTGTCCAGTTACCATCATCAAGAGCCAGTGTGTGAAACTTGACACTCTAAATTAGTACAATTTTAAAGTGAGTCAGAGGGACACACATTGTAATTTTTTAACATGTGTTTTATTTCCTCTTTTCCCTTATTTATTTTCTATGTGGATGTTTCTATACATACATTTGTAGCATCGTTTTTGACTACTAGATCAGAGATGTTGTTTTGACCTTTTGTTATTGACCCAGTATTGCACTAATAAGATGTGGTATTTGGATACTTGGTCATAACTACATCCATTATTTGATGTTTATTTATTGGTGAATTCAATCCAACATAACATACACATATTGAATTGAATTTTCCAAGTGAATCTTGGAGAAAACTGCCTGAATTACTTAACAACTACATTGATTTGGGATATAAAATGTATTAATAGTTCAGTTTCTATTTTTTCAAACTTTCACTAGTCAAATTCTTTTCCTCATGCTAACAAGTGGCGTGTTGTGTCAAAAGTCTGCATCATCCCTGATTAAGATTAGGATTTGATCATATACCACAGAGTGCAATTGTAAGGGACACCTGCTCTCAGTGATCTCTTCCTGTTTAAATTGAGGATTTGGAAGGTGAGAGTTCTGATAAATATGCTAGAAATGCAGGAGTGAATTACCTATGCACAATGACATGTGCCTATCATCATAAGAGATGCACCTCTATAAAGTGAAACATAAATCTTGGACGTGGGACTCTATAACTTTTATCCTCTTGCTGCATAAAGACACATGATCTGATAACACTTATTTCAAATACAATTGGGTTCAAACAGCAAAAAACAGTGAGAGGGAAAGGGCAATGCCATATTACTAACTGGATATAAAGGTGGATGCAGCATTGAGCTGATGCATGTTCATGTTGCAAGCTCCTGAGTTCTGCAAAAGGAAATGACCCTGGTTGTCATGAGTGGAACATTTTTTAGATGATCAAGAACCTCTCTAGTTAGTGCAACCTGGTGGATATATGGCATTGTCAGCATGTTTCAGACTGTACGTGTAAATATTATGTAAGTAATAAATCTATAGTCTGAGGGCCATACCAGCTGATTATGGGCTGTAATGAACTCTAACATGGGACTTTAGCACCCGGTACAGCCCGACAAATGGTGGCATCATGCTATTAGCACCCGAGCAAACACCGGAATGCTGGGGCCAGTAATTTATAAGAAACAATTTCACCTAAATTGCAAGATGGCTGCCATTGTAGTGGAAGCCACTCTTTCATTGCATGACCAGGCCTGCGAGCAGTAACAATGGAGATGACCGGGCAATGAAGAACCAGGTAAGAGGGGACCAGTGAAGAAAAGACACATGGGGAAGTGCAGGGCATGATGAGATGGGTATTTTAGGCGGCAGAGGGTTAGCTGCAGGCAAGGGCTGTTTGAGTAGTTCTCAGCTTCCTCAGAACGCATGCTTTGCTTGTTTGATAAATTCCAAATACTGTGCAACCGTATTGAGAGCCGCACCTGCTAGGGTGCCAATTGACAATCCATGATGTGTCTTCCAAGTTAGTTTGATTGCTCTTTGCCACATCACTGATAGAGTAACTCACAAGTTGTGGCCTATCCCTGAGTGAGGCTTGATCACTGTCCAACAGTAATTTGCATGTAGCAATGGGGAGACCAAAACAGAGTTTTCAGTGATTCGTTGAAGGATGTGATGTTCCCCTGCTCACTAAATGAGGTTATCAAAATATTCTTTTCATAAAACATATATTTTAAATGTCTGAGGAAATTGTGTTCCCTAGAATTCTCAGAAGAGATTTGGATATGAAGTAAAGTGAAATGAAATGCTGGCTTTATACATAATATTGATCCAAATAAAAACCATGAGGATGGAATGAAGGCTTTGAAAAAAATTACAGCATATATATATTACACGGCCACGGTAGTGGCCGCGTAGTTATGGTTAAGTTGTTGTTTCAATAGGAAGAACACTTTTTGGGCGGCTTATAACTTTGCTCCCCCTGGACGAATCCTCGCCTAACTTTGCAAAATATGTATATGGGCCACTCTGAAATTTTTTGCAAAGTTTGTAGATGTTTGGTGCAGGGGGGCAGAAGTTATAGGGGGGGTCCCAAAACGTCTTTTTTCTCCATAGACTGAATGGGGGAAAAACTTTGCGCACGGCCACAGGTCAAACCGCTGGACGGATTTTGACGAACTCTGCGGCAGGTACAGGGGCTTGGTCCAGAAAGAAGCGTGATTTTGTAAATTTGGTGACCATCCGTGCAGTATTTTTCTTTATAATTATCAAAAAGTAGGTCTGAAAAAATGTGTGATATCTATATCCGCTCCGGGGTCACACTTCCTTGTTCGGTCCACGAACAAGATACCGATTGGCTAAGGGGCTGGCGTCATGACCGCGGACACGCAACGTCTCTGCCCATTGGCTGCTGCGAGACGTGTTCTGCGTCAGATTGTTTGGATGCTCCCGACATCTTGGATCCGCCAAAAGCGGAGCAACAACCAGCGTACACATGCTCTATTCATGAAACTCTTTTGCTGTGTCACAGAGCATTGGGAAAGGTTCAGAAAGCAAGACATGGGTGATCAATGCATTTGTTCTGGGGGTCGGTCTTCATGATGTAATTTCTATGGACACCTTGTACGCACTGTAAATGTGGGGTGTAATAACGATAGCACTTCAGTCCATGCAGTGGACGGGAAACTTGTAACTGTTGAAAGCACACGCGTATTAGTAGGCAACATTAAAATTGACAACATACTGTGAATGCATTATTTTTTCCGATGGCTATTATTATATTCATTAGTACGCCGCCATGAGTGTCAAATGCTAGAGTGGTTGTGGCCAGGGCCTAGAGTCTTGGATGAATGGCCGTCGGCCGAAGGCCGAAGGCCTTACTTCCAAGACTGTAGTCCCTGGCCACAACCACCGCCGCATGTGCCACCCATGCATACACCCGTACTGTTGCGGTTTGATTGTCAAGTTGTGGGGAGTGCGTGCAGTCTTGGGTGCATGGCCAAAGGCCAAAGGCCATGCACCCAAGAACAAAGTGATAAGTACTAGATGTGGAAGCCACTGCACACCCATCCCATGTAAGATCTACAGACATACAGCTAGGAGTGAAGCCTCTGGGCAGAAGCACTGAAGGATAACACACTTATACCTTCTTAATGACGTATGTTCTATGGCCTCCTTGTACGCACAGAAAATGAGAGGTCCAATAAGGCCAGTATTTCAGCCCGTGCAGTGCACGGGAGAGTTGTTACAGTTGTAAGGACACGTGTGGTGTTAGGGAACATTGAAATTGACAGCATGCCGTAATTGCTATACTTTTTCCTAAGGTTATTGAATTCATCAGTACGCCGCCATGGGTGCCACATGCTACGGTGGTTGTGGCCAGGGCCTAGAGTCTTGGATGCATCCTATTGTTATTGAATTCATCAGTACGCCGCCATGGGTGGCACATGCTACGGTGGTTGTGGCCAGGGCCTAGAGTCTTGGATGCATGGCCGTCGGCCGAAGACCGAAGGCCTTACTTCCAAAACTCTAGGCCCTGGACACAACCACCGTAGCATGTGCCACCCATGCATACACCCGTAGTATTGCATTTCGATTGGCAAGTTGTGTGGAGTGATCTTCTTAATGTGGTATGTCGTATGGCCCCCTTGTATGCACAGAAAATGAGGGGTCCAATAAGGCCAGTATTTCAGCCCGTGCAGTGCACTGGGAAGTTGTTACAGTTGTAAGGACACGTGTGATGTTAGGGAATATTGAAATTGACACCATGCCGTAATTGCTATACTTTTTCCTAAGTTGTTACTGTTGTAAGGACACGTGTGGTGTTAGGGAACATTGAAATTGACAGCATGCCGTAATTGGTATTCTTTTTCGTAAGGTTATTGAATTCTTCAGTACGCCGCCATGGGTGGCACATGCTACGGTGGTTGTGGCCAGGGCCTAGAGTCTTGGATGCATGGCCTTCGGCCGAAGGCCAAAGGCCTTACTTCCAAAACTCTAGGCCCTGGCCACAACCACCGTAGCATGTGCCACACATGCATACACCCGTAGTATTGCGTTTTGATTGGCAAGTAGTGGGGAGTACGTCCAGTTTTGGGTGCATGACCTTCGGCCATGCACCCAAGAACAAAGTTAGAAGTACTAGATGTGCAAGCCACTGCACACCCATCCCATGTAAGATCTATGGACATACAGCTAGGAGTGAAGCCTCTGGCCAGAAGTACTGAAGGATATCACACCTATAGAAAAAAACGCCACTACCACACATCACTGAGGTGTTTATGGAGAGAACCTGCACTCTTGGGTGCATGGCCAAAGACCATGCACCCAAGACTGAAGTCATAAGCAGTGGAGTTACAAGTCAATATGGGTGTGGTGTAATGCACTAGTTGTGTTGACGCCCTAGTGTCTAAGCTTCATGGCTGCAGATGATGGTCTGAAAAGTAAATTTATAAGTAGTTAATTTACAAGGACCATGGTTTTGATATGCAGCGATGGTTGTGGATAGGAACTATACTCCTTGTACCTTGGTCGTAAGGCGTAGGTGGTAGGTTACTCATCGAAGATGCAAGGGCCACCCTACGGGCACTGCAGCATATTAGTACCATAGATTAGATGTGTAGATTCCCATGAGTATAAAATGACTGCCACATTGCATTGCATAATAGACAGTTAACCTTTTTTTTTACCCTCATATTTAGTTTACAAACCAGTGTACTATGCATTGCGCTCAGTTCTGTGTTTGCTTTTCTAATCCTTGGGTCTGGGGAACAATAATCCTTGTCGGATTAAAAAAACCTTAATTTAATGTGGTACTAACTACTTCCTTGTTTCCTTTATCTTTCTGATCAATGTTATTTTGTTGCCTTCCTGCCCATTTTTAACAACAGTTATATACCTGTAGGCATATTCTAACTGTGCATTTGTTCCTACAGATTTGTGATACTCATTCATTTGTGTCGTTGTTATATCCTGTTTCCTTCATCTTTCCCATTAATGTTTTGTTTGTTGCCTTCCTGACGATTTTTAACAGTTAGATACCTCTAGGCGTATTCTACCTGTGCATTTGTTTCCAACGATTTGTGATAATCATTTATTTGTGTCATTCTTCCATCCTGTTGGGTAGTTAGATACCTGTGGGCATATTCTAACTGTTTGTAGTCTTTCACATAATGTGTTGACAATATTGAAGTACACATTATTTCGCAAATTTTGGCTTTAAGAACATTAAATACACATTTGTTAGGTTAGCTGGCAATCTCTGCTTTAAAGTAATGGTGCTATCATTACATTCGAACCATCCAGAATTCTTTTTAATGTATGCAGTGTAGTGACCTGCATTGGTTGTAGTTCCTGCATGGTAGATTATTCCTACTGTTGTAAAGGTTTTCTTTCCAAGTGACACTTGACCGTGTGTGAATCCAGTCAGTTTGCAGTTGTTTTTGGTGCCATCTGCATTATAACGTAGAAGCATAAGTATTATGTAGGCACTATGTGATTGTATCAGTAAGGTGGAGCGATTGTCTGAATTGCAAATACTACATAATCTGCCATGGTTTGCATTTTGTACAAGTTGCTGAAATGGAATGCTCTCACAATTTGGTATGGAAACATACACAAATTGCTCATTTGGGATTTCTTCCTGTATCACTTTGCTACAGAGAGTACATGTATGTTTCCACATGTACGAAATTTGGAAGATTTCATTTACAGGTATGCTTTTGTTTTCCAATACTAATAGTATGTACATTAGAAATTCTTGTGGATCTTCTTGTGAGTTCATTGTGAATCTCACCATTCCAGCACAGTCGTCCAATTGTTGCCTTACTCCATGAGCACTGTATGTGTTGTCAGGATTGCTTGTTGCATTTCTATGCAGCACTAACATTTGCAAACACATTTGGTCTGTACTGTGCAGGTAAATATTGTTAACAATTGGTGGCAATTGAAATAAAATATTCATGGCTACATTTGCATAGCAATTTACCCCACTTTCATTTGCAAATTTGAATGGGCCAGCAAGTTCTGTATCTGAATGCATTTTTTGTTTTTTCTGTTGCTTCTTTGCCGACGTCCCTGGTTTACATTCCCTAATAGGTTGTTCTATGTTTGCGGCAATTGATGAAACTTTAGCTTCTTTTCTTTGCGGAATTTGCTGTTGAATTCTGTTGCATTTCTGTTTCATTTACTTTTCTTTTACCACGTTTCACTTTATCTGGAACAGGGTATTGTTTCAGATGAGGGGTATACAGTGAACACAATCTATTGTATTCTAGCTTTGACTTTACTTGAATCAAAGTTTATTAGCAATAGACCGTCAAGTGTACGTAAGTGTGATAATGCTACGCAGCTCATGCCTTCCTTAAACACTGTGGCCCTCATTACGACCCTGGCGGAAATCGAAAAACGATGGCGGAAATGCAATACCGCCATCGAATAGCGCTCGGTGCGACTATGACCCGTCACCGCAAAGTACGAAGCCATTAGCGACACCGTAGTGAACGCCAACGCTAACTGCACCAAGCACGCGCGCGCGCGCCATGCCAAACCGTAAACACCACCATGGCGCAAGGGTACGCCAATTCCGACCCTAGCGGACATGTACCTAACGCCATCAAGCATGGCGGAATGTACCATTCCGCCATGGTGAGAAGTACGGCATCGCGAATCAACCGTAAACGGCCCCACTTAGTGCCTGTACACCGCTCCCTGCCCACAAAGTACAACTCCCCGTAGGTGCAATGAAGTCACAATGCAACCAGTGAAATGTACAAGTCACCCATGCATGCCAACGAACAAATGAAACACAAGAGGGGCCAATGGGAGCTGCAGGGCACAGCTGGCACGAATACAGAAGCCATCCCAATGGACATGACCACAGTCCCCCACCAAGAAACGCACGCAAACACAGGCACCTGTGACCAGCAATATTCCGAAAATCACATCATTCCACCAGTCCACCTGGCTGACCGGCATCTGTTACACAAAACCCAATCCCCCGCCCCTGAGCATGACAACATTGGCAGCCCCCATCCCTGACCTCACGGGCTTCGTAGGCAAACGCGCCCAGTACAGTACCACGCAACTAAACTCCGAAGCTGGAACCCAATGCAGATCTCCTCACAATACATCGCTCCCCAAATAGGAATATGCCACATCACTTGCAAAGAAGAACGCTACACGGGCCAAATCAGAATAGAAATTTAATGCACAACAAAATCACCGAGCCCATACAGCCATCAGGCCATGAACTCCAAAACACATTTCACCATTGTGGGCTGCATCCGCAAGAAATGACCAGCCACTACTTGTGTGACGCCCTGTTCCATCATGGTACACAGAGCCACATTCACGTACGAAAAGGCAACATGGAAGCGCACAGAACCGCAGGGCCGTCCCAATGGGGAGGCACTAGTCCAGCTGAAAGGCCGAAATGTTGCTCCGAGCCACCAGTACTGCGTAAGGGCATGTGGCCCATTGGCGATCGTCCCATAAGATCGTAATGCTGCTCCACTGATTAACACGAAGCAGCAGGTGTCGGGAGTAAAACCCATCTGCAGGAGTGGCATACAGATGGCAGTGGCAAAAGGGGAGGAGATACCTGTCAACCAAAAGAAAAGAAAAAGAACAGAATGGCCATCAGAACTACATTCCAACAACTCACTTCAATGATCACACTAAATCCACAGCCATATGCATGCTAGCCCACTCCAAAGGTTCATCACCACCCAAAAACCACTTGCGACTCATAACTATCTATATCGAGGTGTAAACACCATCACAAACGAGTGTACCTGTGCATGCGTCTGTCAAAACAGAATCCATCAGATGGGATTGGTAACGTGCATGGACACAAGTGTCTGAGGGCGCGTCGAGACAGGGAGGGCTCAACAAGGCCAGATAGACGATGGTCCCACTATGGCAGCCCTGCATCACATAGCGTAGGGGAGGCGGATAGATCCCAAGAAGCCCTGTACATGGCAAACTCTGTATCAAATCACCTGCCCATGCATCCATTCATCATTCCCTCATCCCGGGATTAAAACGCCTGAATATTTACTCACATAACATTAGAACTATCCATTGAGTCTGTGCGTTATGCAGCCTGCAAAATCCACAGTGCCCCAGCCCGTAATTCCAGTGTTGTGAAGTAACATGTATTTGGGAACGTCCGGCCTCATCGCCCACGTCGCTATTGCGCATCCCAAACTATTCATATCAATCATTGCTTCCTCGCCATGGCCCCTGTCTCAAGGACATTGAACAATAGAACGTTATATTTGCAGTCAGACCTGTGGGCATTTCCTCGCCGCTAGCTGAAAACCGAAAGCGCCGCCCTTCAAATTCCTCATTTGCAACATCACGTCGAAGAGGCATCTGTGGCCGTTTGGAATCACTAATTAATCCATCGAGTGCGGCTGTGTGTGAAAATGGCAACTGCCTTCACCCACAAATGGGACGCCCCGCCCGTCGTTGCAACTCGGTACAGTGATGCATGAGGGCCCACCGTTACTCGAGTACTACGTTCCACTGACCCTTCACAAGTCTGTTCGCGACTGCACAGATAGTATGTGAAACAATGGGACCATAGCCGAATGTACATATCAACAAATGTTACACGGCCATCGGGTACAAATACATGATTGCAATAGCAAGATGCCATTCCTCGAATTGCAGCGTTGTGTGCGGGACGTGCTCGGCCAAAGGGGAGAGCAGTTTGCCCAGGTGGAATGAATCACCACAGGTGGAGGCCATACAGCCTGAAAACACATAAATTGCACACCCAGTCTCCTCCCACAACCACACCGAAATGCTACCGGCAGGACTCGCGATGTTGGCCCTGGGGGACATGATAGCACTGCAAGTACTCCAACTCCAAGAAGAAGACGAACACCAACTACAACCGGCCGCACGGAGGAGACGCAGGAGGAGGAGGAGGGCAAGGCAGGGCCAGCAAGGGCCGCCAGCACAGCCACTACCACCACGCAGGCAGCCCGCAATCCCACGCCTCCGAGCACATCCGTTCAACCTCACTGATGAGCTGATCCACACCCTCTACCGTCTGGACCGGGACACCATAGCCGCCATTGTGGACATGACACAGGCTGACCTTGTCAGCATGATAGATAGCCCAACCGCCATCCCACCCCTACTGAAGGTGGTGTCTGTACTCCACTTCCTGGCCACAGGCACCTACCAGCACACAGTCGGACAGTTGCATGGCATTTCTCAGCCACTGTTCTCACGGACACTATTGCAAGTGCTCGATGCCCTCCTGCAGCACGCAGACGACTACATCTCCCTACCACGCTCGGAGCAGGAAATTACCAACACAAAAGTGGGATTCCATGCACTTGCCGGCATACCGGGTTGCATTGGTGCCATCGACTGCACCCATGTGGAATTGGTCGTCCCACATGCCATGGAGGCCCAGTACCGCAACCGAAAACAATTTCATTCTCTGAATGTACAAATGGTGTGTGACTCCAACAGGATCATTACACATTGTTGTGCCAGATTCCCTGGATCAACCCATGATTCTATGGTCTTGAGGAACTCTACAATACCACGCTACATGGAGCGACACGCAGGGAACAGATCCTGGCTACTCGGTGAGTCACATTACATGCATGATAATGTGGGGTATGTGATTCGGCAATGACCTGGCAGGAAGGGGGGGGGGGTGTGCGTACGTAGCAATGGCATTCCACATCATACGTTTATCGTCCACATACAGGTGATGCTGGATATCCACTGAAGAGATGGCTCCTCACACCAGTCCGGAACCCACGGGACCAGCATGAGGAGGACTACAACCATGCCCACTCACGTACCCGTGTAGTCATCGAACAGGCATTCGGCCTACTGAAGGGTCGTTTCCGCTGCCTCAGCAGGTCTGGCGGGGCACTCCTGTACCGCCATGAGAAGGTTGCAAAGATGGTGATGGCATGTGTCATGCTCCACAACATGTGCGTACGTAGAAATGTGCCCATGCCCCCTGACGCAGAACTGCAAGCACCTGATGATGGTCATGATGAGGGTGGGGATGTGGCAGCACCTCAGGGAGTCTGCGAGGCACCGGAGGGCCGTGACATTCGTCAGCATCTCATTGATGTATGCTTCTAGCACTCACGCCTGGTGGCTGATACATGGACACGGGACTCGTGGCACTGTGTGTGTCTGGGACATGCACAATATGGACTGTACGCCTATGATGGCCTAGTACACAAAGATCAATGTCCACACATCTCATTGGTTGATCATGCACTGTTTATGGCATATGTGATATCATATTGAACACCTTATCGACCCGCCACCCAAGTGAGCCCAACACACCCCCTCCACCCTCCTACCTCCCCCCCGAACACCAGTGTCCAAAGATGCTCATTGTCAGTGGGCAGTCGCTATTGCAAGCCCCCTCTGCGGGTATCAGGGGCACCCCTGCCTGTGGAGCGCAGGTTCCTCCCAGATCTACGTTGGGGGCTGCCCTGGACGGAACTTGCAACGGATGATGTCTCTGCCTGCTCACGTCCATGCATGTCCCTAAGGGTTTGCGAGAGCTCAGTGAGCACACGGCGCACTGCGGCAAGTTCGGCACATACGTCTTTGGACGTCGCATGCAGTTCCCCCCTCAGGCTCTCGGTGCTTCTCTCCATTTGTACTCTCAGGCTCTCGGTGCTACTCTCCATTTGTGCCCTTAGTGTCTCTGTACTTCTCTCCATTTCTGCCCTAAGTGTCTCAGTTGATGTTTCTATGTCTGCCTTAGTGCCCCCACATTCATCGGCATGGTCCTTGAGGAGCGTGGCCAGTTGCTGCTGTTGCACGATTAACTGGTCGAGGGACTGTTGCCTCTGCTGGGCCATGGCCATTTGCGGGGGTGTCACAGAGGGGCTGTTGTCCTCATGTTGCCTTGCCACAGGGCTTGTGGGGGATGGCCAGTCGTCGTCTTGTGGGTGCCCCTGCGTGGTATCCTCATGTTGTACGGGATGGGACAGACAGGGGGATTGGGACAGGTCATGGATGGATCTGACTTCGACATCCCCGTCTTCTGTGTCGGAGCATGCTGCCATCAATGGGGTGTCACCTATGGTGCTGCTGCCACCAGAGGCAGTGCCTTCTGTGGCATCCGTTGGGGGGACCTGTGGTGGTGGTGGTGTGGGCATGCTGGCTGCTGGGGTGCCTGTTGATGTTCCCTCCTCTGTGCTGCCACCTGATTTGTGCTGCTGCCGTGTCTTGATGCGTGCAGCTGAGGTGGAGGGTCTTTGGCCGTTGGTCTTGGCCCTCTGTGCTGGTAGGGGTGTCCTGATGCTCGTCGTTTGGATCGGACCCTGTGGTGGAGTAAAGGAGGGCGAGGGTTATTAATGGGTCTGTGGGTATTGGAATGGCATTGTATCACATGCATTGGGGTGGTACCTGAGGGTGATTTGGGTCGGGGCCTTGGAGGTGCTTTCATTTGTGTGTGGAGTGAGGGTGCAGTTGTTTGGCAGCCTGCAGTTAGGGTGTGCCTGCTGCACGTGTAGTGCGTTTTTTAGGGGTTTTTAATTATTTATGTATTTATTGTGGGTTTTAACGTGCGCTATCAGGCCGATGTGTGTGGACGTTCTCCTGGACATGTGTTTCTGTTGCACTATGTGGACACATGGTACCTCACATGATTGGACATTGTGGATTTGGCATTGTTTTATTTGGCCCATCTACCTGAATCTTCGGATGTCTGCACTCCTTTCTCCATCCCTCCGACTCCCTCTATGCTCTCCATTCCGATGGTGGAGGCACAGATTTCTTCCCAGGGAATCAACTTGATGGGTGAATCAGGGCCTCCCCCGGTGGCTGTGGCAATGTTGCGGTTGGCAGAGAGTATGCTGCGCACGCGTATCCGCACGTCGTCCCATCGCTTTCGGCATTGCTGTGGGGTGCGGGGTGCGGTCCCCACAGCACTTACCCGCTGTGCCACCAGAGCCCATATGGCCTTCTTGTTTGCAAGTGCCGTCCTGGTCATTTGCGTGGAGAAGACGACGGCAGCATTCTCCTGGAGGGTCTCTGTTAGCACGGTGAGTTCCTCACGGGAGAAGTGGACCTGCCGCTTGCGGTCGCACGCTTTCTTCGCTACTTTTCCCATTTTTCTTGGTTTCGCTAGGGTGGATGACGGGTTGGGGTGTGTCTCTGGGTAGTGTTTTTAGTGGTTGTGTGGTTTTAGTGGTTTTATAGGTGTACGGCGGGATGTTTCCCGTTCCGGGCCCATGTTTTAACTTCCGTTTCCGTATATTTCCGGTCACCGTACTTTCCGGTAGGCGCACACTGCGGTGTCCGCTGTGATGGGTGGCGGTATTGCACCTAGGGCGCCGTACGGCGGCGGTGTGGGCCGTTTTGGGGTCATTTCCGCCATCGCGGACTTTGCACTTCCGCCATGCCGTGGTGCTCGTGCCCGATGGGTCGGAATGGGCCGCACTTTGCTCCATCGTGCAATGGCGGAAACGCTATTTACGCTGTGGCGGTCCGGTCAGTCACTTTCCGCCAGGGACGTAATGAGGGCCTGTGTTTCCTATATCTGTCAATGCTTTGGCTAGGGTAAGACCTTGGGATTTATGAATGGTAACTGCATATGCAAGAGTTAGAGAAAATTGCTCTCTACATACATACATGTCTTTGAAGAGAAGGAATCGAGCAATTGAGCGCCCTATCCTTTTCACTTCTGAAACGTTATCAAAGCGAATATTTACACTGACTGTTGCTATCACGTGGGTATGATTGAAAGCCAACAACTGTGCCCAGTGCTCCATTAACTAGCCCTTGCTCTACGTCAAGGTTAAGTTTAAGCATTACTCTACAATTTAAGGATATTTTCAATATTTTTCCAACCCAGCTGTGTTGGAGATTGAATTTTCTAAACTATTTAGTCTTGTTGTGGCTTGCTCACACATGAGTGCACACATGGGTGCTGTCATACCATGTACGTCTAGTTTGTCTGTGGCGCTAATTTCTATTATTGGTTGCATTTCTTTCTTTAACATTGTTTCATTGAATTTGAAACAGCTTGCAAGAGTTGGCATTAAGGCCATACAATTGACATTTGTGTGCGCTATTTGTTCCCTAACATTAGTTGCACATGCATTATCACCATAAAGTGCATGTATATGCCGGTTTTTCAATACAACTTATGCTTCTTGCGATAATACAGCAACTCTAATACTTTTTAAAATGTTGGCATAAGTGAGATCTGTAGATTGCCGCATGTTCTCAGTTAATTCTCTGTATTGGAAATGTTGCCAAAGGTTAACATTACCTATGCTACCAACAGTTTTCCGGCTGAGTTTGTGGCCTAAGGTTTTAAAACTTGGTTCACCTTTCACTGGTGTCAATTATACAAGATTTCTGAAAACGATAATGTGTTTCCCTGAAAAGAGTTCTTGGTTATTATTTTTAAGTACTTCTTGCAATCTGAGATGAATCAAAGCCAACATTAGGTTGGAGACCATGCTCACTTCATCTATTAGTAGCACTTTCATTTGTTTCAATACTCTACGTAATTCCATTGCAGCTTCTGCAGAAAGTTTGTAGTAGTCTAATTTATTTTGATGCTCTACTGGAAGCAGTAGTAATCGGTGTTAAGTCACACCGCCTATGTTTTAGGCAGCTAAACCTGTGGGGGCCGTTACAACAGCTGACAGTTTGTTGTTTGTCATTTGTTGAAGGAACTTGCTGATGATTTTGATTAAGAATGTTTTCCCTGATCCAGCTTCACCACTGACGTACAGCAGTATAGGTTTGTAATTTTGCAGGTACATTCTTTATTTTCGTGTTGTACACCATGTACAATTTGTTTTGTTATGTCTTCAAAAATGGTGCGCTGATCGTTGTTAAGTTTTGCTTGTTGTACAGTTAAGTCTTCTGTATCTTCTTGATACTGATACATGGTGTTTTCTACTTCTGCCATAGCTACTTCAGCCTCATTCGCTATTAGTGGTTGTCCTAGTGGTTCCTGACTTCCTGTTACAGAAGGTTGACTACTGTCGGAAGAGTCCTTATCTAGTTGGGCTTGAAGTTCTTCTTCCTGTTGCTGCTCATTGTGTAACATTGTTTTGTACTGCGTAAAGTTCACATCGGTGATAGTGCTTTCATCTGCTTTGAAAGCATCTTCATAGCAGTCATAATT
The DNA here is from genome assembly GCF_040938575.1 of Ambystoma mexicanum. Lineage (NCBI taxonomy): Eukaryota > Metazoa > Chordata > Amphibia > Caudata > Ambystomatidae > Ambystoma > Ambystoma mexicanum. Next base: position 72,999,315 of record NC_090940.1, on the reverse strand, counting down.
ATCTAGTATGTCTTCCTCTTTTCTCCATGGTTTGAAAAGTTGTAACAGAGACATGTAATATAGTTCTTTCTGTTGAGGAGTTTTTAATGGCAATTTTACAGGATTAATTAAGCTTCATTTGGTAAGTTTCACTAAGCTCCCTTCACAATCGGTCACTCTATATCTGCGTTTGCTTTCATCATGGTTTACATTATTTTTGTATGCAAAGTTTTGAGCTATGTGGTATAGACACATGTTTCCAGAGTGGTACTCCTGTTCGGATAGTATGTGTCCATTAAATTGTTTTTTAGAATGTCTTGGCTGTTGGGATCATTTCTGGCAACTGTTTCTATGTCCTCATGTGATTTTAGCACTCTTTTTCTAGATTTTGCAGGACCAAGACTGAGCCATACTATGTTGTCTGATTTTCCATACAAAGCAGTGCCGGTTAAAGGATCTGCTGCTTCATAGGCCCCACATTCTCTATGAGAGAGCATTTTTATGCCTAGGCTGTACAATTTCTGTGATAATGTTTTGTCTGATTCTAGGTCATCCCAGAGGTCTTGAAGCTCTGTTTTTTCTGCTTTTGTTAAGTAGGCTGTGACATATCGTGCAACAGCAGTTGAATTGTCGGCAATGTACTGCACATCTATGTTTGCATTCCATAAGAGGGCAATGATTGCATTGTAATCATTGATATATTTGGATTCTTCCCTTCTTTTTATGTAATACATGTTTTTAGGTGATTTGCCTTTAACACTATGTTGAACTGAAGGCATGAAGTTGTTTACTTCACCTGTTTCTGTAACTGGTCTAGGGAAACCAAAGCGGCATTTGGTGTAGTATTTACCTTTGTTTTTGTGTTTGCGGTGACAATATTTGCCACATTTGTGTCTTTGGAATTGTAAAATCTGCCCATGCAGCTCACTATGTGTCTGTTGTGAAGGGATTTCACATGTGACATATTTTTGGATAAACTGCAAAACAGTGCTATCACTGTCGTGCCCAGATTTCGGTGCACCTTTGATCCATAACAGCATGTGAATATGTGGTGCTCCTCTCGCTTGATATTCTTTTCTCCAAAGGAAGTGCTGCACTTCTCCAAGGGGAGGAACAGTTTTATTGCAAATAAAGTGTAGCATGACAATAAAATGATGATGGAAATATCTTGAGACATTAACTGGATCTAGAGAGCAAAGTTCTCCAGGTGTTAATATATCTATGTTGTTTTTGTTGCTGTTTGCTATGCGTAGGAACGCATGTAAATCTTCCCATGCATATTCTGCACAACTTAGTGTAACAAACTAAGTCGGTATTCCAAGGTTTCTGATCATGCAACGCACGTCTCTGTGCCATCTGAACCAGTATTCCTTTGTACCACACATGTTTACAAACAAATTTGTTATACTTGATTGTAAAACCTCATCTTTTTCCTGTACTTTTTGTATTAACTGCATAACTGACATATTTTGAAAGTGGGTTCCAGATTTAAGAATGTGTGCAACTCCATAACATAGTGTTGCTAATTCACTTTCATAGAGTAGGTGGAATATGTATTCCACATTTTGTCTAAATCTGGGATCTTGCGAATACATTCGTAATGAGCGGTATTCTGATGCCCCAATCTGAGTGGGTCTATCATCGTATCTTCCACCTTTGCCAGTAGGAAATAGCAGTGGAAAAGTACGTGCTTCTATACTTTTTTCCCAAATACTCATTAGTGACCCTTTGGTTTGTCGCATTTGGTAAGTTTCTAGTGCATCATCTATGCTTTCATTGGAATGCAATAGATGAATTGTGTAATGGTCCAAAAGAGTGGATAGTGTAGCTGAATCCAGAAGTTCGAATTGTCCAGTTTCTGATGGCTCTTGAATTATTTCAGATGTTTCCCTTACACTTTCATCAATATTTATTTCCTTGTAGTACTCATTATTGTCTTTTAGATATTGCAATGTTTGTCTAACTTTGTGTAAATCCACTAATTGTTGCCAAATTGTTTGTCCTTTGTTGGTACTCCATTTACCAAGACTATTAAAGAATGCTCTATTGAACGTTCCACTCCTAGAGTGTGTACATTTTCCGTTAGATCTAATGGCAAATAAACTACTTTGCCATGAATGCCTTTCACCAATTCAGTGGAAGGTAATTTTGCTGTTTTTGGATGAAGGCGTATAATTGCTTGAAATGGGTGAACTGTTTCAATTATTATGCTGTCATACAAATTGAGCTGTTGCAGGATTTTTGGTAATGGAAACAATTCCACATTTTTTGTAATAGCATGTGAAGGAGTGTGGTTGTTGTCTAGTTTTGCAGTACAGAAACTGCAACATATTAGGCGTTCAGTTGGTTCATATTTGTTTTCAGCTAAAAGGTACAAAGCTAATTCAAACCATTTAGAGTCTTCATTGTCTTATATTTTGCATGATATATCCACATTTTTTGTGCTCCTTATGTAAAACTTTCTGCGGCAACACACACACACATGGTTTAGTATTTCAGCCGATGACCTTTTAAATTTTACTATTTCTTTTCTGTATGTGTGTAATAGAAGGTTGCTATGTGCAGAATTGTTGCTACTATGTTCTAAAACTGTTGCATTTTGTAAGTGGCTCTCACTTCCAAAATACTCTTTCTGAATACGGTCAATTTCTTCTTGTAAGTATTTTGGTGTACCACGCAGAAGAGTGGTATTTAAATTGCCTAATTCTGAAGCTGGACTTTTTGAATAGTATATTTTATACACTAAATTTCTTACATTGGAATGATGTATTGATATTCTTTTGATATCATGGAAGGTACTTTTGCAAATAGGCCCAGAAATGCAGGCTAATGAATGTCCTTTTAGTCCTGTGTCTTTCCGCACTGGACAAATATCCATATTTTGCAGCACTTTCATTTTACTTTTGTCTTTACCTTTTACATATTGATTGAGGAACTGACGTAAAGATTTGAAAGCTTTGTTTGGAATAGCACACATTGATGTGCACGGCCATTTGTATACTGGACGGTGTGGTTCTGCTGAATCGAGAGGTAATTCTGAGTTTTCAGGGGATAGTTTTGTAAGGAGTGTTTCTTGTTCCATAATGGTAGTATTGATTTTCTCATACCCTTGTCCACTGCTATGGATGGCAAGTGTGTTTGTTTGATTTTGTTTGTATGCTTCTTCATTAAAATATGGCTCTGTGGTTGTTGTGTGACTCCATTCACCACCGCAAACATGTAAGAAATTATTTTAGTTCACATTCCATTTATTGCTGAGTTTCTTTTGTAGTTTGGTACTTAGTTTTGTTAGTGCTTTCATCTTATTTAAAACTAATATGAACAACTTCCTTTTGAGAAGGATTGCACTGTCCACGAGAGCTTGTAGGATTAACTTTCTACGGTAGGTTTTAAGGGGTGAGGATGATTTCGGTCCTCTTCTTAGTAGATTCTGAAGGACTTTGTGACGAAACATTTTTGCTAAAATACTTTTTTTACTATGGGTTCTTATTACACTATCAAGATTATTAAGAACATTGTTAGCTGTACTGGTAGGCGGTTTTTTGACAACATTTTTGTGTTTTGTGAACTTTTTGATGGAGGAGGTACAGTTTCAGTAGTTGAGACTTCCTTTATTTTGTTACCCAACTGCATTAGCTGGTTTGTACCAACATTCTCTACAAACTCTACAACAGGTGGATGCTTACATTGGGCAACATTATTTTTATTTGCTCTACTTCTGCGTTCCTTTCTACGGAGTTGCTTTTTGGTAGGCATTCTTTGGTGTCTGTTGAGAAAAAATATATACTTTGGTCTGTTGTCCAATGTATGTGGGCAGTGTGCATGTGTGCATCAGTCTGATGCTGAAGCTCTTTGTCATGGTGTGTCAACGTGCATTGAACTCTTGCAATGATTTGGTAAGGCTACTTTACTGTTTGTATACTACTACAATGTGCTTCAGATGAGAGTGCAAAGTGGCTTACTTGCGACGAGAACCATTATTAATAACCGAAATGCCAAAAACCTGCTACAGCAACTTCTTTTCACAATCTAACCTTCTAAGGATTACGTATGTTATTTGAGTCCCAAACACACAGGGATTTGTCAGCCATTCTGCCTGTTATTCTTTGTTCAATGAATGGATATTTGTAGGTAGAATGGTTTACAAATCAATGCTTGGTTTGGTGCCCAAAAAAAACAAATAACCCACGCAGCCTTTAGAGGAGTAGTTACAATTTAAAGGTTGTAATGTACCTACTTTTCTGTGCAAGATGAGCAGGTTTCTTCGGATATGTCGTCTGCAGTGTAGATGCTGTTGATTCTCAGGAGAGTAGTCTTCACTGCGATTCAAAAAACCAAACTCAATTACTTTGTGTGGTTGCAGCAGTGATGATACTGCACACATTAATTGTGCTTTTTTCGTCAGAGCATTCAACTTTCATATTTCAACCCAGTGCACGTGTACATTTCACTTCACTCTGTTCGGTCTTTGCATGGTACTTGCAATATGGTACTTGAAAGTCCTTCAAAATAGCTAAAACTTTTAAGGGTATGGAAATGCCTTGTTGTTTACAAAGTGTACTATGCATAGGAGAGAGGTTTGTAAGCGATAGGGCATAGTACTAGATGGGGAAACATTTTCTACTTGTAAATTAAAAGCACAATGCCAAAAAATCGGGAGACCCTCAGAAGGAAATGTCACCACCGCAATCAGGAGTGCTTTCTATTCTCATATGATCACATTGGAAATAGCATTACTGTAGGCCGTACAGAGTACACTACTCCGACATTTTCACATACAAATTTGAGTTCTGCCCTAAATAGGCATGCCTGCAACGCATGTACAGGTTATGCGGACGACAGTAAGCAGTCGTGCGATTTGTGAATGGCAAATCGGACATCTTGCACTTTAAAGTGGGAGCGTTGTTATGTATTCCCTATGGACATTTAGCGGCATTATTTTGTCTAAATTAAATCATAAGCGTTCCACATGTTCTCTGATTAAAATATACATACCTGTTCTCTCTACCCATGCATGTGCACATGCATGGAGCTGTATGTAGAAATTTGCAATATTTGCACAGTAGCTTGTGAAGTAGGTGCTTTGCAATGATATGCGACTTCCATTCAGAATCATCGACAGTAATTTTGAAGTGCGCAATGTTGATGACGGAGTTCAAATTAGCGATGTTCAATGTTATTGGGGGATGATTGTGCGACTGCTTAGTTGTGTCCAATGAGGGACTCCCTTTGGTACCACAGTAGAAAGGGTAAAAGGACTGATAAGAGTTACGTGCCGCACGTAGGCAACGCTTGTCCGCTGGTAGGGCGTGTCACATACGGGTTTCTACACCAAATCCTGCATGGAAAGGCGACTGTAGGCATCAGCCAATCATATGTTCACATTACTCTTTTGTGTCGAAAGACAGTGCACACACTGAAGATGGCAGAGGTGGAGAGGGTCAGGGTTTTGATGCTTGGAGACATTTTTGTGCAAGGCTTACAACACTATGCCGAGAGTAGGCATGTGGCACACCATTTCGATGTGAGAGGAGTGGAGGTGGTGTGGAGCGCTGACACTTATGCCAATGCTGCGGCAATTCTGCAAGTTTGTAGAGACATGCGTACAATGACCACTCCTCATGTGGTAATTTTGCACTACAGTGCTTGCCATTTGGGATACGTGACTTCACATTCTTTGTTGGCAGATTTGGCACAGTTGGATGAGGCACTCATGACCATCTTCCCAACAACAAAAGTAATTTTTTCTGCTTTACTCCCTAGAGTACAATGGAACAACAATTCTGTTTTCTGTCCATATCAAAGCATCGGGAGGTGTATCATCAATCGCGGCATGGGTGCATTCATGCTACGAGCTGGTATGTTTTTTTGCTGCCACGATAACATTGCTCCAAGAAATGCGGATTACTTTGAAGGAGATGGTGTTGCGCTATCTTCTTTGGGAAATGCGATGTTCTTTTGGAACGTAAGGCTTGCTTTAGAGAAGGTTCTGTAATGTTTGCAAGAGTAAAGCAAGGACAAAAAATACAAAAAAATAAATAAAATACCAGATGTCTGTACAGTATCTGGCCAAAAATTTTAAAAAACGTCTCTTTTCATAGTCTACCTGAAAGGGGAAAAAGGGGAATAGTACTTTAATGTACCGTTGTCACGCTCTGATCCTGTACATATCCGCGAACATGGCGGTAGTTTGCAGCCAGCACATATCACCACCGGGGATTCAGGGGTGGAGACGCATGCAAATGACAATGAGCGGAACTAGGGATTGGTCCATAAAGTTCAGTAGGTGTGTTCTGACCGACCACACCCATGGCTTTCCATGCTTGTAAACAGATTATCTGGATTTTGGGAGACTCATGGATACATTGGTTGAAGGTGCATGCAGAAAGTTGCATTTTATCTACAAATCTCGGATTTCCTCATGTGGAAGTGCATTGGCATGGCGTGCGTGGCATGAGATGGCTGGACTTGGTACCTCTCTGTGTTACTTTACTGACAGTGCGTCATCCAGATATACTGATCATCCATTGTGGAGGAAACAGTTTAGGCCATGTATCTAGAATTTCTTTGCAATTTGCAATGAAGGAAGGACTCGCGAAGCTCATGGACGTGTTTCCAAATTGTCAAATACTTTTTTCCCATATTGCCCAAAAACAAATATGGCTGCGTTCTTCTGCGTTTGGTCCACCAATGGAGAAAGCGAGACGCAATGTGAATAAGGCTGTATGTGCATTTTTAAGAGATGTTGGCATGTCCTCTTTCCACAATGAAAACATTTTGTTTCGCATCACTTTCATTTTCCGCAGAGATGGATTCCACCTCACATATGCTGCTAATCAGATTTTTCTTCGCAATGTACAAAATGCATTGCAACCTCTTTTGCAATCACGCTAACCTATCTGACAATCCGTTTTCACCAATCCACAGTTTTTGACCCACACAACACACCACCGAAAGGCTCTTTTCAGAGCCGCCACTTACTCCCAGCGTACACTTCATTGTGTTTGCTTTGCTTGCACCCTCCTTTTTTTCCCCTACGACTGTCCACAAACTTTTTCAGAAATCCGCTGGGGTCTACGACCGTCACTTCATAGTTCTATTGTTATACTGAGAAAGGCGGCTCTGAAAAGAGCCTTTTCTGTAATTTTTGTTGTTTTTACATTTATTGCTTAACAGCCCACGGCACACCAGGAGAAGAGGCCAAAGGAGGGTAAGGAAGTGACACCAGCCACGGGGATAAGAAAGGGCAAGTGAACAGTGAAAGATTTAGGGTGAGCTTTATTTAGGTAAGGAGCAGATCTTCTGGTGCTCTGTGACTGCAGCCTCAAAAGCACTTCGAAAACTGCAGAGTACTGCGTCACAATACGTGCACACTACTGTCACCTTTGAAAGGTAAGGGTCAACAGCATTGCAAATGGCTTGTGAGGCAGCTGGAGGGAGGCACCCCCCCACAGGAGTGTCTCTTGTGGCAGGAGGATCGGACACAGAGGATGCTGTGGAGGAACTCAATCGACTACGCTCTTCACATGGCACCACCTTGCGAATGTCTGCAGTGTGGAACGAAGTGAGGTGTCGCTTCATCGTTGTCATACCAAAACTGTACGCACCAAATCTCCCCTGACTCAGCACCACCTCGCACTGGTCACACTTCACCAGGTTCGCACGTGCTTTTGGTACGTTCCCATAAACGTAAAACAACCGCCACACCCACGACTCCCGCCGAGTGCTCCTAGTGCGGAGTTCCTCCACTTCATTCTCTTCCTCCTCTTCTTCCTCGCTCTCCACATCCTCACCCATATATCTCTCTGGAGGCCCTTGGGGAGGTGGTGGTGGTGGCGGGTTTGGGGGTGGTGCAGAGGCTAATGACCCAACAGCAGCCATGGAAGCCATACCGATTAGTTTCCTTTTTTTCCTTTTTTCCTACATTTTATTTCTCATCTTTGATGTCCTGGGTGTTAGGCTTAGTAATGCACGTAGATGGCGCGAGTTATGGTTGCTGAGCTTACTATAATGGGGGAACGTGCAGTGGTGTTTGGTTACACTGTGAAGTATAAGATTCCTTTTGTGAATTTTTTTTACTGAATGTACATATATATGTATGGCAGGGAAGGAAAAGAAAGGGGCTAAACAAGTGATGTCACTGATGTCATCATTGACATTTGAGATGACATATTTCATGGTCTGGGTGTTAGTGTTAGCAGTGCACAGGGGTGGTGGCAGGGCTGGGGGCTTAGTGTACCATAACTGTCGAATTTCAGGGGTTTTTCGGTTTTAATTTGAAGCATAAAGGGGAGGTGGAAAGTATTTTTTTAGTGAAGTGTACAGGTTTTTGTTAGGGAAACTTAACCATAACGTCCCCTCAACAAAGTTTTTTTTGTAATATATATATATATGTTAAACAGAAGGGTAAAGGTGCTGGGGAGGAGAAAGCTCTCCCACAAACACCTACCAAAAAATGCCCAAGCACACAAGACTTCAAATTGTGTTCAAAATTTCATTTTATTTATCCAAAAAGAGTGAACATAGTATAAAAAGCATACATAACAATACCTAAGCAGACCAGGTGTCATGCAGCACTCACCCACAGCGGGTGGAAAACGCCACGCGTTCCGCTCGACTCGCGAGCTTCCTCAGGCTAGTATGATTCCAAACGTTTGTTTCCTTGTGTTTTTATACCCTTGCACTGAAGGTGATTGGGTCTGCACAGCTGTGCAGCTTACATAACGTAAAAAAAGTTGACAGTTACATAACATGAAAAAAAACCTTAACAGTTAATTGTTTAGAACTCTATGGTTCTGATTGCAACAAATCCGCCATTGTTCAATGTGTAAATACATAGTTGCCCACATTTGTGAGTCGCCTAATTCCCCATTACTATACTGGGTGTATGCCAGCTGACGATAAGCCATAACAGCCCTTCACCTTCACTTGCTTTACAATGTTAAAAGAAGTGACCACAAGTAAAAGCGCTAGTGCGCCTATTTAATTTAATGCTGCACCGTGATAGAAAAAATGTCTTCACGGTGCTGCTCTCTTCCCGCTAGTGGCATACAATGCCCTAAAACGAATGTGTGCTGCTGCTGCCCTAAAACCACAATGCCCGCTTCCGTATAGTAAACGGGTATATAAACGGAATAGTAAACGGAAGCGGGCATTGTGGTTTTAGGGCAGCAGCAGCACACATTCGTTTTAGGGCATTTTATGCCACTAGCGGGAAGAGAGCAGCACCGTGAAGACATTTTTTCTATCACGGTGCAGCATTAAATTAAATAGGCGCACTAGCGCTTTTACTTGTGGTCACTTCTTTTAACATTGTAAAGCAAGTGAAGGTGAAGGGCTGTTATGGCTTATTGTCAGCTGGCATACACCCAGAATAGTAATGGGGAATTAGGCAACTCACAAATGTGGGCAACTATGTATTTACACATTGAACAATGGCGGATTTGTTGCAATCAGAACCATAGAATTCTAAACAATTAACTGTTAAGGTTTTTTTTCATGTTATGTAACTGTCAACTTTTTTATGTTATGTAAGCTGCACAGCTGTGCAGACCCAATCACCTTCAGTGCAAGGGTATAAAAACACAAGGAAACAAACGTTTGGAATCAGACTAGCCTGAGGAAGCTCGCGAGTCGAGCGGAACGCGTGGCGTTTTCCACCCGCTGTGGGTGAGTGCTGCATGACACCTGGTCTGCTTAGGTATTGTTATGTATGCTTTTTATACTATGTTCACTCTTTTTGGATAAATAAAATGAAATTTTGAACACAATTTGAAGTCTTGTGTGCTTGGGCATTTTTTGGTAGGTGTTTGTGGGAGAGCTTTCTCCTCCCCAGCACCTTTACCCTTCTGTTTAACATATATTGAGTGTAGCCTGCTCTAGCCCGGTAGCACCAGCTCAGTAATGAGGCAGAGCGCAATTTGTTGGCTAATCATCTGCTTTACTAACTATATATATATATATTATATATATATATATATATATATAATATATATATATATATATATATATATATATATATATATATATATATATATATATATATATATATATATATATTCAGTGAAAAAACTTTGTTGGTTACAAGTAAAACCAAAATGCCCCTGAAATTTGCCAGTTATGGTAAACTTAGCAACCATAATTCGCACCACCACAGTGCACTGCTAAGACTAACACCCAGGACATGAAAGATGGTATCACAAATATATACCCAAAAAGTGCAGTAATTCCAACAACACTAGACTCTCTTGTTTAATCGACAGTACAACAAAAATTAAGATCCCCAGAGAATGATTTTAGCAAATAAGGTACATTTTATTGTAGACTATGAAGTAAACGACATTTCGATGTTAACCGTGCCATAGGCAGGGTTTGAAAACATGGACAAAGGACAAGTGAATTTAAAATATTTTAGCATACTACAATACCAATGAATCAAAGTACACTTTAGTAGTTTCAACAACACAGCGAACAGACTAAACAGAGTAAAGAAGTTACTATGTTTTGTAAGGGTGTCGAAGAAGGAAGCTGACACAAAGCTGGAGTGGTTTTGGTTACAAACTTTCATTTTTTCAAAAATACCTTACTGTCCCGATCTCTAAGAGGGGTTTCCCTGCCTCAAACCCAAACTAAAGGAATTGTCAAAATGTCTGTCAAATCAAAGTTCCACCTTCCTGTGTCAGATCCTCTCACTAACTAAAGAATAAACTAACAGAAAGTTCCGCCTTTAGGAGAATGGCTCCCTTCTCCTGCTTCTTGAACATTGTCCAACAAATGTTCTCTTTCAAAAGAAAATACCAGGGGGAATGACTCCCTTCCCCTGGCTTACGGGCTTCACCCAGTCTTTACCCAATGTCCAGGAGAATTACTCCCTTCTCCTGATATAAGTGTATGCAGTTGCCGATAGAACCAGAGGGGAAGACTCCCTTCCCTTGGTGTCTCCAGCACCACTCTCAGCCCAATGCCAAGAGAATTCCTCCTTTGGCCTAGTGTTACTTTATACAGTTCACCACATGGCCAGGGGGAATGACTCCCTTCCCCTGGCTTACGGGCTTCACCCAGTCTTTACCCAATGTCCAGGAGAATTACTCCCTTCTCCTGATATAAGTGTATGCAGTTGCCGATAGAACCAGAGGGGAAGACTCCCTTCCCTTGGTGTCTCCAGCACCACTCTCAGCCCAATGCCAAGAGAATTCCTCCTTTGGCCTAGTGTTACTTTATACAGTTCACCACATGGCCAGGGGGAGTGACTCCCTTCCCCTGGCATCTTTATCACAGCTCTTTGTCCTATACCTGGAGAATGACTCCCTTCTTTTGGTATTGTTTGGTACAGTTCTTTCTCACTGTTGGGGGTTCCAGACCCTTCTCTGGATGGCAGTGGTTTCCTACCTACCACTGTGTCGAGGAAGATTTCCTCTAATGCTTTCCTTTTCACGCTTGGGGCCCCAGACCCTTCTCTGGTGGTCAGTGGTGTCCCCATTACCACTGCACCATGGAAGATGTCCTCTGATGCTTATCTCCTTACTGTTGGGGTCCCAGAACCTTCTCTGGTGGTCAGTGGTTGCCTAATTCCCACTTCCCCCGAGGAAGATTTCCTCTGATACTTTTCTCCTTATTGTTAGGGTGCCAGACCCTTCTCTACTGATCAGTGGTTTCCTCGTTTACACTGCGCTGCAGAAAATTTCCTTTAACATTTGCCTTCTCACTCTTGGGGTCCCAAGCCCTTCTCTGGCAGTAAGTGGTTTGCTCGCCTCAACTGCGCTGAGGAAGATTTCCTCAGATGCTTTTATGCTTACTCTTATGGTCCCAGACTCTTCTCTGATGGTCAGTGGTTTCCTAGTTACCACTGTGCTGAGTAGAATTTCCTCTGATGCTAGCCCTCTCACTGCTGGGGCCCAAGACCCTTCCTCTGTTATGCCCATTAACCTCCTTGCTAATACTGGGCTGGGGAAAGCCTCCATAGCCTCTGTATAATCCCCTAGGTCCCCTGTGGCTTTCATGTACCTCCCCTTACCTCTTACGGAGCTTTGGTGCCTTGCCAGGACTTTTTGGGACCGGGGCACACTTTTACAGCTCTGTGGGCTTCTCTCCCCTGCACCAGTGGCTTTGCAATGTCTTCCTGGCTCTGGGATGCTGTCCGCCTTCACTCGGCAGGCAGAGAACTTCCTTGGCATCCTCTTGTTGCTCTCTGCTTCTCCACAGCTGTCAGTTGGTGTTAGGATCTCCCGCTCTGGAGACTTCAGGCGACAACTGCATTCCCCAACAGGATCGGTTGCTGCTGCTCCTGCCACCACTGCGCTTCTCGTTAGAGCTGCGTCCGGCTCAGTGGCCAAGCTTCTCTGATGTAACAGTCCTTCGTTCATTTTTATACTTTGTATCCAGTTCCTCCCATGCGGATTCCGCAAGTCCTTCTGTGCTCTAGCACCTTGAAGCATCTATTGTGCTAGATGGAATTACAAATAATGATCTCAGACCAAATAATCGGACAGACTCAATGAATACAGCAAAATACTACTTTATTCTCATTTAATAAAGCAGGGAGAACTGACAGGCATCGGACTGATGCATGCACACTTACACAGTAACTTGATTACATAGAGGTTTTATACCCCAATATGCACCATCTATGATGTCATTCTTCATGACAAATTATGAAACCTATTGAGGGAAGGGATTGGTTAAGGGAACATATCTATGTATAGAACATCAACAAACGAATACATCATTGGCTACCCCTTATCTGTAGGCCATGCCTTGAACTACCTCTAAATACTTATAGTACTGATTATAGCGGAAAAAATAGCAGTGGATTGGCCTATGCAACATTGTATGTTAGGTTGCCTCTCAAACTCACTGATTGGTTGCATACTATCCAAACCTTGGACTTTAGCAGCACATCTGTGAAATTAAATTTAGGTGTTTGAATTCCATCAGACTACTTGCCCGTTTACCCAATTAATCCATCATCTCTCATCGCTCTGCCATAAGCCAAAGTCTTCAGTTTCTTGTTGACCTTGCAGCCTGCTCACTGTCCTGGAACATTCAAGGGAGTGTGAGCACACCACTATCTCTGTCTGAGGCTCTTACGAATAGCCCTTGTTTTCAACTTCTGAGTCACATGTTAGCAGACCACGAATTTGTCCATTTCGACCTTCTATTTACTGCTGTTTGATTCAATTATACAGGGTGCACTTGCTCCTCTTGCCCCCTAGAGACTTGCTCACTCTGTCTCATATGAACTTTGCACACTTTTAATTGACCAGCAGTTGGATCCTGCAGAGTTTTTCTTCAATCTATGACGAATGTCCCACATTCAGATCCTATCCATGTAACTTCCTGTGTGTGCTTTGCTTAACCCTTAAAATATCATCCTTAATTCATGGCCAACCTTGAATCATCGTCGGTTCTGCACACAGAACTTTTCTTCTGTGTCTCCTGATTCTACAGTCTTGTTCTGTCTCTGTGGTAGCTTGGTTGAATTCGACACGAGCCATTGTCCATTTTCCTATTATGGCCGTCCTTGCAACGTTTTCTGTTCCTCTATAGCAAGCCTCTATATGTTTTCTTTCTACCATTCGTTACTGAATATTTACAGTTACTTCATCTTGCTTGAATTCTCTTGGTGCTTCAGTTACATTGTTACTCCTAGTATTTTCGTATCGTTTCAACATAGGTTTATGTATCTTTTTCCTGACATCACTGTGCCCTTGTCAGATTTCACGTAACGTTCCATGATGTCCCTAGGTGCGTGCTGATATCCTATTTATTCTTCAAAAAGAAGGTATGCTAACAGGTGTCTGAAACCCGGCAGATTACTATGACAAAGGGTATATCTGTTACTCCCAAAATTCACTCATGAACGTTAAAACATTTTTTATTAAACATATAAATGATAGTACTCATAAAAAGATCACATTACATAAAACTCCATAAAAAACATGTAAAACAGATATTACACAGAAACACAAGAAAGTACAAACAATGTGGGTTAAATCTCTTGATCACTAAGTCAACGCCATGTGATACTTCTTTTTATACAGAAATATTGTTATTGTTATTATTTCCTAGACCCAACTTGCACAAGTTTTTGTCCCTAAAACACAGATAAATGTAGGACATTCATCAAGGGTATTTTGTTGCTTGTGTTGTATAGTAGTGATAAAGTCTTCTTTCCTATCACTCTTTCTTTGTCAAGTATGTTCAGTGATTTACGAACCCTTACAGACTGTGGTAGCAGTGTTCCACAGTCGGTGTTGTACCACCAAATGGTAAAAGAGGGGAAAGATTTCCTTTTCTTGGGGAATATCTCTCCAAATATCTTCTATTCTGTGAGGAATAGAGGCAAAAGCTGAGTTCCCTTCAATGTAAACACTACACCCTTAGTGCAGTAAATATTCAGAGATTGATCAGAGGGCGGTATAAAGCTGCTCATTTACTCAAGGCTCTGTACTCTGTATTGGATCTTCAATTATTCTCAAAGACTTTCATAAGATGTAGAAAGAGTATCTGTCCTGGTGTAAATCCAAGTTTAGCACCATCCATTTGTGGCAAAATTGCTGACATCCTTCCATGTAGCATCCTTATACAATTTCAGTCTTTCAGTGCGAGGGTTCTGTATGGCAGTCTGAGTGCATAACATCTCTCATACACTCAATGCGGTATAGGAACAATACAGGGGTACCTATTTACTGCTCTTCTTCTACTATTCCAGTATGATGATGGTGGTGAAGGGGCGGGAACCAGTGAGAAAGCATCCACCTGCTCCTCTGCATTCCCCCCTCTGGTCAAATCTTCAACCAAATTCTCTTCTTCCATTATCTTCATCTTCTCTTCATCATTTATCTTTATCTTCTCTTCATCCTGCTTTTTCTTCAGAATCCAAATCTTTGTCACCCCCCTCAGGTGGCCTGCATTCTTTATATGTTCATCCGCACTCCAGGTCATGTGACAGCAATCTCCAGATGGTGGACAGAATATCCAATGCCCTTCATATTTTTTATGATCCTTGGGATAGTAGAACTTGGTTCCCGTAGGTGCAAGGGAGCTTTTCTTTATATTCTCATGGGTACTTGAGTCATTCTGTATCTGCTTAGCAGTTCAGAATCTATATCATTTATGATCTTCATCTCGATAACTTTTTTGGCTCTTCTGGCATTGTCCCAAGATTACCCTTATGTGACAGAATCCTAGCAATGCAAACACTAGTATTCTGCCAAGTATTTTAAAAGCATTTGTCAGCCAGGTTGGAATCCATGACAATAAAGATGAAAACCAATCTTCTCCTGCTGTCTCACCAGCTTCATCCTCGATTTCCAATGCAGGGTAGTCAGCATAGTTATTGTCTCTGTCAGGGTTCAATTTCCTCCGCCATGAGATGGTGTGAACGTACAACAAGAAGGCCCGATCTTGGCGGACACACCTTCTTCCATTACTGTAATCAGGTCTAGGACATATCTGTTCTGCCGGCTCATCAGCCTGATGGTCTCTTAATTCTTCTCTTATCGCATTACATCCTTTTATTGTTGCATTGATCATTTGCAGTAGCTCCCATCTTCTAATCTGCAGCCACTTGGCGTTCACTGCAGTTTGAAGTCCTGGCAAGAATATAGCTGTCATTATCATTGCTGTCTTGCTAAACAGTTTATACTCATCTGCAATATTTTCATGTGCCTCCATTGATTTTGTGGATAAATAATTCTCTCTCTTTAGTCGGCAGATTTTGGGTGATCTCTTTTTCCTCTGGTGTTCATCCATTTTTGGAAATTCAGCAGTATACAGGTCACTTTTGGGGAATCACCAACGCTGGTACATGCAGCATTACTATAGAGCATATTCCTCGTGAATTCTTAGGCAACCACATGTAAGCTCTGGATCCACAGGCCCAATATCGGTTGATTAACACTGAGGTTCCTTCATTCAATTCCTGGGACTTCAATTATCTGTCCACATCCTTTGTTTTTTCCAACCAGAATCTGGCCATGATTCTTCAAGCATGTTGTAGCATTCCTCAGTGGTATTATGGATACTGGTCCTGCTTCATTGTCGACCCAGGTAAGTAACTTTATTTGTCACTTACTATCTGCACTATGCTTGCAATTCTTTCTTCAATAAGTGTGCCGGGCAAGCCAGTAGTCCTTCTTCCCATCTGATACTAGTGAAATCACGTCCATATAGCACTAGCTGAGGTCCCTTACCACATCTTGGCTCTCCTGGTTTTTCAGTTATGTCTGAGCAATTCAGCTTATTCATCTGGACAACCTTTATTCTTTCTCCAATCTGGGATGGATACATATATTTCTTGCTTGTCCATCCTAGTCCATTTTCCATCTGTCTCGTCTTCACATAGATGTCTTCATATGAGAATGCTAATTTTGATCCACATCGTAACATAGCCCATTTTCCTTCCGACTGTCCTCTGTTCATGCATGCTGCTAGATGACTGAGGCAATTTGCATCATGTGCAGTGTGAGAAACCAGAAGGTGCCTCACCCACTAGTCCCCGGGATCTTCATCCAGGTGGCCAGGACACGGAAGTCGTTTTTGGATCCAGTTCTTGGGGGTGGGCCAGTGCGGGAGGATCACCTGGTGAGGGGTCTTCAGGAAGTGGAGTGGGACACCAGATGGTGAGGCACAGTATCCCCTTCCCTATAACACCTTTACCCCATCCTACCAGGTATTTCTATTTATTTATTTGTATAGCGTGTCAAGCCCTGAGGCAACTGAGCGCTGTTCTTACAATTTTAAACAGTTTTATACATGGCAGTCATATATACAGGTAATGGTAGTCAAATATATACAGGCAATAGCACTCCACCTAGTCTTACTCACAGTGAGAGCTACAGGAAGGCACAATAAAGGACATACATCTGTACAAACAATAAGATATAATATACCATGTACAGTCATATATACAGTAGAGGCCGTAATATAGTAGATTGTAAATTATAGCTTGGGTAGATTAAGGTCCTGGTCCATAAACCAGACTTTAACCTTGTTTCGGAAGACCATGAAGGATGGCTCTGCTCTTATGGAGATAGGAAGTGAGTTCCATTTTTTGCTGCAAGGACTGGGAAGCTAACCCCACCCGCCCGTTGTTGATTGAGACGAGGTATTATGACGCAGTGTGACTGAGCCGTTCTACTGGGTCGTGATGTCGAGTGTTGTGAAAAGGTGTCACAAAGGTATATGGGTGCGTGGTTATAGAGGCACTTGTGTGTTACTGAAAGTGATTTGAGATCTATTGTTTGCTTAATACTCACCCATTTTAAGTTGTGTCTGGCTGTGGTGATGTGATGTTTCCTGGGGATATTACAAGCTGATCTAACTGCATTATTTTACATGTCTTGCATTTTGTTAATATTATGTTGAGATGTTCCTAAGTAGAGTGCATTGCAATAGTCTAACTTAGATAATACTAAGGCTCTTGCTACTCAGATACAGTTAGTTAAGGATAGATACAGACGGCAAGCTGTAATGAGCTTGCAAGTATATGAGGTTGCTGACGCTAGGGCATTAGTTTGTCTAGTAAGCGATAGAGTGGAATTGATATAGATACCTAGGGGGTAATTCATAGAATTTCGCGCACAAGTGGCGCACGCGGCTGGCGCACAGTGTGCGCGTGCGGTAGTCTGCGCCAGCCGCGTGCGCCGAAACACATTCAGGCGCACAGCATATTCATGGATTCCAACATCCACAACCAGCCGTGGCGCAGAGTGGCGCAGCGACCCTGCAGCAGCGTCAGTTACGCCCCCAAGAACGCCCCTCGCGCAGGGAAAAGCCATCAAAATCCCCAATCCAGCGCAAAGGGCAGCAGCAAACGCAGAGCGGGGAGCGTGTATTTCAGGGGTGTGCGGGTGTTCCACACGCGATAGGCCTGGGTACGTGGATTACAGGGGTGCGCGAGAAATTCTACACGCGATTGGCCTGGGTACGTGTATTACAGGGGTGCGCGAGAAAATCTACACGCGATTGGCCTGGGTACGTGGATTTCAGGGGTGCGCGAGAAATTCTACATGCGATTGGCCTGGGTACGTGTATTACAGGGGTGCGCGAGAAAATCTACACGCGATTGGGCTGGGTACGTGGATTTCAGGGGTGCGCGAGAAATTCTACACACGATTGGCCTGGGTACGTGGATTTCAGGGGTGCGCGAGAAAATCTACACGCGATTGTGCTGGGTACGTGGATTTCAGGGGTGCGCGAGAAATTCTACACGCGATTGGCCTGGGTACGTGGATTTCAGGGGTGCGCGAGAAAATCTACACGCGATTGGGCTGGGTACGTGTATTCCGGGGGTGCGTGAGAAATTCTACACGCGATTGGCCTGGGTACGTGGATTTCAGGGGTGCGCGAGAAAATCTACACGCGATTGGGCCTGTGCGAGTGGGGCAGTGTATTACGTGGGTGTGCGGGAAGTTGAAGTGCGCAAGAAATTCTACACGCGATTGGCCTGGGTACGTGGATTTCAGGGGTGCGCGAGAAAATCTACACGCGATTGGGCCTGTGCGAGTGGGGCAGTGTATTACGTGGGTGTGCGGGAAGTTGAAGAGGTGAATTGCCAGTGTGGGTCCTCCCAGGTCTCCCCTCTACCCCCTCCACGACCTCTGCAGGCAGCCCACATCACAGGGGACTACCCTGCACCCCTGGTCATGTCCCGCAGGCAGCCCATCCACCATGGGCATGCCCCCCAGCCAAGCCACATGTCCCCTTGCACCCCCACCCCCCTGCAGGCCCCCACTCATGTCCCCCTGCCCCCAGGTCCTGACGAAACGCAATCATGGCAGTAATGGGCAGCATACCCAGCACAAACACCCAGCCAAGGATTGCATCCTCCCACATAGTAGATGCAATTACATGATACAACCCCAATGGCAAGTATGTAAATGAACACATGTCCGTCACACACACATACACAATGGGTGCAAGTGAATGTCAAAACCCATATCATGACATGCATGAAACCAATGAGAAAACACCACAAATGTAAGTAATAAATATATGTATTAAAGATGAAAATGAAGTAAAGAAATAAAACACACAACAATGGGGATGACAAAACAAATGGTCCATGTCCGAGAACTAATAGAAAAAATCAAAAAACAAAGGAATCCAAAAACTAATGTAGTCCAAAGCAAAATAATGGGGGGAAAAATAAGGAAAAACCATTGCCTCATGGTGAACACAAATATAAATCCAACAAATGTTTTCCAAACATCAAACTATGTACAAGAATATCCCAGGGTCCATGAGCCCAACACCATAAATGAAACCTACTACTACTAACTAATAAAAAAAATATATACAGAAAAGTGGCCATTGTCCGAGCGGTCCAAAAAAAACTTAAAAAATAAAGGAAACCTAACACTAACTAACTAAAGAACTATATACAATGGCAGCGGGCAAGTCCTGCGGCTCACTCTGTGATGTTGCCGGCCAGGGCATCATCGAACTCCATGTCGATGTCCCGGAGGCGGGACTCTGTCCTGGCCCCGAGGTCTCGCAGGGACAACCCCGTGTCCACCTCAAACTCCCTGCGAGCTTCCTCGAGGCACTCAGCCCGCCTCAACGCCCGACGCATGGAGAACTCCGCCCTGACCATGGTGAGCCGCTCCTCTTCCGCCCGCTGCCGCTCCGCACCTATCCGCTGGACCAACTGCTCCCACACGGAAGACACTGCCATCCCAGGGTTCTCCTGCCCTCCGGCCGATGCCTGCCCCTCTGATCTTGATGGCCCCGAGCCATGATGCCTCCCACGTCGAGCCTGCTGCTGCCTCCGACGCCACTGCCTCTGCCAGCACGACGGCATCCAGGCTGATGGAATCCACCGATGCCGTCCTGCACGTGCCCTGCCAGATGATGCCGGCACATCCTCCATCTGCAGGGGGACAGTTGCTGGTGTGTCCACCCCTGCTGGACCTTCGACTCCCGACTGTGGCAGGGATGGGGTCCCCACCGAGCTGGCTGCGTTGGTTGGGGCAGGTCCACAGGGGGCCCTGGTGGCATCTGGGCCGGAAGACGGCATGGAGCACGACTGGCGCATAGCCTCCACAGAGGAGGAGAGGGTCGCCAGAAGGCCACACACATGTAGGAAACCCCCGACCATGGCGGCTCCCAAATGGTTCACGTACGCACGGTGCTCTTCGTGATGATGTGCATGCTCCTCCCGGGAAGCATGCACCTCATCACGAATGCCAGCCGTGCGCAACGCGACACCAATCAGGACCCTCTCCACACGGCCAGGGGTCCCCTCGTCCGCAGGTAGAGGAGTGTCAGATGACATGGACATCTCCCCTACCTGCGGACGGGCCTGGGATGGTGCATCCCCGCTGGTGCATGGTGGTGCAGTCACAGTGTCAGGGACAGTGACATGCACAGGCACCTCCACGGCGACCTGTGCTGCCTCCTGCCCCTGGCCCTGGACTGCACCACTTGCACCAGCGGGGATGCCCCCACCAGGCCCCATGTGTGGCTCAGTAGCGGCCTCCTCCCCCTCTGTGGAAACCACCAACCTGGATGTCTCCACGCCGTCTTCCGCCGGTGCAAGCCCCTGTGGGGGCTCACCCACCCCTTCCGCTGCAGCCGTGGCGGCATCCCCGCCGCTCTGCTCCACAGCGCCTTCTCCGCCCTCTTCTTCACTTGCCACTGTGTAGAGGGAGACATAGAACACAAGCATCAGGGTACTGTACAATGGTCCCCTAGACAGGAAGCAACAGCAGATGAGTGGCACTGTCATACATCACTTCCATCATGTCCCTCCACAACACATGGGTCAGTGCAGGCAAAACACATACAGTAACAGGCATGGTGCATGCCATGGACATTGGCATACATGACCAAGGGACTCATGATTCATACAATGTTGGTTTTAAACTCACAGGCATCATGGGTCTTGCCATCACATGCACACACCTCACCGTAGTTCCATCCATCTGGCCTCGTACACCACAGACGCAGTGGATACAAGGATGACTAGGCTGCATCAGTGAATCTGAACATTGTCACAGACATGTGTCATGCATCCATGGCAGTTACAAGTCACAGACACGCAGGTCAGACACACACACATGGACACCATACAGACACATGGGACCAGCACCCATCCCTCACCCCCACCCATGTCCAGGAACAGAGACTGCCATGCTTCCATGTGTCCATTCCGCACAGAGCCGCCCATGTTGCAATAGAACACATGCACCAACCATGTGGTTCACACATCACTGTACTCACATGCCTGACCATGATGTCCCTGCACACACACATACGTACATGGCCTATGTCACACATACAGGCAGGTATCAGACAACCAGCACACTGCAACATGCCCTGTCTCACACAGTAATGCTTGGCCACTTACCGGCCAACTCAAGATGGGTCTGCCTCCGAAGGATCTGGGCGTGGAGCGCTGGGTCTACGCGTTCCAGGACCCTCATCTGGATGTCACTCAGGCGTGCCCGGCCCCCCTCCGTGAGGCGCCGGGCCTTATTGAGGGTCCTGGACCTCAAGTCCTCCCAGCGCTTCTTGATGTGCTTGATGTCGCGGGTTGCCACCCCCTCCGCGTTGATGGCAACCACTACATCGTCCCAGATCCTCTCCCGTCCTTCCTTGTTGGCGCGTGGTCTTCCGAAGAGGGCATCATAATGCCCCAGGACATGCTCCACCAGGACACCAACTTCCTTCTCACTGAAGCTGGTGGCCCTCTGCCTCTCTGGCTGGGGGTCGCCACTGGTCTCAGATGGTGCTTGCCCCGACATGGCGACCCCCAAGGCAGGCTTGGGTGGGCAACTGGGTCCTGGGGCTGGGCTGTGGAGCGATGGTATCCCAGTCGGGAGTCTACTGTCCCAGCAGGGGTGGACACACCAGCAACTGTCCCCCTGCAGATGGAGGATATGCCGGCATCATCTGGCAGGGCACGTGCACGACGGCATCGGTGGATTCCATCAGCCTGGATGCCGTCGTGCTGGCAGAGGCAGTGGCGTCGGAGGCAGCAGCAGGCTCGACGTGGGAGGCATCATGGCTCGGGGCCATCAAGATCAGAGGGGCAGGCATCGGCCGGAGGGCAGGAGAACCCTGGGATGGCAGTGTCTTCCGTGTGGGAGCAGTTGGTCCAGCGGATAGGTGCGGAGCGGCAGCGGGCGGAAGAGGAGCGGCTCACCATGGTCAGGGCGGAGTTCTCCATGCGTCGGGCGTTGAGGCGGGCTGAGTGCCTCGAGGAAGCTCGCAGGGAGTTTGAGGTGGACACGGGGTTGTCCCTGCGAGACCTCGGGGCCAGGACAGAGTCCCGCCTCCGGGACATCGACATGGAGTTCGATGATGCCCTGGCCGACAACATCACAGAGTGAGCCGCAGGACTTGCCCGCTGCCATTGTATATAGTTCTTTAGTTAGTTAGTGTTAGGTTTCCTTTATTTTTTAAGTTTTTTTTGGACCGCTCGGACAATGGCCACTTTTCTGTATATATTTTTTTTATTAGTTAGTAGTAGTAGGTTTCATTTATGGTGTTGGGCTCATGGACCCTGGGATATTCTTGTACATAGTTTGATGTTTGGAAAACATTTGTTGGATTTATATTTGTGTTCACCATGAGGCAATGGTTTTTCCTTATTTTTTCCCCCCATTATTTTGCTTTGGACTACATTAGTTTTTGGATTCCTTTGTTTTTTGATTTTTTCTATTAGTTCTCGGACATGGACCATTTGTTTTGTCATCCCCATTGTTGTGTGTTTTATTTCTTTACTTCATTTTCATCTTTAATACATATATTTATTACTTACATTTGTGGTGTTTTCTCATTGGTTTCATGCATGTCATGATATGGGTTTTGACATTCACTTGCACCCATTGTGTATGTGTGTGTGACGGACATGTGTTCATTTACATACTTGCCATTGGGGTTGTATCATGTAATTGCATCTACTATGTGGGTGGATGCAATCCTTGGCTGGGTGTTTGTGCTGGGTATGCTGCCCATTACTGCCATGATTGCGTTTCGTCAGGACCTGGGGGCAGGGGGACATGAGTGGGGGCCTGCAGGGGGGTGGGGGTGCAAGGGGACATGAGTGGGGGCCTGCTGGGGGGTGGGAGTGGTGGGAGACATGGTTTGGGGCCTGGTGGAGGCTGCCCCTGGTGATTGGAGGGGTGGGGGTGGTGGGAGACATGGGTGGGGGCCTGGTGGAGGCTGCCCCTGGTGACTGGAGGGGTGGGGGTGGTGGGAGACATGGGTGGGGGCCTGGTGGAGGCTGCCCCTGGTGACTGGGGGGTGGGGGTGGTGTGAGACATGGGTGGGGGCCTTGTGGAGGCTGCCCCTGGTGACTGGGGGGTGGGGGTGGTGGGAGACATGGGTGGGGGCCTTGTGGAGGCAGCCCCTGGTGACTGGAGGGGTGGGGGTGGTGGGAGACATGGGTGGGGGCCTGGTGGAGGCTGCCCCTGGTGACTGGAGGGGTGGGGGGGGCAAGGGGACATGAGTGGGACATGGTTGGGGGCCTGCTGGCAGGTGCCCCACAGTGCTGGGGGGTGGGGGTGCAAGGGGACATGAGTGGGGGCCTGCTGGGGGGTGGGGGTGCAAGGGGACATGAGTGGGACATGGTTGGGGGCCTGCTGGCAGGTGCCCCACAGTGCTGGGGGGTGGGGGTGCAGGGGGACATGAGTGGGGGCCTGCTGGGGGGTGGGGGTGCAAGGGGACATGGTTGGGGGCCTGCTGGCAGGTGCCCCACAGTGCTGGGGGGTGGGGGTGCAAGGGGACATGAGTGGGGGCCTGCTGGGGGTGGGCGTGGTGGGAGACATGGTTGGGGGCCTGGTTGAGGCTGCCCCTGGTGACTGGAGGGGTGGGGGTGGTGGGAGACATGGGTGGGGGCCTTGTGGAGGCTGCCCCTGGTGACTGGGGGGTGGGGGTGGTGGGAGACATGGGTGGGGGCCTTGTGGAGGCTGCCCCTGGTGACTGGAGGGGTGGGGGTGGTGGGAGACATGGGTGGGGGCCTGGTGGAGGCTGCCCCTGGTGACTGGAGGGGTGGGGGTGGTGGGAGACATGGGTGGGGGCCTTGTGGAGGCTGCCCCTGGTGACTGGAGGGGTGGGGGTGGTGGGAGACATGGGTGGGGGCCTGGTGGAGGCTGCCCCTGGTGACTGGAGGGGTGGGGGTGCAAGGGGACATGAGTGGGACATGGTTGGGGGCCTGCTGGCAGGTGCCCCACAGTGCTGGGGGGTGGGGGTGCAAGGGGACATGAGTGGGGGCCTGCTGGGGGGTGGGGGTGCAAGGGGACATGAATGGGACATGGTTGGGGGCCTGCTGGCAGGTGCCCCACAGTGCTGGGGGGTGGGGGTGCAAGGGGACATGAGTGGGGGCCTGCTGGGGGGTGGGGGTGCAAGGGGACATGAGTGGGACATGGTTGTGGGCCTGCTGGCAGGTGCCCCACAGTGCTGGGGGGTGGGGGTGCGGGGGGACATGAGTGGGGGCCTGCTGGGGGATGGGGGTGCAAGGGGACATGGTTGGGGGCCTGCTGGCAGGTGCCCCACAGTGCTGGGGGGGTGGGGGTGCAAGGGGACATGAGTGGGACATGGTTGGGGGCCTGCTGGCAGGTGCCCCACGGTGCTGGGGGGTGGGGGTGCAAGGGGACATGTGGCTTGGCTGGGGGGCATGCCCATGGTGGATGGGCTGCCTGCGGGACATGACCAGGGGTGCAGGGTAGTCCCCTGTGGTGTGGGCTGCCTGCAGAGGTCGTGGAGGGGGTAGAGGGGAGACCTGGGAGGACCCACACTGGCAATTCACCTCTTCAACTTCCCGCACACCCACGTAATACACTGCCCCACTCGCACAGGCCCAATCGCGTGTAGGATTTCTCGCTCACCCCTGTAATACACGTACCCAGGCCAATCGCGTGTAGAATTTCTCGCGCACCCCCGGAATACACGTACCCAGGCCAATCGCGTGTAGCATTTCTCGCGCACCCCTGAAATCCACGTACCCAGCCACCCAGCCAATCGCGTGTAGATTTTCTCGCGCACCCCTGTAATACACGTACCCAGGCCAATCGCGTGTAGAATTTCTCGCGCACCCCTGAAATCCACGTACCCAGGCCAATCGCGTGTAGCATTTCTCGCGCACCCCTGAAATCCACGTACCCAGCCCAATCGCGTGTAGATTTTCTCGCGCACCCCTGTAATACACGTACCCAGGCCAATCGCGTGTAGCATTTCTCGCGCACCCCTGAAATCCACGTACCCAGCCCAATCGCGTGTAGATTTTCTCGCGCACCCCTGTAATACACGTACCCAGGCCAATCGCGTGTAGAATTTCTCGCGCACCCCTGAAATCCACGTACCCCGCTCAATCGCGTATTTAACTTCCCGCGCGCCACTTTTTTGATGCGCTGGGACTCTACCGCCTGCCTTCGTGTGGCGGCCGTGTTTCAGCTTGTGCGTGTCTTTGGCTGTGCGTGGCTTTGCCCTATTCGATTCCATGAATACGTGTGGTTCGAGTGCGTGTGGGCGTTCCGTCTGCTTCCCTGCAGTACATCCCCAGTTACGCCCTTATTTTCGCGTGTTGTTCCCCATTCCGCGCGTTACGCCCCATGTCCCGCCCACTTTCTGGTGTGTGCGCTAAGGTTGTGCGCTTTCACTGTGCGCGTTGCGCACGCCTTTCGCGATGTTGCAGTGACTTTTGCGCCATGCACGGGTTTGGCGCACATCCCGCGGTGAACACGCGCAGGGACTTCCATGAATCGCACGCGTGCGCGTGCGCCTGTTTTTTTCCGCTTGCGCATACTTGCGCATGCTTGCGCGAAGATTTTCGGCGCACGTTTGTTCCATGAATCGGCCCCCTAATGTTTTCACATTGTTGACTAGTTTAATGATATTGCCATCAATGTTGAAGGTTTTGAATGAGGTTCCAAGCTTATTTAGTTTTGTTGGGAGCCAAATAGGAGTAGTTCGCTTTTGTCATCGTTAAGACATAATCCATGCTTGGCCATCCATATTTGTATAGTACTGTAGATATTGTTCAATGCTTTGCTATTTACAGCGTAATCACTAGTGATAGGGATGAGTAGCTGGGTGTCGTCCCCATTGTTTGTGTACTTGTCACCCATATAGTCTAGTATATCAAATAAATGCTTGGTGAAAACGTTGTGGAGCGTTGGGGACACGCAAGACCCTTGAGGGACTCCACAGGAGACTGACATAGGAGAGGCTGATGCAGACAGTGCAAAGACCTTCATATATCTATTACTGAGGAAGGATTTAATCCAAGAGTTAGCTTGGTCGGAGAAGTGTGCGGCAGATGACAGATGTTTACATAGGATTTCATGGTTCACTAGGTCAAATGGTGCGGATAAGTCAAGTAGTAAGAGTAGGGCTGATTTTCTTTTATCTTTTAATGTCTGAATTTGTGTCTTTAGGTCAATGAGTGCAGTTTCAGTCCCATGTCTTGGTCTGAAACCTGACTGTCGTAATCCTAACAAGTTATTGGTTTCCAAGTATTGCTGGATCTGAAGGTATGCTGCACGATCCAGTATTTTCAACAAGAAAGAGACAGTCATGATAGCTCTATAATTAGATGGGTTATTTAGGTCCAATATAGGCTTTTTTAATAGCAGGAGTACCCATGCATCTTTCAGATTGGTAGGTACAATTCTGGTATCAAATGATGCATTAATTGAAGAGGTAATAAAGGGAGCGAGTACTGTGGCAGCTTCCTTGATAAGTGTAGCCAGGCAGACATCACCCTTACAGTTAGAGGGCTTAAGTTTGAGTATGATCAACTCTCTTTGGTAGTTAGTGGTTTGAAGTTAAATTGAGGCAAGTTGGCAATAGAGGCTGAAGCCAGGTCCTGTGGTATGGTATTATCTATGAGATTTTTCTTGATAGATATTTTATTAAGTAGCAGGGTAATTTTATCTTGTAGGGCATTCTGTATATTAGTGCACCATACAGTGTCTTTTACACATGAGTCCGGTATGGGAGCGGGCGATTCCAGTTCTTTTAAGATATTGAACAATTTCTTAGTACTGGAATTAGCCTTAGCAATGCGGTCATTGAAATTATCTTTTTTTGCCTGGACAATGGCAACTTTATAGTTGATTGAGGCTGCAGTGAAAATATCTTTGTTTAGTTTAGATGGGGATTTTTTCAAGTAGATTCCGCTGAGCGTTTCTCTTTCATAAGTCTTTAAATGTGGCGTATACTATTTCTTAATATGGGCAAGAGGCTTGGATTTCTGTAGTTTGAGCGGTGCTATCACATTCATAGCTTTAAGGATAGTATCATTGTATAGATTTACTAGGTCCGATGGGTCTGAATGGGTAGAGGTGGAATGAGTTATAGGGCGTAGGAGTTGGAGTAGATTTTCTAAGGTGAGATTATGTTTACTTCTTGTCATTTGGGCTGGAGCTTTAGTGGGTGTAGTACAGGGAGCAGCCTTATCCAAGGTGAATGTTATTAGGTGGTAGTCGGTCCATGCACAAGGTGTGTTAGCTAGTACCTGATACTGCAGTTAAGGTCTGCTAGCCAGTCAAGTGTGCAGCCTTTATTGTGTGCTGGGCTATTAATATGATGTGTCAACCCCATCTCAGAGATGATGTCCTTAAGGGCAGATGCTTTAGAGTCTGTAGGGTCGTTGAGACCTAAATTAAAAACTCCTAGATTATAACTTGAAAATTACATTTTGTATTAGAGAACAATAGATGAGAGATGTTATCTTTGAAGGTAGTAGTGTTACCAGGCGGTCTGTAGATTAAATGCATGGAGATGGTGAAAGTGGCAGATGTGAATAATTTAACTGAAAGCAGTTCAGTGGATGGTAGGTGCTGGTTATTGATCATTCTTAATTCTAATACTTTTTTGTAGATGAACGCGACTCCACCCCCTTTAGCAGAGTTAGATTTTCTATCCGAACGAAGAATGGAGTAGGTGTGTGGCAGGGCTAATGCTAGTGAAGGGCCTGAAGAAGGTAGGATATTTAGGAACTCTGCCCACGACTCCCACATTTTTACAACACAAACACTTTCTCCCGGACAGCCCATTATGAGAGAAAACAGACTAACACCTGAGCCATATAACTGACGTGTCCCAATACTATGGTCAGGTAATTACTGACCATCACACACACCTGACCTCCATTAAGCTTCCCCACACTGATACAAGTCAGAGCATGAAAGCACACTATGAGTGATGCAAGGCACACGAGGAAACAGCAGTTCCAAGATGGTAGTTTAACAAGAGAACAAAGATGGCAAAACAGAAGGGGATCGCAAAGAGGGATGTACCCTTGACCTTTTTGACAAGGAACCGTTACTTTCCTGAAACTTTGAGAATAAAAAGCGTAAGACCAGGAAACCAGGCTGAAGAATCCTACATTGTGTGTCAGAGGTACCCAGGGCTCTCCTGCGTCAATAATCAAGGCGGTGAGAATCGCTAACCACTGTAGTACTGTCCTTGCCTCTAAGTACAAAACAGCATCAGTCAAATCAACAGAGTTGGTGAGTTGTGGAGACCGATACGAGACCAGTCTGTGTTGAAGCCGAGGTTGCAAGCAGCAACATTGTATGGTGAACGATGGAACAAACATTGTTAAAAT
This sequence comes from Ambystoma mexicanum, assembly GCF_040938575.1. NCBI lineage: Eukaryota > Metazoa > Chordata > Amphibia > Caudata > Ambystomatidae > Ambystoma > Ambystoma mexicanum. The sequence goes on along the minus strand of NC_090940.1, from coordinate 72,970,775 downwards.
GCGTGTGTTAAAAAACGCAAGCAAAGTTGAACTGTAGATGAGTCATTGAAATTTCAAAGCAAGATAAAACCTTTGACAGAGTGGTCCAGCACTGTTTGGGTGCTCAATCGAAGGTCTGTGTAATGCATTCAGCTGACAAGCGACAAAAGTGAAAGTGAGAAAGAGGTTATATCGAGAAGAGAGCGAGTAATTGTGAATCGAAGTTGTCCTGCGACTGGTTGAGTAAAATCAGGCGCAGTCGCAAGTCTTTGATTTTTGAAGTAAAGAAAGCTCGGCAAAGTAGCTAAAGCTGGTCCAAGCCCAGCAGAGCGAGATCAATTGAAAGCTTTGTGGTAAAGTGGGTCTGAGCCCAGCAGAGGGGGACCCAGGCTGAAGCAAAAATCACCCGAGAAGGTTTTGAGTTAAAGTGGGTCTGAGTCCGGTGGAGGGCAACCCCAGGTGAACAGAAAATCACCCGAGACTTTGTACATGGGTGAAATCCTAAGAGAAAGGAACTTTGATGTTTGTCATGTTGCATCAGGCCCTGTGAAATAAGAGACTTTGAATGGCAAAGAGACTTTGGCACAGAAGGCCATGATTTTGAAGCTTTGACCTGCATCCTCGTGCTAGAGAAGCCAGAGACTGTGTTAGTCTCGAGTGTGCCACCTTGGCCCGTGCTGAATACGTGGGGAAAGGAAGCCAACGGCTTCAATATCCTGAAATATCATTTCTTGAACACTTTTCCTTTGCATAACATTGTTTCCCACACTATTTGTATTTAGAAGTAAGGATTGGCAATAGATTTATTAATATAGGCCCTTTTAATTTGACAAAATCGACTAGGACTGCGTTATTTTTACTTTGATGGTCGTAACTAGCTACCATCTTTAGATTTATTATTAGATCAGCGTTTTTCAAACCCAATTGAAGTTCAGGAAACACTCTTGAACTGTGTTCACTTGTGTCTGTCTTACTGTTTGATACGTTCCTTCATTACATTAGACATCTCTCTTGCAATAAATGTTCTTGTCGCATTCATGGCATACAGTATCAGGGAACACACATAACAGCTTTCGTCTGACGTTCTTTCGCCCACCTCTTTCATGTGCTGTTCCATTCTTTAAATGAACTGAATTGTCAAGATACGTATTTATACCTTCAGTGTTCTTCTCAACATCCCTTTTAAATCGAAATAAACCCTTACTTATATTGTAAAACAAGCTCTCTGTACCTTTAGTGGGGAGAATAATAGATGTTTCATTGACACCCTCCATACCTGTATTACTTTTTACAACTCGTTGAAATGCCATAATAATAAGGAGAAAAACGCAGATCATAATACCAAATGATATCACCATCAATAATCCATGATAACCTATTGACTTTCTGGATGATAGTGAGTCTCAGAAATTTTGAAACCCCTCCATTTTGTGTTTACTTTAATATGCAAATTTGTTATCTCCTTTTCAATCACTTTTTATGTCGGAAACAGTAATATAATTGTGATTATCACTCTCCAAACAATAAAATTATTCTTGGGATCTCCGAAAAATGGAATAATATTTTCTCTTCTTTGGATCAGGGCTGGATAAGACTGTAATATGTAGGAAAAAGTAGCATACAAGAGTGTGTGTTTTGTCACTATTATAGGTAGCATACACGATGAACAATACTCTTTTGCCCCTTAAAACGCTGGATTCTTCTCTCATGTCTCTTTTATCCTATCTAAAAAAAGTTCCAGGATAGCTGCAAGTCTATGTTCTGCTTATCGAATTTGGAAACCGTTCATCCCTAATCTAAAGAACTGATATGCTTGTCACTCTCTTTATCCTTGCTTAGGGCCATTGAACGAGTCTGCGCAGAACTACTTCTCTTGCTTCACTGTGAGCAGCTGTAGGAGGGTTCAGTGTTTCGCCTTTATAGGGTTTGATGTCATGTAGATGTAGCCACGCTCTCCGTCCCCTTAATTTAATGGCTGTGAGGCTAACTTCTTCCACTTCATATGGCCTCTCAAAGTGGGGCATGCTCCAGGTACGTATGAATTTGCGCACCAGCACCTGGTCGCCAGGATACAAACTTGGAGGCTTTAGCAATTGTTCTGTTTCAAAAGATTGATTATCTTTGTTGCTTCTTTTTGACCCCTCCCTTTGGTTCTTTATCTGTTGAGACATAAAAGAAATACTTGCAATCATTGTTGTTAGGTAATCATGCATCTGATCTCCTAATGCCTTTGCTACACTATGGGAATCAGTTCTTACCCTAGATCAGTGGTCTTCAAACTTTTTTGGCCTGGGCCCACCCTGAGCAAAATATGGGCAGGCCGGGCCCCCGCAAAAGTGCCAGATGGCCAGTATGAAGAAATGGCTATAAACTATTGCATGCCATCACCACACCCTACACCCGGTACAGACCCTGGGCTCTGCCCACCCTGCTCCCACCACTATCCTAGTGCTCCCGCCCATCCTGCTCCCACCACAGTCCCATAACACAAGCATACACGCCTCCATACACATATTTAAATAAAAAATAAATCACCATAAGCGTGCCTTCTATAGGGGCCTGCGCATGGTTGCTAAAGTGACCCGCTCCCGGTTGCTCTTCCCGTATGTGCGAGGAGGCGCAGGAGCACCCCTTTGCAAATACATAGATGCAGTGCCCCAGCCAGCTTTTCCAATGAGCTATGCAAGGCTGGCGAAGCAAAACGCCCCAGCGTTGCATGGCTCAGTGATCATGTGCGGCTCGGGAACTGAACTGTGAAAGGCAAACAGTGTTTCCCTTTGACAGTTCAGCCAGCCCAGGAGCACTCCCTCAGCCGGAAAAAAAGCAGCTGAGGGAGTGTTCACTTGGCTTGCTCCTCGGCTCCTCCATAATGGGTGAGGGGGCCAATGGGTGGACGCCCCCTCACCCATTATGGATAAGCCGCCAGGCTTGGACCGGCCTATAGGGCAATAGGGCGATGACCATACCAAAAATGCAAAATGCTAGTGTAAGCCAGTCAAAATGGGCCACTTTTTTTGTCCCAGGTGGGCCAGTTTGAGGAGTTACTTCACTATGCAGATAGTAGTTTTGACCATTGTTGCTGAATAAATATTCTTTAAATATCACAATTTGTTTTCATTTCAACAAAAAACACCCCCTTAGGTACTATTCAAACAGACTGTGACTAAAGGATTGAATATCCATTTGCAAATGCTAGCCACTTTTTCATTGGTGCCTAAGGCCGTTTTATGGTCCAGTCTGACCATGTGAGCTGCCCCTGCCCATTTCCTCCAATGTAAAAAAAAAAATCTTTTTTTACATTTCATGTTGGCCTCTTGCTCCCCCCTGGGATGCGGCCGCGTCCCACTGGGGGGGCATGCCCCACAGTTTGAAGACCTCTGCCCTAGATCGAGGAGTAAGAGAGGTTCTCATAGAGCGCCCAGTCACCAACTCATGAAGAGTTAGATGGTGTCTGAGCCAGGCTGATTTCTCAGGCCATATAGGGCAAGGGGCAGGCAATGTAGCCATCCCTTTTTAAGGTGATTTTAAGCTTCACTATTCTTTCCTTTAATAATCCGTTTAATCTCTCACAGACGTCATTTGCCTGTAAGTGATAAGCGGAAGAAAACTTATGTTTGATACCTAATAGGAGAGCTATCTGTTCAAAATGCAGTCCATTGTCAGACTGTAAAGCCTTGCACACCCCCCACATGGGGGAACATGTCATGTACAAGGAACTTGGCGGCACATGAGTCATCAGCGTAAATATTTGTCCCTGATATGGGCGAGCGACCCTCAGGCAGGATTTGGGTGGTGGTCTCACCCTGAGACCTTTTTTTTAATAATGGGTGAAATTGGTGCATTTTAGTGCACACTTTTTAGAAAAATTGGGCAAAAAGCCCAGCAGTTTGCAATTGGGTTTTGTAAGGTAACCCGTGAAAAAAATACAATTGATGCAAGCCACCAACAGTGCACAGGAGCATTTCTCCAAAACATGTTCATGATGCATTTTCCCACAATATGTGCCAGTATAAAACATGTTCACACTGGCTGTGCCCATACATTTGCATGCTGACTGCCACATTCTACCCATATAAGAGCATACTCATGTTTGCTTTGTGCATAATACCAGTAATTATACTATAAAAAAACATGTCCATGTTTGTTCTACCAATATATAGCAGTATCCCCAAATAAGAACATACTCCATTTGGCTGTATCATAAAAAAATGCATGTCAGAGTATGAAATCATGGCCACACAGGCTGTACTAAAAGGCCAGTCGAGCTACATGATAACACTTATAATGCTTGCTTTATCAAAGATGCCCAATATAAAATGTCATACCGCAGTAAGAAATGGCTAGACTACATGCATAAAAGTAACGGTCGTGCATCATAATAACACTTATCATGCTTGCTTTACCAATAATGCCCAATACAAAATGCCATACCACAATAAGAAATGACTGAACTGGCTGCATTGAAATGCCAGTCTAGCTACATAATAACACTTATGCTTGTTTTTCCAAAGATGTCCAATACAAAATGTCATGCCTCAGTAAGAAATGGCTAGACAGACTGCATTAAAATGCAAGTCTAGCTACATTATAACACTTATCATGCTTGCTTTGTCAACCATGCACAGTAAAAAAATCCATGCCTTCTCCATGGTGTGCCAGTGCCTTGCAGTCAGACATAATCAAAATAATGATTAATGTGTGTATGCAAGGTGCAGGGGGGCAGGTATGGCATTTTTTACTAGACATCTATCAGAGATCTCCAGTAAAATAAAATACCATGCCTGCCCCCTGGGCCTCACAGTGTGAATCACACACACACAATCACAATGATTATGTGCGTATCCAAGGCCCTGGCGGGCAGTAAAATAATACCATGCCTGTCCCTTAGCCCCCACAGCACCTCAGACAGAGAGATCATTTTGGCCGGTGGGGAGGGGATTTGTGCATCAAAGGCATTTTTAAAATGCCTTTGTTGTACAAACCTCCTACCCCCACTTGCCAAAATCATCTCAGACCAGCACAAACACACACACACACACTTACACAACATACACACAGCAAACACTCACTGTCTCATTCAGTCACGAGCACCCATCATGCACTCACTCATAACACAAGCATACATGCTTCCGTACACATATTCAAATAATAAACATACAAACACACACATTTACACAACATACACACAGCAAGAACTCTGCTTCATTCACATAAACATCCATTAAGCAGTCACTCAAAACACAAGCATACACGCATCCATACACATATTTAAATAAACAAATGAACATACAAATTATATTACATTTATAAAGCGCAAACTATGGGCCCATAGGCATAAAGGCGCTAACAAAAAGATACAAGACATAAAAACAAAGAAGAGGCCACCAGTACTAACCTAAACCAATCCTATATAGGATGGTCACAGTGAGCAATCTACTGGCAATAAAATTCCTAGACAGTGCTACCCCAAGATCCTGCTTATTAGAAGAGAAAGGTTTTAAGTTGTTTCTTGAAGACGGCCGGAATTTCTGGTTCACGCAGGTAGTCTGGAAGTAAGTTCCACAATATGGGGACTTTGAAAGCAAAAGCCCCGTTCTCTGCTTTAGAGGTCTTAGGTCTAAGTTGCTCCAAAAGATTCTGAGCCCCGGATCTTAATGCTCTGGTGTTTACTTTATCATTGATATAGCAGTGAAGATATGGAGGCATAATTTGCAATCTACATTTAAATGTGATAACCTGTGTTCGAAATGTAATTCTTGCCTCCACTGGAAGCCAATGGAGCCCCCTCCTGGCAGCAGAAACATGTTCGCGCCTGGAAACCCCACTACAACTCTCACTGCCCAATTCTGAACCTGTTGTAGTTTCTGTAGGGCCAACTTGCCGATACCTAATAATAGGCTGCAACAATAATCTAGTTTGGCCCCTATTATTACTCTTGCTATAGTTTCGGCGCTTTTCTGAGAAATAAGGGGCCTCAAGTGTGACAATAGTTTGACATAATACACTGATGAAGACACGACCAAGGATATGTGTGCTTTCATATTAAGAGACTGGTCAAGGGTAACACCCAATATTTTCGTTTTTGGGAGTGGGCATATAATATCGTCCCCCAGCGAGAAAGAGCTATAGGCATGATTTAAAACCTTCAGTGAGTGTGGTGAACCTACAATCATTAACTCCGTCTTGGCCCTATTCAACGCCAGATAATTATTCAACATCCAGTTTTCGATCAAGCTGAAGATTCTATTAAATGCACACATTTAGACAAGATACACACTTCAAGCACTCTTTCATTCACATGAGCATCCATCATGCACTTACTCATAACACAAGCATACACGCATCCATACACATATTTAAATACTAAGTAAACTAACATAAAAACACACACATTTACACAACATACACACGGAAAGATCTTGCACCAGCATCCATCATCATCATACGTTCACCTAACAACACAAGGATGCACGCATCCATACAGATAATAAAATAAAATGAACATAAACAAATGTACCTACTGCCGCGGGTCCGGAGGTTCCAGTGCTGCAGTGCCATGCAAGCATGAACAGGAATCAGGAAGTTTCCTGGTCCCTGCACATGCGTGAAAGGGGCTTGAGCGTGGGCCCGGAGATGTCCCACTCCAGCCTGCTCTGTCTGTATGTGCGAGGAGGCCTGGGAGCGCCCCCTTGCACAAACAGACGTACAGTTCCCCAGCCAGCATTTCAAATGGGATAGTGTCTCTTCATAACTGGATCTAAAATCCCACTGTAATAAGCCAATGGTTTATGTCCATGTAATAATGTTGTCTTCTGTGTGAGAACTGCAGTCATAACTTCTCCATTTGAATGGGAAAATAAATAAAATTCTTCATTTTAATCTGGGATCTCTAACACAGGGGCGGTACTGATTGCGTTTTTTAATTTTTCAGAACCTTCAGTCATCTCATCTATCCATCTTATTGGGCTTTTGTCCACCTGTGCTTCTTCACGTCCTTTTCAAAGTGACTGAATACATGTACTGTAATCAAAAACCCAGGCCTTGCAATAGTTACATAAGCCTAGAAACTATTGCATTTCCCTCACTGTTTTACGTGCTACAGTTTTCATGATTGCTTCTGCTCTTTCAGGTGTCACTTTTCTCCCTTCGTGAGATGGCAACTGTACTATGTACAAGACCTCCTCCTGACAGTATTGTAACTTCTCTTTGTCTACATATACCCTTTCTCTGAGAGTACTGTCATAAGCGTAACTGAGTTTTCTCTGTACCTTTCTTCTGTCTCACTGCACACCAAAATGTCATCCATGCTCTGGATTATTGCACTTTCGAGTTGTTCATTACACAAGTCCATCTGAAGGACTCTGTTAAAGATTGAAGGGAAAAAAGGGATCTATAGGAAAAGGAAGTCAAATCTTGTGAGTCTTCATGAAGGGGAATCGAAAAGAATGCATTTTTCAAATCTATTACTGTGAAATATTTACCCGTAGATGGGATGTTGCACAGTATTGTCGAAGGCTTTGGAACTAAAGGAAACTCAGCTTCCACTATATTATTTAGGGGGCGAAGGTCCTGTATAAATCTCCATGACCCCCCCCCCCTTTGATTTCCTAATGGGCTACATACCTGTGTTACATGATAAATTTGATGGCACTAATATGCCTTGCTTCATTAAAGCGGAAATGGTCTCAAATATACCTTCATTCGACTCCCTGGATATAGGATATTGCTCTGCTTGTGGTGAAAGGGCTACTGGTTTTAGTTTAATTTTTACTGCACCTATCCCTTTTAATAGACCAACATCATATGGGCTTGCAGTCCATAAAATCTTTGCCACTTTCTCTAAGTCTTCCTGAAAAAATGAGTCTTCTTTTTACCAACACCATTGACTGTGGCATTTCTATATTCTCCACTTTAATCCAATAAGTGAGATTTATAAAAAAAAAAAAACACTAGTTCATGGTTAGAGTGGACAGCTCTAAACAATTCTTCATCTGTCAAATCTGTTAGCCTACATCCATCACTGAAGGCTTTCACTGTTCTCCATCCTCTTCCTTCATGATCTGTCCCTTTCTTCTCCACTGACTGCTGCTTCTAACTCTAAGGGGATAATCTGCCCTCCTCATCGTCCATGGGAATCTCTGGTCTAAACAAGAATTCATTAGGTATTCTCAATATTTTACATACCAATCTGGGTAACCATGATAATAAGATAGCCACGCCATATAAAAATACCTCTGAATCTAAAGAAACTCCTCATAATGCCTTCTGGCCTGTAAAGGCTAATATAATCTCTCCCATATCCATATAGTGTATCCCTGGAGTAGAACACACTATTCCTTCCTCAGTAAATGATATCGTCATGTTAAGCTAATCAGGTAATGTCCTAATATGTTAACTGGCGTCTTGCTTAGAATTTAATAATGGCATTGACATATTGTGTTCTCCTGTAGAGATTGGCAATTCGTCTGTGAAAGGAACTACACTCATCACCCCGGAGAATCCTTGAGCATTCATGGCAGCACGTGACATTGTGTATTTTCCCTTATGGACACAGGAACAAGTAGCTCCAGTGTCTATGAGAAATGAAATGTTCTGCCTCCTATCATTACCCTGACCCTTGGTTCCTCTTGGGCGTCTGGTGTCATTGATTGTTCTGAACACATCAGGTCACTGTCTGGACTATCCTATTGTGGGTATAAATGCATCCCTGTACCTGTGAAAGGATTTCCTCCTATCATGTCACACGTCCCAATTTGGGTGTGGGTACTTATTGAGCTCATGGGGGTCATGTTCCATTGTGGTACCATAGCCTGCTGTGTCTGTACTTGCTGATTTTGTACCTGCTGTGCTTGCTTGGGTACTAGTATTTGCAACATCACTGGCTGCATTTGTTGGGGTTGTGGTGCTTATGTCTGAGCCTGCATGTTATCTTGGGCATAATATTCCTGTGGTTCAGTATTATATTGTGGAACATAACCCATCCATCCTCTTGGAGCTTGCCAATTCTGTTGCATGCTTCCTCTGCTTCTGCATGTCCTAGCTATGTGTCCCATTCTTCAACAATTCCAGCACTGTTGCGGCTGTCCGCCAATAAATCCTCCTATTCCCAGAGGGTTTTAAAATCCACCTCGTCCTACTCCTCTAGGCCCATTACCTCTTCCTCTTGGCCAAATGTTGTACCCAGTCTGGTCTGTGAGATACCCTGCATTATTTTGATGCCCTGACTGTATCTCCTGTGTCACCCTTCCTTCATTATTCGTCAATACCGCTCCCTCTTTGGCTATTTTTGACAACTTCTTCTGAACTAACTTTGCTACCTCCTGCTTTCTATTCTCAGCTTTCTTTTTATTCTTCTCCTTCATCAATTGGCAGTGATGCATGATTATCAATTGTATTTCTGGCCATGGCTTTGCTTCCATTCCCACCTTTTTCTTCAATTGCTGTTGCCGTGTCCCATTCTTCTACAATTCTAGCATTGTTGCGGCTGTCCGCCAATAAATCCTCCTATTCCCTGAGGGTTTTAAAATCCACCTCGTCCTACTCCTCTAGGCCCATTCCCTCTTCCTCTTGGCCAAATGTTGTACCCAGTCTGGTCTGTGAGATACCCTGCATTATTTTGCTGCCCTGACTGTATCTCCTGTGTCACCCTTCCTTCATTACTCATCAATACAGCTCCCTCTTTGGCTATTTTTGACAACTTCTTCTGAACTCACTTTGCTACCTCCTGCTTTCTATTCTCAGCTTTCTTTTTATTCTTCTCCTTCATTAATTGGCAGTGATGCATGATTGTCAATTGTATTTCTGGCCATGGCTTTGCTTCCATTCCCACCTTTTTCTTCAATTGACTTTGCACTGCCTCGGGCACCCCCTGACACAAACTGTGATAAAATAATGCTACTGTTTTATCCCACGGCTCACAAGTCTCCTGATGCCATCTATATTGAATATCTTGAATATAAGCAACAGGATCTTCATCCTCTTCCATTATCCTAGTCATGATTGCACACATGTCTGATTTATCAGGTTATCGCACTCTGACCGCCCGCCATACATCTGCTCAGCAATTATTAAATGGCGCTCCATCACGTGTTGTGTTTTGCGCAGTCACACCTGCGTTCCCTGCTTGTTTCCAAATGTCGTCCACTTACATATGACAGGGATATATCCCTTGTACTGCGCGATCGTGCTTGTGGTCACTCAGTATATGGTGTCAGTTCTGGTGTTCTCTCTTTGGGGTCTTCTAAATCTGACCATTTTACCCCTTTGACTATGCTCGATTCTTTTGAAAATCCACATGCGCCCCTCTATTTGCGCCCCTTCATTCTCCTCCCTTTCCTTGTCTGACATCATTATGCCCCAACTCATGTTGTCCCTCTCTGCATCATCGAGATCTAATCTGTAATGACGTCATCTAACCTACCTTCAGTTCCCTGCTATTGGGATCGCTCTGTGTTCTATTGGGTTGTATACCTGTCTTTATCCCTTGTTTGCCTGTATAAATTCCCACGTCCTTGCACTATATCTTCTGTGTCCTGCCCATCAGCCCATGCTGATCTCGGTATTCCTTGCAGCTCCCTACAGGGCTGTTGTAACTCTCCCTCTTCTTCCAATTGTTCTCGTGCATCAATCGGTACTAGGCTCCTGTGACATGAATATTCTATCTCGTCCTCTTTTCATCCCCTTCTCCCTCAATTCATCCTCCTCTCACCTTCTTTGCAACCTATGTACTTTCATTCTTTGGGATTCCATCTCTTCTTGTTTCTTCTCTTCTAATCTCTCCTTTTCTTCCCTTTGCTTGCATTCTTTATCCCTTTCTTCATTGTTTGCTCTTTCCTCTTTAGTTTCTTTCTTTTCCCGCTCTTCTCTTTCCTCTCTTTCTCGAACCCCATCAATGCCCACAACGTCTACCTTAATTATTTGTCCTCCCATCCATTCATTCTGTGCTATCGTTATTCCCTTTGTTTTATTCTTTATCCTTAATTTCTTTCTGTTTCTTTGCTTCTTCCTCTATCACCATTTGTCTGTCTTGCCTGTCCTTTCTCTCATCATGCAGTTTACTTTCATTACGTGTTAATATATCTTTACGTTATATGCTTTTGCTCTCTTCCGCATTATCCTCACTGCTATAAGCGGGGGGCGCATATGTTCGATTAACTTGCCCCGCTGCTGCTTTTAATTCCTTTAAAGGGTAAAATCCCTTGTCCTCTGTATCTGCGCTCTTATCTTCAGGAAGGGAAAGGGGGGTCAAAGGGATTTTTTCCATAACCCTTTAGGCTGATTGAACATCCACTTCCTCTCGGCCGGATCGTCTTTCCCACTCTGGTACATCTTCCATAATTCTAAAATGGCCAGCCTTTTCTGTAACTTTTTTCCCTTATATGTGGCATGAAAATAATTTGTAATATGCAGCTATATGGTTTTCAACAGCAAACCTCGGAGGCCACAGCAGGAATACCTTATTAGTCATGCCACAGAACCATTCCGAATGATATTTCCTTATCTTCGCTGTGTATCTCGACAATGTCCTACACACATGTAAAAGAGGCATGTCCCTCATGATGACAAGTCGATTTCGACCGTCAATACTAACACGTCCTTTTATTCGATTCTTTATTTTACCAAATATAACACACCGATCAATTGGCGCAAGTACCATCAATCCCTGTTTAAAATGCAAAAGGAAATATTTTAATTGCTTACTTTTTTATTTAAAAATCTATGCAATGATATTCTGTTTGCTCCTTTGTTTATACTTTCGATCAAGTATTATTATCTCATGCCAGGTGGGAAATAGATATGGGGGAAGAGATCTCTGAGGCAGACTGGGGTGTAGGTTGGGAGTAGGCTAAGAAAGTTTCGAGAAATGCCAGATTTAAACATATTCAGGCCAATATCCTGCACATATATGTGACCCCAACCAAACTACATGCAATGAATAGTACTCTGAGTACGGATTGTCCACGGTGTGGGTCTGGGTTGGAGGGGATCTGGTACATCTTGTGGGGATGCCCGGTGATTACACGATATTGCCAGGTGGTAGTATCCAAGATTAATGAGCTGCTGAATTCCAGTTTTGATTGTGGTTCAAGAGTGTACCTATGGGAATTGATACCAGGCAGAAAGCGACACAAAGTAATGAAGCGGTTGGGACAGTTTATGCTGGTACTAGCAAAAAGGAGGGTAGCTATTGCCTGGAAGAAACCCCAGGGTCCATCCTTGGTGCAATGGGTGGAAGACATCCATAGGTGGGGGATGGCAGAGCTAGACATTCTGCAATTAAACCAGGACCCAGAATTAGAGGAGGGGTGGTGGTGCACTGGAGCCAATTGTTAAATGATCTGCACTCCTCAGTTCACCTGAACCCCCCCTGAAGAGTAGAGAAAGAGTTGGTAGGTTCAAGAAAGGAGTTATTGGGGGAGAGAGAGGGTGCAAATAGAGGGGGACGGACACTGGCAGCACTGCCGGACAGGACCTATGGTCTGATAAGTTCTCTCTCCTGGGTTTTTGTTCAAAGATGTGTAACCATCAATACAATATTGTGATTTGTATGCATATAAAAAAAGTTGAATAAACAGATGTTTAAAAAAAAGAAAGAAAAAAAAGGTTTTATTATCTCGTTCTTTTATTATTAGTATTTTAAGACTCTCTTCTTTATTTATATATCAATTTCCTTTAATTTCTACCCCCCAGATTGACATCAATCTTTTGGGCCAAATGCTCACCAATCTCCTTAATTTTTTACTATAGTTTTATATTTATTAGTCTAAACACAACAAAAAGTTTATATTGACATTTTTATAACCCCACTTTGTGTGGGGAGCAATCATCGCCTGATCTTTGCTCTAACGAAAATGTTGCAGGAAATTTTCAAAAGTACCGGCATGGGAAAAAAAGCTAAATACAGCCACACAAAAATTGGCAAAAGTAGCAGAGTGACAATGAGTGACTGAGAGAAGTAACAATGCAAACTACACTCATAAACCTCTGAGTGCCGAGCAGTACTGATTTACTTAATCCTATTGTATTGTATTTTCTTTGCCTCTTGTTCCTAGATGCCGGCATAGTCTTTCTCTTCCTCTTTCTTCTCTGCTCCTTTTTGTGCCCTTATGACTGTCTATGTTCAGCTCGGCAGGACATATTTGGCTGTGTTCTTCTTTTATGTTTTATTCTGTTTGTTATGTGGCAAAGGTTTAAAATAGACCATAATCCATTATAAATATTGTTTTAAATAACCCCACATGTGCACTTTTTTAATTTTACTGTGTACGCCTTCCTTTACTATTTTAGTAAATGTATCCCTTCTCTGTCTCACTCCATTTTGGAGTTTGATACAAACTCTACTATGGGACTTGACTCAGGAATCCTTAACACCCCTATTTAGAGTCTTTTTACATTAGTGCATACCCTTCTGCCCCCTTGGAACCAGGAATAGAGGTATCTACTTCTTGTCTTTACAATCTTCCCCCCCAAAAGATCCTGTTACTTTTTATACTTATTATTTACAACACAATCCCTCACCCCTTTTTGGCCACCTTTGTTTTTCTACTTACATCCATGACTCAGCTCGAGTCCCTCGGCATCGACTCTCCCACAACCGACCAGTTTACCTTCCGTTCACATGGCACCTGCAGGGACTGGACAGGAATTTCATCAAAAAGGGGGGACCTGCCAACCAAATCTTCTTGCGTGTGACTCTCCGCTCTGATCTCCACAGGAAGCGCTGCAGTCTTGTGGCTAATGGTGGAAGCAGCCAAGCGTCCGGAGGTTTGGATCTGGCTTAGGTTGATTAGATCGTAACCATCCGCACTGGTACCAAAATGTGCTCAAGCACCTTGAAGCGTCATTTGTGCTAGATGGAATTCCAAATAATGATCTCAGACCAAATAATTGGACAGTCTCAAGGAATATGGCAAAGTACTACTTTATTCTCATCTAATCAAGCAGGGAGAACTGACAGGCATTGGACTGATGCATGCACACTCACACAGTTACTTGATTACACAGTGGTCGTTCACCCCAATATGTGTGATTTATTACGACATTCTACGTGGCAAATTATAAAACCTATTGAGGGAAGGGATTGGTTAAGGGAACATATCTAAATATGGAACATATACAAATTAGTACATCATTGGCTATCCCTTATCTGTAGGGCATGCCTTGAACTACCTCTAAAAACATATAGTACTCATTATAGCAGACGAAATAGCAGTGGGTTGGTCTATGCAACATTGCAAGTTAGGTTGTCCCTCAAACCCACTGATTGGTTGGCATGCTATCCCAATCTTGGACTTTCAGCTCTTTAGCAGCACATACGTGAAACAAAACATAGGTGTTTGAATCCCCTCAGACTACTCCCCATTTTTCCAATTAGTCCATCATCTCTCATCGGTCGGCCATAAGCCAAAGTCTTCTGTTTACAGTTGACCTTGCAGCCTGCTTACTATCCTGGAACATTCAATAGGGTGTGAGCACACCACTATCTTCATCTGAGGATCAAATGAATAGACCTTGTTTTCGACTTCTGAGTCACATGTTAGCAGACCACGAATGTGTCCATTTCGACCTTGTATTTGCTGCTATTTGATTCAATTATGCAGGGTGCACTTGTCCTCTTGTCTTCTAGAGACTTGCTCACTCTATCTCATATGAATTTTGCACGCTTTTAATTGACCAGCAGTTGGCTCCTGCAGATGTTTTCTTCTTCAATCTATTAGGAATGTCCCACATTCAGAGCTTATCATGTAACTCCCTTTGTGCTCTGTGCTTATTCCTTAAAATAGTATCCTTAATTCTGGGGCAACCTTGAATCATCGTCGGTTCTGCACACAGAACTATTCTTCCAAGTCTCCTGATTCTACATTCGTGGTCTGTCTCTGAGGTAGCTTGGTTGAATTCGACACAAGCCATTGTTCATTTTCCTATCATGGCCGTCCTTGTGATCTTCTATATTCCTCTATATGTTTTCTTTCTACTTGCATGACTGCATATTTACAGTTATTGGCTAGTAAGTTACTTCATCGTCTTTGTATTCATGATTAATTTAGCCATAGGTACATGTTTCTCTTGGTGCTTCAGTTACATTGTTACTCTTAAGTATTTTCATATCATTTCAAAATGTATCGTCTTCATGGCATCACTCTCGCCTCATCAGATTTCACCTAACCTTCCATGATGTCCATAGGTGTGTGCTGACATTGTTCCATGTAGCATCCTTCCGCACTTTCAGCGCGAGGGTACATACGATATGGCTGTCTGAGTGCATAACGTCTCTCATACACTCAAAGCGGTATAGGAACAATGCAGGGGGTCCCATTTACTGCTCTTCTCTGACTAGTCCAGTACGATGGCGGTGAGGGGGCGGGAACTAGTGAGAAAGCATCCACCTGCTCCTCTACACTTATCCTTTGTTATTGGCTTAATCCTCATACCTCCAGGGGGCCACCTCGTACCAGTGGTATCATAGTTCATGATCTTTATGTCGCCTCTGTTCTTCCTTGTCCTCATACTTTTGGTTTTAGGCCCTATGTTACAACAATACATAGGCTTGTTCTCAATGTAGTATCTCTGGACATCAGGGAGGGCTAGGGAATATTGGGGAGAGGCAATATTCATTGGGCTGTACCCCAGGTGATCATCCTTATCCTGGGGGGGTCCCTCCCTATGAGATCCTCCCGCATTAAACCACCGCGAGGAGGACTATTGGGTAGCCGCTGCACCTCCCTAATCTAATGGAAAAGGGCTTCCCCCTGAGGAGAAGAGATGACACCTTGTGAATCATCACAGTAGATGATCAATAATCATAAAGTTGCAAGTGCTTTTCAAATGATCATTTTCAAACAATGAAAAGCAAAAATGTGGCAACTCTAGACTTAAGTTATTTGAGCCATAGCCTAAAATCCTAATATCTGATGAGACAGGTAAACTAATAAAGTAATAAGTAAAGGACACATGTCCAAAGTAAGCTAGTATGGTAATGAATATCCAAGCTTTCACTGCAAATCTATTTTTTGACAATGCTAATAACATCAACTAGGAATAGGGGAATAATGGTATAGTTTAGCGCGCTGTGTATTCATTACTTCGGTGTCGTTGCATCCATCCACATAGAAATCCCCCCTATACGATCCACAGACGCATGTATTGCCAAATGCAATATACTATGAGATCTGATGCTGCGTCCAGAATATATTCTCATAGGATTGTTACAGCCAACAATGTTCTAATAATATCTGTTACCATGTGTACTTTGACCCCACACAATGATAGACTACAATGTATAGTATTTTATGATACCATAATTATATGGTTCATATTCAGTCATCAACCTTCTATGCTGCCTAT